>NC_138768.1:201181882-201781882 GCF_965119305.1 Pelophylax lessonae
GGTGCTTCTTAATCCTTAGAACCCCTAAGGGTGTGCTAGCCACTCACCTCAATATATAAAGGAATGCGCCTTATAGTTATTTGGCTCTCCTTTTCCACTCCTCTTCTTACCCACTCCACAGACAGGGGATGGTAATAGCCTCTTATTTGGATCGGGGTGAATACTCTCTGGATATTCCACGGATCTCAAAGAAAAGTGCTTATATAGTGCAGTATCTCCATAAAACCATTTATTTGAATAAAATATATTGCACTGTTGATGTATTGTGGTAAACTGTATGGTATGCAATGTATACCTCACTTCTGGTTGAGAATTCGGTCTTAATTTAATATTTAGGTTATTGGGTTTTAATTTTATTCTTAGTATATTTCTTTTTCTGGTCAATCTAATTGTTATGTAAAAATATATATCGTAGTCATTGTGGAGCTTTTGGTTCTCCGGAATTTCAGGGCTGAGGAGGTTTAAAGATGGCGGAATCAGGACATCCGGTTGCGGGCCGTCAGCCCTTGTAAATAATAGAATAAAAAATGGCGTTCTAGATATATCCGGCTCCAGCGCTATAAATAAGCATCACTTGCGTATGAAAATGATTCCCTGAAGAAGCCACGTGACCCGAAGTGGCGTAACGTGTAGGGCGGTATACCGGAAGTGACGTCAGAAAGCGGAAAGAAAGTCCGCAGTGAAGCTGTACTCTTTTAAAGGCTTTCATACCTTTGTTTTTATGTGAGTGAAATATATTTTATTCAAATAAATGGAGATACTGCACTATATAAGCACTTCATGATGGAGGTGTCGCTCCCCTATCTGAGCTTTTCCTAGTTGCACCCATGGAGCATCTGAACTTTGTGTAAACCATAGTTTTGCTTGGAAGAGGATGGAAGCCAAATAGTAATCCTTGATGACCACTTGGCCCACTCCACCCACTCCACCCGCTCTACGTAACGTCGTGAGTTTGTTAAAGGCACATCTAGCCTTTTTACCTTTCCAAAGATATTTGTTAGGAAGGGTCTGGGCCGACTTGAAAAAGGAGTCTGGTACCATCACTGGTAGAGAGCAAACAAATAGATCAAGGCAGCAGGAGCATTCTAAAAGCCTCTAACCTATCTGTCCAGGAAAGCTCCACTTTTGTCAAGTCATTCAACTTAGAAGCAAAAGATGTCAGAAAAGAGGTGTAGTTAGCTGGCACTAATGTTTCTATCATTAGAGTAATTGATATCCCTAAATATGATAGCCCCTTATGTTGCCAAGAATAGTGGAATTGGGTTTGTAGTTGCTTTTGCGTGTTTGTTGAGACATGTATTCCCAGAATATAAGACTTAGTAGGGTTTACCTTATAGTAATAGATGCTGTTGAAAAGATCCAATGAAGTATGTACACAAGCTAGGGAGGACTTGATATTCGTCAACATTAAAATTATATCCTCTGCAAATAAATTGATAACGTGATGACAATTATTAACCTGAAACCCCATGATCTGTGGATGGGAGCGGATGTAGGTAGCTAGAGGGTCCATTAAAAGGTTAAAAATGAGTGGGGACAGGGGGCAACCCTGGCGGGTACCACTGGAGATCTGAAATGGTGTAGAAAGCGCTCCCACAGAGTATACCAGGGCAGAGGGTCTGGTGTATAAGGCCATTATGGCATGGAGGATCCGACCCTCAAAGCCAAAGGCTCTAAGAGTGTGCTCCAGATATACCCAGTGAATGCAATTGAACGCCTTCTGCGCATCCAAAGCGAGGAGCAGAGAAGGCGTCCAAGTTTCATTAGCCAAATGAAGTATATTGATTATCCAACGAGTAGCATCCGAGGTAGTGCAGCCTCTTGTGAAGCCTGACTGGTTGGGGTGCACTAGGGAGGACAATACATGTATCAACCATTGTGCAAGTAATTTGGCAGAAATTTTTAGATCCTGGTTTAGAAGGGAGATGGGCCTAAAATGTTGTTACAATCAATGCCTGGAGCATCTCGGGGGGAAAGGGTGAAGAGGCAGTGGCAGCGTTGAACATTGACAACATATGAGGAATAAGTACACTTTGGAACGTTTTGCAGTACTCCTCAGTGAAACTGTTGGGTCCCAGGGATTTGTTGGTTGGTATGGACATGATGAAACACTGTAGTTCCTCCCGCATTAAAAGGGGCATTTAGAGCAGCCAGTTGTACCGTGGAAAGTTGGGGTAGGCGGATTTTTGCTAGGAAATGAGCAATTTCGTCAGGGGAAGGTTGTGTAGTATGAGGGTCGTCTAGAAGGTTATAAAGAGAGCTATAATTGGTGCTAAAGGCATTAGCGATGTCTCAAGGGTGGGTTACTTTCTTGTTAGTAGAGGGATGATGTAGGTAAGAAATTTTAGATTTCTGTCTCCTGTCTTTAAGTCTGCAAGCTAGGAGCTTACCCGCCCTGTTACCAGCAGCGTAGTAAGTCATTTTCAACCACTTAGTCGATTTTTCTAATTCAGCTAGGAAATGAGAACCAAGTTTATTTATCAAAGACAGTAATTCGGAAGAGAGGTCAGAGGTGGGGTGACGTTTAAGTAGGTCCGTGAGGAAACGCTGTCTTTGCCTTTTGGCCTCTCCCCCAGTTTGATGCAGTGTCCCCTCATTACCGCCTTGTGGACATTACAAACAACAAGAAATCATTCACAGATGATTAATTGAGATGGAAAAATTCCACAAGATGGCGCTCTAGGTCAGCCCTGGTGTCATCCCGAGCCAGAAGGTAGGAGTTGAGCCTCCAGACAGGTGTGGCTCCGAACGACAGAGGGTCCAGAAGTGTCAAGAGAATGGAGGCATGGTCTGACCATTCAATTGTGTTTATGGAAGTAGACAGTCTTTTCCATTATCCACGTGTCAACCAAAAAAATGTATATTCTGGTGTAGGTTTGGTGAGGATGAGAGTAAAAGGTATAGTCGCTTTCACCTGCATGGAAACAGCGCCAAACATCAAGAAGTTCCTGACGGTGGATGTGGTGTTGTAAGGAAGGGGGATTCCTAATCTGCGAGGTAGAGGAGTCAATACTGGGGTCGGGTGTGATGTTGAAGTCTCCAAACATAATAATATTCCCTTGTTGGTGTGCATGAACAGTCTTCATCACCCTGTTATAGAATCTGATATGGTGCACATATGGGGGAATATATGTTAACCAACGTGTAAGTAGAATAGTTAATGACGCACACCAGAATAAGATATCTGCCTTAAACATCCTTAATTTCCTCCAACAAGGTGAAAGTTACTGAATTCTTGATTGCCACCAACACACCTTTCCACTTTGTAGGGGCATTAGCAAAAAAAAATGTGTGGGAAATTTATATGAAAGCATTGCGGTGGATTTGAAGCATTAAAATGGGTTTCCTGTACACAGAGAACGTTACAGTTCTACTTAGCTGCTTCACGCCACAGTGGCCTCCGCTTGGCTGGATGGTTTAAACCGTGTGTGTTGAGAGATAGGAAGGTCAGTCCCATAAAGATTTCAGAAAAGTGATGAAGTAAAATAGCAGGATACATGTACTCACGGTGGAAGACCGCTGACCTCTGGTGGAGAAATATGATATTGCGCTTAATCTTGTCCAGGATAACCGAAAAGGACTGTAGACAGAGTCATCGCAGATCGCAGGTTGCGCTCGCAGGGAAGGGATGGGAAAAAAATAAGCAATAGTGAAAAGTCAAATAAAAAGTAGGCAGGTGAGAACAAGGTGAACCGGATAGTTAAGACCGGCATGAACACAAACATGTAATATATGCAGTGTGTGCAGCAATTGCTGCTCAGGAGGTAACAGGGGTACGTGGTGCCTATAATTAACCTCATCTGCACCAGGAGAACATAACAGTGTACACTTGAAAACAAATATGCCAGTGGTGATTCATGTATGTTTGCGAGCATTTTTTTGAGTTACCACCTTCCACTCAGGATTAACGCCTTCAGGGCTTCTGGCTGTTTTAGAATGGGTAGGTTCAGCTGGAAGTATATTCCAGGATTTGAGTAGAGAAATGCCCCTATTCAGAGAGTCAATCATATATGAAGTGCCATCTTTGGTCACCGTGAGCTTTGAGGGGTAACCCCACTTATATGTAATTTCATGGTTCGGCAGAGCCTTAGTCACAGTGATAAGGTTTCTCCTTTTCAACAGGGTGTATTGGGAGAGGTCCGCATACAGTTGTAATTCAGCATACTGTGCAGGGATCCATTCTTTTTTGCGCATGAAGAGCATTAGCTTTTCTTTAATATGGTAAAAATGTACCCTTAAAATGACATCTCTGGGGATGTGGTCAGGCAAATGAGATGGTTTAGGGAGCCTATGCACACTGTCCACAGTGACATCTATGTTAGAGGCCTAGCTCTGCCTGCGTGACTGATTCAGGGATTCCCCTAATTTTAAGGTTGTTCCTCCTGCTTCTATCTTCAATGTGTGCAATTTTAGCTCTGACCCACTTCATTTCCTCATCTTTTTTCTTCTGAAGCATCCACTAAATCATTTATGGTAGTGGTGTTCCACCCTGTCCTCAACTTGTTTTAACTCCTTGTTGAAGCGGTGCATGCAAGAGATTAAATCAGCCTGCAATGAACTTCTTAGTGACAGTAACATGTCCTTCAGGACGGAGTCAAGGACAGGCTGGTTGGAGGTTGGGAACTCTTCAATGGAATCGGGCATTTCCCTAGTATCATCCCCAGTCCCAGGGCTAGTATGGGGATCTATAGCATTAGCAGTTCTGTCCAGCTTAAAGCGCGACATTGGGGTAGAGTTACCTGATCATGGTGAATGATTAGGATTGTCATCTGGGGTGAACAGGTTCCTCCTCTGTGATGCAAGCCTGGCAGAGGGAGCTGATGGAGAAGGCCCCTCGCCGCCATCTTGAGGCCCACCATGCTGCTGCTGGTGGAAGAAGGTGGTCAATTTTTGAGGCTTACAAGCCTCCCTTCTCTTCCTGGACATCTCTGTCTATGTCCCCGGTGTCTAGGGAGGTTGCGATGCCCCGTGGAAGAAGTGGATGGTCCGCTGGCCAACCGCTGTGAGCTGCTCTGTTCTCTGCTGGCGCCAGAGCTGTGATTCACGCGGCCATTCCGCTGCAAGATCCGCCCCCCCCCCCCCCCCGGGTTCTTTTTAAAGAACAACATTCCAAGAGTGCAAAAATGTCAAATTCGTGCAAATGTGCAACAGTGTGCAAATAACAGATGTGTGACTCACACAATATGCTTAAACAGTCAAGCTAAAATTACTTAAAACATACTGCTAAAATTCATAAATATTGTGCTGATCAATATAGCATAATATATAAATATAAATATAACTGTGATCATAAATATGTAAAAAAGTCCATATATCCCTCAAAGTGTAAAGAAATCGTGTTCCGCTGAATCAATTCGGGTGCTCACCCCCTTGTGGTAATCTACTCTCCACAAATTGCTCGGTCATCTGCAGTTCAATCCTGAAATAGCAGCTTTCCTGGACAGCTTGGACACACCAATGTGTTGGAATCGATCCTTTTACTGGTCCTTAGTATATACTCAAGGTTTCCTCAGGCATAAACAAAAAGCCAGACATAGTGAAGTACGTTTCTCTTAATGTTTATTGAAGATAAGGAAATGTACTTACAAACAAATATCACAAACGGGCGACATATAAGCACGGCTCGGTGGTTAGCTGCTCTCGCCGGAAATTACGTCAGGTCCGCTCAGCCAATCGCTAGACGCGTTTCGCCGTCCAATCACGGCATCCTCTGTAGCTGACGTACTGAGCGACCTGGGACCTTTTATCTCCTCATTTACATAAGCCACTCCTCTGCTCCGATCGTTGCCGATCGTTGCCTAGTCTATTAGCACATATTGTACATATATTGGAATTTCTAAAACAACTTTAATCAATAATGCTACATATTTAATAACACCAAATGATACTTATATTACATGATTATACAATTCTTTCTTGGTCTAGGCATTACCTCACGCTTCCTGACCTCTGCTGGTCACATAGTAAACTACAACTAAAAACTATATATATGTATTTTCTCATACCTTAATACTCTTAGATAACGGGCTAAAATATATATATGTAAAATGTATTTTTGCACTTCATTAAATTTATAAACAGACCCAATTTAATAATAAATGAACCCAATTTGATAATAAACCACTTAGTATATAAATATTAATATGGGACAAAAGATAAAATAAATAGATTAAAACGATTTGATAGATAAAAAAAACATTAACAATCTGTTAAAAATCATTTATGAAACAATTAATGTCCAATTCCACGTTCAATCCTTTTGAGGCCATACTGCCTAGTCTATGTATCCATCGGGTTTCGTTCTGGGATATGGATCTCTTCATATTTGTTCCCCTCCAATGTTTATCTATTTTACCAATCCCGCAGAATTTTAACTTTCTAGGATCCTGGTTATGGGGAATTTTAAAATGATTCGAAAGGCTGTGTTTATTGAACCCTTTTTTTATATTGGTAATATGTTCACGTAGTCTGACTCTCAGTTCCCTGGTCGTCCTTCCTACGTATTGTAATCTGCACTCACATTCCAATAAATATGTTACGTGAGTGCTTCTGCAGGTAATGAATCTGTCTATTTTATGTTGTCGTTTCGTGGTTGTAGATCTAAAGTGTGTTTCTTTTCTAGGTTTGTTGTTAGTTTTACACGTGCGGCATATTACACACTTGCTGCATCTGAAAAATCCCTTTTGGTCTAAAAATGTGACAGTTTTTGTGCGTGGATCCGGTACAATTTTTACAATTTTGTCCTTTAGAATTGGGGGTCTTCTATATATAAAATGGGGGTTTTTTTTGGGAGTATATTTTTATATACAGGATCTCTCGTTAAAATCGGCCAATGGGTTTTAAAAATCTTTTCCAACTGCTTATATTGCTGATTAAAATCCGTACAAAATGCTGTTTGGTATGTTTTAATATTCTTAGTTTTAGGTTTTAGTAGTTCTTTTCTGTCAATTTTCCTAACTTTCTGTTGAATCTGGTCCAGGGTTTTGGATTTATATCCTTTGTCTTTGAACCTTTCAATAAGCATATCTGACTGTTATACATAGTCTTGCTCTAATTGGCAATTGCGTCTTATTCTGAGCAGTTGACCTTTTGGCACTGCAGATAGCTACCTCGGATGATGACTGCTATTGACAGGAGTATAGCTATTCCTGTCGGTGCTCTTGAAAAACGTTTTTGTGGCCATACCATCATTTAATTTAAAAATTGTGAGATCCAGATAATTAATTTCTGTAGAATTTATATTAGCAGTAAAAGAAATTTGGTATCTGTTATTATTCATAAAATCAATAAAATCCAATAATGATTCTTTTGTTCCCTCCCAAATAATTAAAATATCATCAATATACTGTTTGAAACCTTTTAATTAGAGGTGTGGATTGTTAAAAATATACTCTGATTCCCATTTATTCATGAATACATTAGCCACCGTAGGTGCATATTTTGCCCCCATTGCAACGCCTTTGACCTGTTTATAAAAGTTTTTTGAGTGCCAAAAGTAATTATTGCACATAGCCAGCTCTAAAATTTCTAGTAAGAAGTTGATTTGGGCGGAGGGTAATTGCTTATCTCCCTCTAGGGCCCATTGTACTGCTGCTAAGGCATCCTTTTGTTTGATGTTAGTGTAGAGCGAATTAACGTCTACACTAGCTAGGATAGTATTTTCAGTTGCCTGTAAAGTTTCTACATAATTGAGCACATCTTTGCTATCTTTTAAATATGAGCTAGACTTCCGTGCTAGAGGTTGCAGGTAATGATCCAGGTATTCACCTACCCTGGAATAAATGGATTCAATGCCATTGATTATTGGACGACCCGGAGGTTTGAGGGAGTCTTTGTGAATTTTTGGTACCTGATATATGATAGGCATTTTGGGTGCATCAGGTACCAGATACCTCATTTCTTTTTTATTTAGAATCTCATCCTTATATGCTTTTTTAAACTTTTTTGTCAATTGGGCTTTTAATTTGTTGACCGGATCCCCTCTTAATTTCTCGTATGTTTCACTGTCGTGTACTAATCGATCAAGTTCTTCCATGTATTGTGGCTTGTCTAAAATGACAATGCCCCCCCTTTGTCCGCAGGTCTGATTATTACATCTTTTTTCTTTTCAAGCGATTCTATATTCTGTTGTAATTGTTTGCTACCTGGGACCGGGTGGACAAAAATCTGTTCAATATCCTGTTCGACCATGAGTTTAAAAACATCAAGACATTGGTTACTATTTACTTTCGGATTGAACATGGATTTATTTTTGAGACCACTATGAGTAAATTTTTCTCTCACTTCTTCTTGGTTATCAACATTACTTGTTTTATTCGCATAAAACTTTTTAATATTTAGAGTCCTCACAAACTTCTACAAGTCTATGAAGGTTTGGAATTTATTGATATTTTTGGGTGGTGCAAATTTTAACCCTAAATCTAAGATCTTAAGCTCTTCATCACTAAATGTGGCACTACTTAAATTATAGATGCCTAATCCTAGTTTTCTCTCTTTCTTTTTCCTTTTCCCCCTCTGCATCCTCTTTTCTTTCTCCAGTGTGTTGTGTGTATGGGGGAGCCTGTTGTTGTTCCCTGGGTCTCCATACTGGAAAAAGAAAGAGAGAAAACCAGGATTAGGCATCTATAATTTAAGTAGTGCCACATTTAGTGATGAAGAGCTTAAGATCTTAGATTTAGGGTTAAAATTTGCACCACCCAAAAATATCAATAAATTCCAAACCTTCATAGACATAGAAGTTTGTGAGGACTCTAAATATTAAAAAAGTTTTATGCGAATAAAACAAGTAATGTTGATAAGCAAGAAGAAGTGAGTGAAAAATTTACTCATAGTTATCTCAAAAACAAATCCACGTTCAATCCAAAGTAAATAGTAACCAATGTCTTGATGTTTTTAAACTCATGGTCGAACAGGATATTGAAAAGATTTTTGTCCACCCGGTCCCAGGTAAAATATTAAACATATATATTTTAGCCGTTATCTAAGAGTATTAAGGTATGAGAAAAAGTTGCCACAACTGAGTTTTTTACAGCTTTGATAGTCAAATTATATTATATTTTTATTGGATTGGAATAATCGTATTGGAATGTGCATGGCACACACATATATATAGTTTTTAGTTGTAGTTTACTATGTGACCAGCAGAGGTCAGGAAGCGTGAGGTAATGCCTAGACCAAGAAAGAATTGAATAATCATGTAATATAAGTATCATTTGGTGTTATTAAATATGTAGCATTATTGATTAAAGTTGTTTTAGAAATTCCAATATATGTACATAAGCTTAGCAGCGCAGAATGGAGATATGCTAATAGACTAGGCAATGATCGGCAATGATCGGAGCAGAGGAGTGGCTTATGTAAATGAGGAGATAAAAGGTCCCAGGTCGCTCAGTACGTCAGCTACAGAGGACGCCGTGATTGGACGGCGAAACGCGTCTAGCGATTGACTGAGCGGACCTGATGTAATTTCCGGCCGGTGAGGCGCACGCTGCGAGAGCAGCTAACCACCGAGCCGTGCTTATATGTCACCCGTTTGTGATATTTGTTTGTAAGTGCATTTCCTTATCTTCAATAAACATTAAGAGAAACATACTTCACTATGTCTGGCTTTTTGTTTATGCCTGAGGAAACTTGGAGCATATACTACGGACCAGTAAAAGGATCGATTCCAACACATCGGTGTGTCCAAGCTCTCCAGGAAAGCTGCTATTTCAGGATTGAACTGCAGATGACCGAGCAATTTGTGGTGAGTAGATTACCACAAGGGGGTGAGCACCCGAATTGATTCAGCGGAACACCATTTCTTTACACTTTGAGGGATATATGGACTTTTTTACATATTTATGATCACAGTTATATTTATATATTTTATGCTATATTGATCAGCACAATATTTATGAATTTTAGCAGTATGTTTTAAGTAATTTTAGCATGACTGTTTAAGCATATTGTGTGAGTCACACATCTGTTATTTGCACACTGTTGCACATTTGCACGAATTTGACATTTTAGCACTTTTGCACATTTGTTTTAAATAGCAGCGCTGCAACACTGGTATTATATTTATTTAAAGGCACATGCACTTTAATTTGCAGCTAGCAGCTATCACACAGACACCTTTAGAGTGTTAGCCATAATTTTTATATTGTTATTTATTCACATATTCAGTCACACCATAAGCGCGAGGTTTCTTAACCAGTTAACATTCCAAGAGACTCAGATTTCCCCAATAAATGTCCAGTTTTTGGAATGGTTCTATTTGTACTATTCCTAAGGATGGGCTCTTTCCCTTCTCTTTTCTTCTGCCACTCAGTGTGTCACTTACTTCCTGGTGCTGTTAGTTTATTTGGTTGGTCTGTAGGAACTCACCTCGCATCCTCTGAGCTCAGTACCTGCTGTTGATTCCCTTTACATTTACAGTGGCTCAATTTCTCTCCTTGAATTTCAAATGGCTCAATTCCTTTGATGAGGGGAAACTTACTCTCCAGGAAAAAAGAAACCTTAGAGCTGACTTGGTGTCAGGAAATACAGCTAGATTCCACAGGCACATTCAATTTTGCTGTTAGACATTACCCCTTGGTCGATACTATACCGACCCCTAACAGAAAGTCTGCAGGCGTAGCCATATTATTCTATAGGAATGTCAAATTTGTCCTTTCTCATTCTGTTATGTAATGTTTATACTTCGTCTGCAGATTCAGAAATGTAATCTTTACAATATTTGGCGAGTGGCACATCCAACTTATACTTGTTCTTCTCTGCGCCCCATCATACTTATACTCGGATAGACTATCTCTTGGTTATTATTCCAGTTTTGGAAATTACTCATGATGTCCAAGTCCGACCATGTCCCAATTATTTTATGTTTTGACTCTCTCATGGCTTCTATCAAACACTGTCACTGGCGTCCTAATGATTTTTTCTATAAGTCTGATCCAGTTAAGCCTTGCCTACAACAAACCCTGGAGGACTATTTCTCCCGTAATTACACCCCAGACACCCCTATCGTGACGCAATGGGAAGCCCAAAAGGTAGTTATGAGGGGTCATTGCATCCAAGAGCTTCTTTGCTTAAAGTGTTACTAAACCCAGAACCTGCATTCACTATATCTGGTCTCCCACAGTACACAGAACATAGAAATGCAATTATTTTAGTAAATATAAACTGATAAATACCTTTTCTCATCAACAGTATATAACAGCCTTGTGACTTGTATCAGTTCCTAGTAAAGCTTGTAGGAGGAGTTTTCATTATCCCCTGATCCTCTGTCTGGACATGTCTAGACCGTGCTAATCGGCCCTGTGCTGATCAAATGCACTCTCCCAAGAAAATAAAACTCTCTAGCAATACACACCAAACGGAGCATGTGCAGCCTGTCCCCTGGCTCTCTAAATATCAGGTTCTTTTTTGGAGTCAGTGAAAGAAGAGGAGGATCAGAGAGACATGATCAAACAGCTTTATACACAATGCAAAGGATTAACCCCTTAGGTTCCACAGTGAGAATAACAGGCACGTGTTACCACATATACTGCTTTTACTGTTGTGGGTTTAGTAACACTTTAAGAAAAATACTCAGGTACGAAGGCAATTATTCTTGCAACATCTAGCTCTAGTCTAAACTCTGTGATCGTTACCGACTTTGCAATGTAAAGTCATGCTTAGATCCCAATTGCGGGACCTTGACTTTAAACAAGTGGGAAAAGCTCTGCTCGGTTTATGCCAGCAGTTCTATAATAAGAGTAACAAGGCAGACTCTCTTCTTGCGAATCAGCTTTTGGATAGGACTTTTAAATCTCCCCCCCCATGCAATTAAAACCTTGTCAGGTTCATGGTGTATAATCCTAAGCAAATTGCTGAGATTTTATGAGCATTTTATCAATCCCTTTATTCTAATGGCTGCTTCCATAGACCCCCATTTGGTGACTTTACCACTGGCGTCCCTGGTTCGTCTTCACCCTGATATCTCAAGGGTGGTTGTACATAAGAAAGAGTTTATCATTTCACTGTATGCTAATGATATTCTCTTTACACTTATTAATCCTCTGATCTCTGATACCAAATCTTCATGAAACATTATCGAAATTTGGCACGTTCTCGGTCTACAAAATGAACACCACTAAAACAGAGGCTCTCCCCATCAACATGTGCTAATCCTGTTTAGCTCAGCTTTAAGCCAACTTTGACTATAGCTGGAAAATGAAGGTTCATAAATATCTTTCGGATGTATATTACATCCACTTACTCATCCCTTTATTTGCAAAATGTTTCCCCTTTGTATAAGAATATTCTGAAATTGCTTTATTCTTGGACCACTCATCTCTCACCCTATCTCTTTCATGGGCCATATAGCCAGAGTGAAAATGATGATAGTTGAAACCCTCCCAGCTTCGGATCTTAAAAATATGCAATCTGCACTACTTAAATTCATATGGAATAATAGGAGACATAGGTTGTCCAGGAAATTGATGTGTACACTCAGATTTCAGGGAGATATGGGGGTACGTGACCTTATATTGTATTATTATGCAGCTCACCTTAGACACTTTTCCTCCTGGATTACGTTTAGGTCGTATAATTGGTGGATGGAATAGGAAAAGCTATGGCTGACCCCTATACATCCCAATTCTTTCTATAGGGTTCTCACTGTGCAGATTTGAGCACTACTCTGTTAGCTCCCATACAATTTACTAGATCTATTTGGTTACATACTAGAGATACATTTCTCCTGACCTCTACGAGGTCCTTGCTGATCTCATTGTTTTGTAATCCTAATATTCCTGATAGCCTGTCTACCTCTGTTCCCTGGAGAACAAATTCCTTATTTACCTTTAGGGATATAGTGGATCGCTGCTCCCCTAGGCTGCTGCCCTTCTCCAGCTTATGGGACAAGCATGGTCTTCCTTATTCCTCGATCTATAGCTATTTGCAGATTCAACATTATGCACAGTCCCTTACAAGAGACCTTGCCTTTGCCCGCCCGACTCTATTTGAGTGAACCTTGTACAGAAGGCCCCTCTAGAAAAGCTATGATTTCTGATTTATATAACAATGGAACCGTTTCCTAAACATTCATATATGTTGAAATGAGAAGAGCTGCTGGGCCGTGAACTCTCTATGGAGGTCTGATGGAAGCTTTGGTAGCAAGCACATAAAAGTTCCATGTGTACAGTTGATAAAGAAAAGGCTTGTAAGATTGAAAGATTTGGTTTTTGTGGTATCACACCGCTAAGTTCCTACAAACTGTTTTATATTCCATTTCTGATAGGTGTTAGAGATGTAATTCAGCCGTAGGATCTCTGTTTCACATGCTATGGATGTGCCCACCAACTATACCTTTCTGGGAGGAGGTTAATTTGCTAATCTCTAAGGTTGTATACAGCCCTGTTCGCCTAGACCCGTTGACACATCTTTTAGGCCACTCAGTGCAGGAGCTAGGGAAACATTCTAAAAAGTTGATGCACATTCATAGATGCAGCTAGATGTCTTATCACAACAGACATTCCCCCCCCCCCGACATTTACTGCCCTTCTCCAGCAGATTCGAGAAGTGAGATCCATGGAATACCTTATGGCTAGACTGCACAATACCTTAGCTAAGTTTTCAGCTGTATGGGATGCTTGGAATGATTACTTAGCCCTTGATGCCCCTTAACCATCTTGGGCTACAACAAACTGAGTGACTTCTTTCTCTTCTCTCCTTGGGGTCTGGCTACTCTTTTCTTTTTTCTTTCCTCCTTGCTCTTGACATCTTTTTTTCACTCTTTTGTACCGTGTTGCTGCATTGTATTGATATCACGCATCACTTTATTTTGACCTGTTGTATTATTATATGCCCCTGTCTGGGCTGATCCACACTGGGTCTGCTGCTGTGGCTTTGGTGTTGGTCACCCCAGTTACTAGTTTCATTACTTGAGATACTGTTTTATTGCTACTTTGTTTTGTCATTTGTGCAATGTTTTGTTTCAGAGCTCTCTGGTGCATATGGTACTTCACTTATGACTCTTTGTTCTTTCTTAGAGCCCATTCACACTGCCGCGACTTGTCAGGTGACTTGTCAGCCTGACAAGTCGCGGTCAGTCGCGGTCCATTGAGTAGTACAGGACCCGTTCTAATAGGAGCGACTCAAGTCACTCCGACTTAGAAAAAGGGTTCTGTACTACTTTGGAGCGACCTCGGAGCGACTTGCATAGACTTCCATTATGTGAAGTCCCTGCAAGTCGCGCCAAAGTCGCGGTGCACATCGGTGCACGCGACTTCACAGGTCGTCCCCCCGAAGTCGTGTTGCCTCAGTGTGAACCGGCTCTTATGCTACTATTGTTTTCTGTGAAATTAGAAAAAAACTCTTCTCTAAATAAACAGTTAATTAAAAACAAAAAAATAAACACAGTAATAAAAAATTTCATGAAAGATAGATACAGAGCCATTAAGTAGAGGATGTGTATGGATTATTTTTGTAAAATAGAAATAGTGTTTAGTGTCACTTTAGCTTTGTTGCTTAGTAGGAACTATTCTTCCTCATCTCTTCTACTATCTACGCACTGAGTGAGTGATGATACAGTGCTGCATATTCCTGCTGTTAGATAAAAAATCCTCTCTAAACTATCAAGAAAATGCCTACCATAATGAATATCTTGTTTAAACATCTTGCTTTTTAAAATGCCTTTAAATATATAGTAGGGGGCTGTATCAGCAGTTTGTGTATGGAAAACAAGTTGTATTTCAGGTTTCACAGTCCCTTAAATGATGTGTGTATTAATGTGATGTATGGTTTAATAGCTCAGCATTTCAAGCTTCTGCGCAATAAATGTTTTGCCACTCTATCACTCTTACTGGCGAGGAATGAAGGTAATTTAATTTATGTCATGTTTTTAATCCAGTAATGTATTTAGCATCTAAAAAGGTGTTAAATTAAGTGCATCCTCTGTTTTGCAAGTAAATATATACCAGAATTAGATTCCCTGTTGTCTTTTAATACAAGCAGAGCATCTTATGCCAAGAAGGATCTCATTCAGAATATGTTAGCGGAAAATGGAAGAGCAAGCAGATATGTCCCTCTTTGACAAGTACTGCATCTTTGGAGTTTAAATCCCCTTTGTTTTTTGCAGCTAAACACCTTGAAATTACCTTCCAGTGCATGAGTGAATGAGTCTTTCTTCCTCTGGCTGTCACAGTGATTAGAATTATAATTAGCAAGAATTACAATGAGACCAAAGCACAGGGATGATTCATAAATGCAAAATACAAAAGATTTGTAAAAGACAAGAGCAACCACGGTCAACCTCCTTTGTAAATGCATCAATTGTAGGTCAATAAAAAAATTCTATAAAACAGAGATTTAGATTTACCACATCTTTGATCTTCACGAGGTACAGAATGCAATTAGCAGAACATAAACACACAGAGATTTGTTTTATTAGTTACAAAAATTATTTAATTTCAAAGCACGTAGAGTAATTAGAGGAGTTTAAAATATATGTGATACAGTATCTTTTAGGAAACAATAGTAAAATAAATATTATAGCTGTCACCTCTGAGAGGAAGAAAATGTTCAGTGTGAGACTAATTATTCTTTGCTTTCTAGCATCATGCTGAGGGCAGAGATTATTGCAGCTCATATTCCCAACAATTTGTAACTAAATGTATATTTATTTTAGCTTGCACACTGCAGAGATGGTTAATCGCCACCTCCGGTTTGTGAACAATTTATTGAGCAATTTTTCATTCCCATGTCATTTTGTTACAGGTTTTTGACAGCTGTAAAAAAAATAAAAAAAAAAAGGCTGCAAACACTATACTGAGAAGTACTATGCTCTGAGTAATAGATGATTGCAATAAAAACAGTAACTAGAGATAAAGATCTAAGAATATGTTCCCCTGATGAACATTTACACTCAAAGTGCACCCTGGTAATTTGTGGCAGTTTTAACAGTTCTATTCCCTTCCATCTTCGCCATGATGTACTGTGGCTTGCTAGTAGGGTTGAGCGAACACCTAGATGTCCGTGTTCGACGGGTTCGGCCGAACTTTAAAAAAAAGTCCGGGTCCGTGTCCCGGACTTTTACCGAACTTTTCCCGGACACCGAACCCCATTGAAGTCAATGGGGACCCGAACTTTAAGGCACTAAAATGGCTCTAAAACACCAAAGGAAAGGGCTAGAGTGCTGCAAATGGCAGCAAAACGTAATTAAGAGCATGGCAAGTGCTCTGCAAACAAATGTGGATAGGGAAATAACTTAAAACAACAAAAAAAAAACAGAAAAATAAAACAATGTTCTTCTTCATCTCTGAAGGACGAGGCCCATATGGAGTAGGAGGGAGGTTGAGGTGGTGGTGGATGTGGCGGTGACATAGGCGTGCGCACAGGGTGTGCTGGGTGTGCCTGGGCACACCCTAATCACCTAGGGCACATAGCATTGCCAGTGAGGAGATGGGAAAGATCTCCCTGGGACCTGCTCTGCTCTATTTCTCCTTGCCTACAGGTACATGGCCCCGATACATTACTCTCCCTGCTGGCAAACACATGCATGTGTATTTCAACTTTGGGGTGCACACCTTAATGCAATAGGCTGCGCACACCTATGGGCGGTGTAGGTGGAAGCGGCGGTGGAGGAGGACCAGGGCCGGATTAACAGCATCATGGGCTTGGTGCTGAGGATTTTGAAGGGCCTTAAGGGCCGTGCCTTGCCATGCACCCAGAGGAGGAAGGGTGCAGCCATGCATGCCTAATTCAACATGGGATGCTGTCTCTGAAGCCCATAAACACATCCATGCATCGCCAACTGTCCCTCCTTGTCCGGCCTTCACGCTGTGTGGGGAGGTTCTGAGGGTGCTGCCTGGGGAAGCGAGCATAGAAGCCAGACTTCTGTGTTTACAAGTGACAGAAGAGCGGTAACAGTGAATATGGCCAACCCGGGGCCTATATAAAAGGTAGGGGCCTGGAGCTGCAGCTCCAATAGCCCCTACATTAATCTGGCCCTGAGGAGGAGGACGAGGTAGCCAACACTGCTTCTTTTCAAAAATTTTAAATGAGGGTACACCCCAAAAGAGTGAGAAAGAGCAAAAATGGAACAATGGGTGGGTAAGGTCGGTATCCATTGCTATTCTGCATAAGGTACGGAAAAGTCCCGTGGGATCCATGCCTGGTTCATTTTAATGAACGTGAGCTTGTCCACATTGTCTCTGGACAGGCGGCTGCGCTTGTCTGTTATAACGCCCCCAGCCGTGCTAAATACCCGTTCAGATAATACACTGGCTGCAGGGCACGCCAGCACCTCCAAGGCGTAAAGGGCAAGCTCAAGCCATGTGCCCAATTTGGAGACCCAGAAGTTGAAGGGGGCAGACCCGTCATTCACTACATGTAGGCGTGTGCACACATACTGCTCCACCATGTTGGTAAAATGCTGCCTCCTGCTAAGACGTTCCATCTGAGCTGCTGGTGCTGCTGTTTGTTGTGGCGTGCTGACAAAGCTTTTCCACATTTCGGCCATGCTAACCCTGCCTTCTGAGGTGCTGGCGGTGCCCTGGTTGCGTTGGCGACCTCCTCCTCCTCCTCCTCTGCCTTGTGCTTCCACTGTGGCCCCGCTGTCAGATGGGAATGCCAGCAGCATGGCGTCTACCAGCGTGCGCTTGTACTCGCGCATCTTGCGATCGCGCTCCAGTGAGTGAATTAAGGACGGTACGTTGTCCTTGTAACGGGGATCCAGCAGCGTGGCCACCCAGTAATCAGCACAAGTTAGAATGTGGGCAACTCGGCGGTCGTTGTGGAGACACTGCAGCATGTAATCGCTCATGTGTGCCAGGCTGCCCAGAGGCAACGAAAGGCTGTCCTCTGTGGGAGGTGTATCGTCCGTGTCCTCTGTATCCCCCCAGCCACGCACCAGTGATGGCCATGAGCTGGCCTGGGTGCCACCCTGCTGTGAACATGGTTCCATCTCCTCCTCCAGCTCCTCCTCCTCCTCATCCTCCTCATCCTCCAGAACTGTGCCCCTGCTGGACAATTGCGTCCCTGGCGTTTGCGTGTGCAGGAACCCACCCTCGGAGCCCCTTGCGAATGACTGCCCTGAAAGCCTTGGAAATGTTACCTCTTCATCCTCCTCCTCCTCCTCATCCTGTGCCACATCCTCTTCCATCATCGCCCGAATTGTTTTTTCAAGGAGGCATAGAAGTGGGATAGTTAAGCTGAGAACGGCGTCATTGCCACTGGCCATGTTGGTGGAGTACTCAAAACAGCGCAACAAGGCACACAGGTCTCGCATGGAGGCCCAGTTAAATTAAATAGCGGAATAGAAAATATGATCCAAAAAAAGTGTATGTATATCACACGTACACAACCACACTGGGCCCCAATTACTATTGTTTGTACCCCTAAAAGGCTAGATGAGGAGTAGGGGGAGTATGGAACAGGCAGCACCCTCAAACCTTCAGAAGTATGAGATGAACCCCAACAACTTGGAAAGGTGGATCTCTCTCACACGTACCGACACAGACTATCCCGCAATTCAATTGATCCTCAAAGGTTTTTATTGAATAGCGGAATAGGAAATATGATCAAAAAAAGTGTATGTATCTCGCACGTACACAACCACACTAGGCCCCAATTACTATTGTTTGTACCCCTAAAAGGCTAGATGAGGAGTAGGGGGGGTATGGAACAGGCAGCACCCTCAAACCTTCAGAAGTATGAGATGAACCCCAACAACTTGGAAAGGTGGATCTCTCTCACACGTACCGACACAGACTATCCCCCAATTTAACTGATCCCCAAAGGTTTTTGATTAAATAGCGGAATAGAAAATATGATCCAAAAAAAGTGTATGTATATCACACGTACACAACCACACTAGGCCCCAATTACTATTGTTTGTACCCCTAAAAGGCTAGATGAGGAGTAGGGGGGGTATGGAACAGGCAGCACCCTCAAACCTTCAGAAGTATGAGATGAACCCCAACAACTTGGAAAGGTGGATCTCTCTCACACGTACCGACACAGACTATCCCCCAATTTAACTGATCCCCAAAGGTTTTTGATTAAATAGCGGAATAGAAAATATGATCCCAAAAAAGTGTATGTATATCACACGTACACAACCACACTGGGCCCCAATTACTATTGTTTGTACCCCTAAAAGGCTAGATGAGGAGTAGGGGGAGTATGGAACAGGCAGCACCCTCAAACCTTCAGAAGTATGAGATGAACCCCAACAACTTGGAAAGGTGGATCTCTCTCACACGTACCAACACAGACTATCCCCCAATTTAACTGATCCCCAAAGGTTTTTGATTAAATAGCGGAATAGAAAATATGATCCAAAAAAAGTGTATGTATATCACACGTACACAACCACACTGGGCCCCAATTACTATTGTTTGTACCCCTAAAAGGCTAGATGAGGAGTAGGGGGAGTATGGAACAGGCAGCACCCTCAAACCTTCAGAAGTATGAGATGAACCCCAACAACTTGGAAAGGTGGATCTCTCTCACACGTACCGACACAGACTATCCCGCAATTCAATTGATCCTCAAAGGTTTTTATTGAATAGCGGAATAGGAAATATGATCAAAAAAAGTGTATGTATCTCGCACGTACACAACCACACTAGGCCCCAATTACTATTGTTTGTACCCCTAAAAGGCTAGATGAGGAGTAGGGGGGGTATGGAACAGGCAGCACCCTCAAACCTTCAGAAGTATGAGATGAACCCCAACAACTTGGAAAGGTGGATCTCTCTCACACGTACCGACACAGACTATCCCCCAATTTAACTGATCCCCAAAGGTTTTTGATTAAATAGCGGAATAGAAAATATGATCCCAAAAAAGTGTATGTATATCACACGTACACAACCACACTGGGCCCCAATTACTATTGTTTGTACCCCTAAAAGGCTAGATGAGGAGTAGGGGGAGTATGGAACAGGCAGCACCCTCAAACCTTCAGAAGTATGAGATGAACCCCAACAACTTGGAAAGGTGGATCTCTCTCACACGTACCGACACAGACTATCCCGCAATTCAATTGATCCTCAAAGGTTTTTATTGAATAGCGGAATAGGAAATATGATCAAAAAAAGTGTATGTATCTCGCACGTACACAACCACACTAGGCCCCAATTACTATTGTTTGTACCCCTAAAAGGCTAGATGAGGAGTAGGGGGGGTATGGAACAGGCAGCACCCTCAAACCTTCAGAAGTATGAGATGAACCCCAACAACTTGGAAAGGTGGATCTCTCTCACACGTACCGACACAGACTATCCCCCAATTTAACTGATCCCCAAAGGTTTTTGATTAAATAGCGGAATAGAAAATATGATCCAAAAAAAGTGTATGTATATCACACGTACACAACCACACTAGGCCCCAATTACTATTGTTTGTACCCCTAAAAGGCTAGGAGTAGGGGGAGTATGGAACAGGCAGCACCCTCAAACCTTCAGAAGTATGAGATGAACCCCAACAACTTGGAAAGGTGGATCTCTCTCACACGTACCAACACAGACTATCCCCCAATTTAACTGATCCCCAAAGGTTTTTGATTAAATAGCGGAATAGAAAATATGATCCCAAAAAAGTGTATGTATATCACACGTACACAACCACACTAGGCCCCAATTACTATTGTTTGTACCCCTAAAAGGCTAGGAGTAGGGGGAGTATGGAACAGGCAGCACCCTCAAACCTTCAGAAGTATGAGATGAACCCCAACAACTTGGAAAGGTGGATCTCTCTCACACGTACCAACACAGACTATCCCCCAATTTAACTGATCCCCAAAGGTTTTTGATTAAATAGCGGAATAGAAAATATGATCCCAAAAAAGTGTATGTATATCACACGTACACAACCACACTAGGCCCCAATTACTATTGTTTGTACCCCTAAAAGGCTAGGAGTAGGGGGAGTATGGAACAGGCAGCACCCTCAAACCTTCAGAAGTATGAGATGAACCCCAACAACTTGGAAAGGTGGATCTCTCTCACACGTACCAACACAGACTATCCCCCAATTTAACTGATCCCCAAAGGTTTTTGATTAAATAGCGGAATAGAAAATATGATCCCAAAAAAGTGTATGTATATCACACGTACACAACCACACTAGGCCCCAATTACTATTGTTTGTACCCCTAAAAGGCTAGGAGTAGGGGGAGTATGGAACAGGCAGCACCCTCAAACCTTCAGAAGTATGAGATGAACCCCAACAACTTGGAAAGGTGGATCTCTCTCACACGTACCAACACAGACTATCCCCCAATTTAACTGATCCCCAAAGGTTTTTGATTAAATAGTGGAATAGAAAATATGATCCCAAAAAAGTGTATGTATATCACACGTACACAACCACACTAGGCCCCAATTACTATTGTTTGTACCCCTAAAAGGCTAGGAGTAGGGGGAGTATGGAACAGGCAGCACCCTCAAACCTTCAGAAGTATGAGATGAACCCCAACAACTTGGAAAGGTGGATCTCTCTCACACGTACCAACACAGACTATCCCCCAATTTAACTGATCCCCAAAGGTTTTTGATTAAATAGCGGAATAGAAAATATGATCCCAAAAAAGTGTATGTATATCACACGTACACAACCACACTAGGCCCCAATTACTATTGTTTGTACCCCTAAAAGGCTAGATGAGGAGTAGGGGGAGTATGGAACAGGCAGCACCCTCAAACCTTCAGAAGTATGAGATTGTGTTCACTGTACCCCACAAAGATTGAGTTCACTGCACCCCACAATGATTGTGTTCACTGCACCCCACAAAGATTGTGTTCACTGCACCTCACAAAGATTTGTGTTCACTGTACCCCCCAAAGATTGTGTTCACTGCACCCCACAAAGATTCTGTTCACTGTACCCCACAAAGATTGTGTTCACTGCACCCCAAAAAGATTGTGTTCACTGCACCCCAAAAAGGATGTTGTTCACTGCACCCCAAAAAGGATGTTGTTCACTCCACCCCAAAAAGATTGTGTTCACTGCACCCCACAAAGATTGTGTTCACTGCACCCCAAAAAGATTGTGTTCACTGCACCCCAAAAAGGATTTTGTTCACTGCACCCCAAAAAGGATGTTGTTCACTCCACCCCAAAAAGATTGTGTTCACTGCACCCCAAAAAGATTGTGTTCACTGCACCCCACAAAGGATTTTGTTCACTGCACCCCAAAAAGATTGTGTTCACTGCACCCCAAAAAGGATGTTGTTCACTGCACCCCAAAAAGGATTTTGTTCACTGCACCCCAAAAAGATTGTGTTCACTGCACCCCACAAAGGATTTTGTTCACTGCACCCCACAAAGATTGTGTTCACTGCACACCAAAAAGGATTGTGTTCACTGCACCCCAAAAAGATTTTGTTCACTGCACCCCAAAAAGATTGTGTTCACTGCAGCCCAAAAAGATTGTGTTCACTGCAGCCCAAAAAGATTGTGTTCACTGCAGCCCAAAAAGATTGTGTTCACTGCAGCCCAAAAAGATTGTGTTCACTGCAGCTCACACACAGAAAAATGGATGTGGATCACTGACACCTGCCTATCTCCAATCCCACACCACACAGCAATATCGATTGTAGTTTGTAGAACACAGTTTCCCTAAAATTCAGCAGACTCTGTCCCTAACAGGATTGAGAAGAGATCGTAGATCAGGATTGAGTGCAGACCCCACCCCCCACACAGCAATATCGATTGTAGTTTGTAGAAGACACTGACCCTATAATTCAGCAGACTCTATCCCTAAAATGCCTACAACTCGCCCTGCCTAAACACTCCGACCTGTCCCTCAATTCTATCCGGACACAAATGGTTTTTTCCTGCCTATCTTTCCCTAATCAGCAGCCAGCACGTTGATGTGTGCTCTGTCCCTGAATCTAAGCAGCATAATGACGCCGCTGCGGCTGCCTCAAGCTTATAAAGACTTGGTCACATGCTTCAGACGGCCAATCACAGCTACTGAGACATTTGCAGGCATGGCTGGGATGGCTTAAGGCACACCAGTTAAACGATTGTTGATTGGCTGTTGAAAGCCCGCCATGAAAAGAGCGCCAAAGCATGCAAAACCCGGAAATAAAACGACCGAACACGGATTTTTACCCGAACATACAGTAAAGTGTCCGTGTCCGTGTTCGGGTACAAAAAATCCAATTATTCGGTACGAACACGAATAATACAGTCCGTGTTCGCTCAACACTACTTGCTAGTTAAAAAGGCAACAAAAAGACAAATATTGCCCTTGGCCATCACTGCTACTTCAGGTGTTTGTAATGATGTGCACTTGAACACTTAGGACCTGATGGGTTATATATAAAAAAGGGAAGCAATTTGATGATATATATACAGTAATATATATACTGTATATATATATATATATATATATATATATATATATATATATATACAGTACAGACCAAAAGTTTGGACACACCTTCTCATTCAAAGAGTTTTCTTTATTTTCATGACTATGAAAATTGTAGAGTCACACTTCAAGAGGTAGTCACCTGAAATGGTTTTCACTTCACAGGTGTGCCCTTTCAGGTTTAATAGGTGTGATTTCTTGCCTTATAAATGGGGTTGGGACCATCAGTTGTGTTGTGCAGAAGTCAGGTGGATACACAGCTGATTGTCCTACTGAATAGACTGTTAGAATTTGTATTATGAAAAGAAAAAAAGCAGTTAAGTACAGGAAAACGAGTGGCCATCATTACTTTAAGAAATGAAGGTCAGTCAGTCCGAAAAATTGAGAAAACTTTGAAAGTGTCCCCAAGTGCAGTCACAAAAACCATCAAGCGCTACAAAGAAACTGGCTTACATGCAGACCGCCCCAGGAAAGGAAGACCAAGAGTCACCTCTGCTGCGGAAGACGAGTTCATCCGAGTCACCAGCCTCAGAAATCGCAGGTTAACAGCAACTCAGGTTAGAGACCAGGTCAATGGCACACGGAATTCTAGCAGCAGACACATCTCTAGAACAGCTGTTAAGAGGAGACTGTGTGAATCAGGCCTTCATGGTAGAATATCTGCTAGAAAACCACTGCTAAAGAAAGGCAACAAGCAGAAAAGACTTGTTTAGGCTAAAGAACACAAGGAATGGACATTAGACCAGTGGAAATCTGTGCTTTGGTCTGATGAGTCCAAATTTGAGATCTTTGGTTCCAACCACCGTGTCTTTGTGCGATGCAGAAAAGGTGAACGGATGGACTCTACATGCCTGGTTCCCACCGTGAAGCATGGAGGGGGAGGTGTGATGGTGTAGGGGTGCTTTGCTGGTGACACTGTTGGGGATTTATTCAAAATTGAAGGCATACTGAACCAGCATGGCTACCACAGCATCTTGCAGCGGCATGCTATTCCATCCGGTTTGCGTTTAGTTGGACCATCATTTATTTTTCAACAGGACAATGACCCCAAACACACCTCCAGGCTGTGTAAGGGCTATTTGACCAAGAAGGAGAGTGATGGGGTGCTGCGCCAGATGACCTGGCCTCCACAGTCACCGGACCTGAACCCAATCAAGATGGTTTGGGGTGAGCTGGACCGCAGAGTGAAGGCAAAAGTGCTAAGCATCTCTGGGAACTCCTTCAAGACTGTTGGAAGACCATTTCAGGTGACTACCTCTTGAAGTGTGACTCTACAATTTTAATAGTCATGAAAATAAAGAAAACTCTTTGAATTTGAAGGTGCGTCCAAACTTTTGGTCTGTACTATATATATATATATATATATATATATATATATATATATATATATATATATATAATGGATTGCTTCAGTATTTACTCTCTATGTACATTTTGTTGTGTATGTGAATAAGTGAAAATCTGCAATATTGCACATTTTTTATCTATTTTAGGTACCTTCTTAACATGGCTGGTTAGAGGTGATGCAGTCTATAAAGGTAATAGACCTGAGGATAGGTTTATTACACATTGGTTTTAGAAAATCAAATTACATTAAATAATAAAACATAAATATGTTTAATAGGTCTGGATATACATGAAATTATTCATTTCTTCCTCTACACAATTAAAGCATTTATTTTTACAAAAAATATTACCTAAAGGCAGTAATATTTATCTTAGTTCCAATGGTATGACACCTGCGAGGTTCCTCTCCAGCTGCTTCTCCCCAACTCCCCCTAGGTGGCAGTCTTTGGCTGTCTTCATGGCCACTGCAAGATGACATCACCCCCGTGCACGCACAGGAGTTAATCATCCTGGCACGCTGGCACTGTTCCAAAAATGTACATGGAACCACATATGCATGGATCTGTATACATTCCTTGGAGGATTGTGAACAGGTAGATAAGTCTATTTTATTGTAAAATGTAATAGGGTGCGCTAACCTAAAATTAAAGTGGCAGCATCTAGGATTCCATACCGTATTGGAATAAATAAAAAAATGAACTAGTGCGCTCAATAATTGGGACAATAATATAACAAAAAGGATACATAAATCCAATAAAATGAGAAAAAAACTCAAAAAGTCATAACTTGAATAATAAATGACATGTGCAAGAACATAGTGTTGAAAAAGGTGTGAATGAATAAGTTCAAAGAAAGTCCAAAGAAAATGACAAGTGAATCTTCACTGATGGATTCCTGAAAGTAGGAACACTTCCTAATATAGGTCAGCAGATTCCAGCCTCCCGTATACCATCACGTGACTCAAACACTCAAGTGCAATGGCTCCTTACCAACTTCCCACTGGCATGTAGAAAATAGAAAAACTGCATCCAAACACTGGAAAGAGGCACACGGACCAAAGTTTTGTCCCCACACTAATTGCATCACCCCGTGACAATAGATAAGGTTTGCTTCTTACCAAATGGCTATAACCATGAGCATGAAACAGTATACTTCACAGAGGGACCGCTGGAATGGACACGTCTAGGGCTTGGCTAACGCTGGCCACACAGATAACTTCCCATAGACTCCTTTGCATTAGTGAGTAATGCGTCCCCCAAAGCAGATGTTCACAATGCTAGATGTAATACTCCCAGCATATGAAAGAAAAGGTAGCCAATAGTGCATTACCCCAAAAACACTTTTATTAAGGCTAAAATGGACACATACATGAAGGAAGGCAAATTAAGCTGGTAATAGTTCCAGGTACAGGTGATCACTGCTGCTTGCAGTGCGGGCCAGGAGATGTGACGGCAAGGCTTCTCCACCCAACGCTTTTCCCCTCAGAAGGCGTCAACTCATCCTCCAATCCCAGTTGACGTCTTCTGAGGGGAAATGCGTAGGATGGAGAAGCCGCGCCGTCGAATCTCGCGGTTCGCACTGCAGGCGGCAGTGATCACCTGTACCTGGAACTATTACAAGCTTAATTTGCCGTTCATGTAAGTGTCCATTTTAGCCTTAATAAAAAGTGTTTTTGGGGCAATGCACTACTGATTACCTTTTCTTTCATATGCAGGGAGTATTACATCTAGCATTGTGAACATCTGCTTTGGGGGACACATTACTCACTTATGCAAAGGAGCCTATGGGAAGTTATCTGTGTGGCCAGCATTAGCCAAGCCCTAGAAGTGTCCATTCCAGAGGTCCCTCTGTGGAGTATACTGTTTCATGCTCATGGTTATAGCCATTTGGTAAGAAGCAAACCTTATCTATTGTCACGGGGTGATGCACTGAGTGTGGGGACAACACTTTGGTCCGTGTGCCTCTTTCCAGTGTTTGGATACAGTTTTTCTATATGCTACATGCAAGTGGGAAGTTGGTAAGGAGCCATTGCACTTGAGTGTTTGAGTCTATTTTATTGCAGAAGAGAAATTGCATAATCCTTTTGCAATAAGAGGCTGGATGTTTACAATTTTTTTTATTTTCTGAGTTCAGTTCTATTTTAAGTTTTGCGTCTTGGCATACAGCCTGGATGTAAAATGGAAAAAAATAACCACTGTATATTAATATTTTAATAACAATAGAATATAATGTGTGCTAGTGAAGTGATATGGATGAAAGGACTGCAATAACTGTATGTATACTCTACATGGTAATTGGGAGCCAAGATGAGATGAAGGCCTTAGGAAACACAATTACATTATTTTTCATGCTTAAAGTGTAAACCATAGTTTTGTTAAAAAAAAATACTCCAAGTGAATTACATGCTTTGCAAGTATTTTTTTTTTTTAAAAACTTCAACAATTCTGAATTATGACTTTCTCTGTTCTGAAGTAATTCATACTTTCCCTAAATTAAAATATAATAATAAAATAAAACTCTTATTGCAGGAGGTCCCCATAATAATTAACAAAATGATGACAGTGCTTATCCTTTATGGGCCAGAGCAATTTTTACATTTCTGCTAAGGACCTGTTTAATGTTTTATTTACTCGTTATTTTTTTTATCATACTTAATTAAATAGCGTTTTCAATTTACAATATATAGTGTACATTCACATCAGTCCCTACCCTCAAGGAGATTTGGCAATAACTTTGTTGTTTCTTAATCACCTCCATTTTAGCATGTTACTCCCCTTTATTACCAGAACATTTTTTAGTTCTCAATGCTGTGATAGTCTGATTGACAATTAATCTGTCATGAGAAATTGCAACCAAATGAATTCCATAATATTTTTGAGACAAACAGAAATGTATTTTTACTGGTATTTAAAAAACACTGGGTTTATTCATTTTTACTATATAAAAAAAAAATGTTAATACAAAAACAGTTTTGCTTACTTTCTGTTACAAAAACCTATCAGTCTTTCTTTATACATGTGATATTGGTGCACCACTCGCGCCGTGGGGGTTAATACTTAATTGTAATGTAAGGGTGAGCAGCTAGTTTTAATAAGTACCTATAAGGGTAAATATAGAGTTAAAAGATAAGAAAAAACTGCGCTAAACCCAATGCTAGAGGGCATTAGTGCCCTGCTGCTAATACATTCTGTGTAAAAAAAATGTGTAAAGCAATATAGATAAATGCTAATGGTATTGCTACCTCATAACATAAAGTGTGTGGAGTGTTACTGGCTGCACGCAGTCAGTTAATATTTTTACAAAAGTGCAATAAGTGTCAATAAATAACATCAATAACATAAGAATGCTAATTCAACCTCATGTGCAAATATGGCAATTACATAAAGTGCAATGTGGAAACAGCAAATAAAAGTGCTTAAATATTAGTACATATGTGAATGATTAAGTAAAGTCCAAATAAATAGTGCTAAAAATAATGTGCAAATATGTATATTTTGCAGCCAATGGTGCAAGGAAAAAAGTGAGTCCTTAGAAGGAATTGATTCAACTGGGTCAGGTGATGATACGTGCACATATACAACAGTGATGGTGTGACCCTCCACTTCACCGACAACGGGTCGTGGTAAGATGGCACACTTACCAGATGGTGTTGATCCTAACTAGCGTACGCCAGCAAAGGATCAATAAAGGCTTTTTAGTGTTTTCTCACACTGGCGGCTCAAATCTCATGGTGATGGATGGATGGATGTCCATGGTCTTCACCTGTCTCGCAGAGAAGCCACATGGGTTGTAACCAGTTCCTGTTATTCTCTGTCCCAGTGACCAAACAGTCACATGGTCTGCTGACATCACCAGGGTCCATCATTACCAGGAGATTTATTAGCAGCAGGGCATTAATGCCCTCTAGCATTGGGTTTAGCACAGTTTTTTCTTATCCTTTTCTTTATACATGCATACTAAAATGCAACCTCTACTAGTCTAATAAAGCTTTTAATTCTTTATTGTGCTCCGACTTAAAAATAGTATCAAATCATTTCAGATTTGTACATCTACAGTTCTCTCCAGGCTAGGATCAAATGTTGTGCATTTGAACCTCCTATGTTTACAGTTTGCTGAGGCACTAGACAAGGCTGTTCTACTCTAATCTACCTTGTTCATTTTAGTATTGGAACCTCTGGCTAAAACTATCTGAACAAACATTGACATTAATAGTGTGGAAACAGCTGGAGTTGATCATAAAATCATAATGTTTGCAGATGATGCTTTACTTTCACTTATTTCACCTCATATTTCTCTCTCTAGCTTATTGAACAAGTACATAAATTTGCCACCATGTCTGCGAATCAGTCAAAATCGAATGCGTCGTCTGTTGCCCTATCACCATAAACATTGGCCATCCTTCAGTCTTGCTTTATTTAAGGGTTATTTCCACCCCATATAAGTCACTCTAGTGAGATTATTTCCCTCCCCTTTCTAGTCACTTCTCAACTTCAAGCAGCAATTCCCAATCTCATGGTTCATTTGGATAACTGCTCTTATGATGACACATCTTCCCAAATTACTGTATCCTTCCAGTTGCAATTCCTGACTATATTCTTTGTATTCAACAACATAAACTACTACAGTTTATTTGGGGTAAATCTAGGCTTTGAATCGTCAAATGTATCTATTTGTGCTGAAGCTTGAAGGTGGCCTAGCTGTTCCAAATATCCATCTAGCCACAAATATTGCCTCCTTATCTCATTTTCATGCATGCTACTTCTAACCTTTTTCTTTCTTTGAATCTGATTAATCCATTACCTATTGAAGTTTTCCCCCAGCTACCACCTTCCTCCCATCTAAGGAACATGAATCCTATTTTATTCCATACACTCCACCTTTGAAAAACAAATGTCTGGTCACCTTATTTTACTCCCCTCTCTTCCCTTCTGGTAGGGATAATGCTGCTCAGTTCAAGTGGTGGCAGGGACATGGCTTTCATGTCATATATTCTTTCCTTTCCCTCAACAGTATCAAAATCTTCCAACAACTTCAGGACTCACATGATAGTACCTTGCAAGAGCATTATCAATACATCCAAATTAGACACTACATCTTTACTTTGCTTCTTGCTCATTTACTACCCTTATATGCTTATTCCTTTTGAAACACAAGTGTCGGTCATATCCTGATAACTGAGGCCTAATATTCCTGATTGTTGACTCAATATCACACTCTGAACAAATAACCACTAGGGCATATCAAACCTATTAGGAAACTGAACTTAACTCCCCTTTATTGCATGAAGATTGGCAGAATATTTGGCAAGCCATAGTCAAAAGTTCTAGAAATATTTTAATTTAAAAATTAAAAAGTTCTGTGCTGATGGTGTTGTACCCAAGTCAGTTTCACACTTTTCATTCTGACATATCCTCTCACCTGCTTCTGTGGATGTGTGCAACCAGACCATGGCACATTGATGGGCAAGTCTAATAATGAGTAGGCTATGGATATGGGTCACTGGGATAATGATTCCTATAAAATAATGTGAGCGAATGCTAACTTCCGTATTATATTGCAACCCTAGGTATCCTACTCAAAACCCTCATGATCTGAGAACACTTTGCTAACCATTTGATCCCATGTTCCCTTCTTTGGACTCCCATATCCCCCACATCCCACTTACCTGCACCCTATCCTATTCATACCCATATTTGTTCTCTTTCCTCATCCTTTCTTTCCCCCTGGATTCCCCTTTTTTGCTTCTTATTGCAAACATTTTATGTTCTTTTCTTTTATTCATATACCACCATTGTGCAAGGGCCCATCAGTTTGTGCACCAAATGCCCTTATAAGTTTTGATACTTACAATTGTAAAAGTAACATTTTAACAAGTCTGTTAAAGTGATTGTAAAGTCTCATTTAAAAACAAAAAACAAACATGGTATATTACCTCCTCTGTGCAGTTGGTTGAGCAGCCCGATCCTCCTCTTCTCGGGTCCCTTGTTGCTGCTACTAGCCCCTCCCTCCTGTTGAGTGCCCCCACAGCAAGCAGCTTGCTATGGGGGAACCCGAGCTGAGCTGCAGCTCCGTGTGTCCATTCAGACAAGGAGCTGCCATTCAGCCCTGGCCCCTTTCTTGATTGGCTAGCTGACTTTGATTGACAGCCACAGGAGCCAACAGTGCAACGACTGTGTCTCAGCCAATCAGGAGGGAATCGTAGACATCGCTGGATACAGGTGGGTTTAGGTAAATATTAAGGCACAGGTGTTGCATAACTACAAGTCTCATGAGGCATTGCAAGGCTAACAGTTACAAGCATGACTCCCACAGGCAGAGGCACGATGGGACTTGTAGTTTCACAACAGCTGGAGGGCCGCCAGTTTGACACCCCTGTATTAAGATGTGCTGAGGAGGCTGCTACATCCTGAAGGTTTTGAGTTAATGTATAGAATGCATTAGGATAAAGAAACCTTCTGCCTTTACAACTCCTTTAAGCTTTTCTACAATTGTTCTAAACAAACTTTTTATGAAAGAAAATTAAAGGGGAGGATTTACTAAACATAGAACACACAGAATCTGGTGCAGCTGTGTATAGTAATCAATCACCTTCTAACTTAAGTCTATTCAATTAGCTGATTGGTTACTATGCACAGTTGCACTAGATTCTGTGGCATAGTAAACAGTTTTAGGATTTCATTTGTTGTGTATGAGCCTTGCACGGGCCATCATTTATATATCTGATCCCATGATTACCTATCATATTTTTAAAAACCCTGAAGTGCCAGGACAGTTTAAGCACCTACATTTTAAAAAGTATACATCCCAATGTATTTACTAAAATGCAAGATGAGTCTTTTAAAAGATTGTAGTATTTTTGTCTTTTTATCACATTACATACCATTCTTGTACAATTTCAGAAACTGAAGAAATAAAATTAGCATTTTTTCCACAAAGTTGTCATTTAATTATGATAATGAAAAACTTAAAATATTTAAAAAAAGACATGTCTAACACATAGAGAGAGAGCAAAGTTACAATTATATCCCAACACACATTCCAATTCTACTTGTGAGTATGAAGATACTACATGTGTGGAACTTTTTCGCTACCTGTCTGCTGAGGGGTGCCAGAAAACCAAGGAGCACCTTCAGACTTTTAAGGGATCTTATTTATGCATCTATTTTTCTGACTACATATCACATTTTGTGGCCCCGAAGTGCCAGGACAGTAGAAACACGTGTACAAAATGACTACTTATTTGCTAAGAGGTATAGTAAATCTTTGGAAGATTTAATTTTATGCCACAAGTTTTTGGTAAATGAAGAAAGAAAATATTCTCATACCTGGCACACTTACTGGGGACATATTGTTTGGTCACTGGGACATATAAGTCTGATAATGAAGTGGATGAGTGACTCAGCAACATTTTTGTGTACATTTCTGATTTTTTTTAAAAAAAAAGATCTTAATGAGCAGCCTAATTTGGGGGAGCCTGTCATACAGTATGTAGGTTCACTTCTGGGATGGACCAAAGAATTGTCACTAAAATGCAAAAATCTCAGGGGGCGTGGCCTGATGGCGGATTGAGCAACACACTAAGCTCTGAGCTCCTCGCTTTCTCTTTCCATCCTGCATACCATCCTGCACCGATTGCCTTGGCACATACCTTGATTGATTCCTCGGGACCTCGGGCACACCCTGCCACCCTGCCAAGGTGAAGATTGGCCCTCAAAAACCTACAACATCGGCCGGAACGATGGACTGCTTCCTCAGTCAAAATGGCGCCGGTGACCTGCGATCCTCCACGGCCTGCAAGGCCCCTCTGCCTGTCGCAGCTTCACATGAAGATCTTTTCTCTTCCACGCTCCACTGTCTCCCAGATCTTCACCCCTCCTCTCCTGCATGTGAAGTCGATGCCTTCCCCCAGCTGGATATACAAGGTGAGCCTGTTGCTGAGCCCACCCTGGGTCAGATCATGTCAGCTATTCAAGATTGCAAGGCCTCCCTTACTGCTCGGATTGAAACTATCCATATTGACTTTTCCTTGCTTAAACATGATGTCCAGAATTTAAGGGGCTTGCTGAGGAGCGCATTAGCACTGTGGAGGACACTGTTCATCCCTTTTCAGTTACTGTGCGGGAAACTTCTGGTGAACTCATGGCGCTGCGTGCCAAAATTGATGATTTGGAAAACAGGTCCCGCCGCAATAACTTGTGTTCTGTGGGGTTCCCTGAGCGCTCTGAAGGGTCTGCGCCTGAAGATTTCTTACTATCCTGGCTGCAATCTACTCTGGGCCCTATTGTCCTTCCTGCCTCCTTTGCTATTGAGCGGGCTCATCGCACTCCTCCTCGCCCCCCACCAGCTGGGGCACCCCCACGTTCCATTATCGCCCGCATCCTCAACTTTCAGGACAAGGTGGCTATCTTGAGAGCGGCCCGCCTGAAGGGTGAACTGCAGTTCAATGGTCAAACCATCCGGATTTTTCCAGATTTTTCAGCGGATGTCCAGAAGCAGAGGGCCTCATTTGCATCGGTCAAGGCGCGGCTCCGCGAACAAGAGATTCCTTACTCCATGCTGTTTCCGGCCAAGCTGAAAATTATCCATGCCCATAACCCCATATTCTTCAATACTCCTGGTGAAGCATCTACCTGGCTGTTTGACACATTTGGTGGTTCTCAAAGGCCTCAGCATCGATAACTGTGCTCCCCTTTGCCTGTGTTCCTGGACCCCTGATGCACTTTATTTCCTTGTTCCTGAAGTGCCTTCGTGAGCTCTCCTTCTGATCCATCCCTACTGCGGGGCCTGTCAGCCATGTTGTTCCTCTCCTGCTTTGAACACTGCCCTTCTGCAGGATTATCGATGTCTGCTATCCTGTTTGTTGCTGAGGTCCTCTGGCTGGTTCTTGGCTCCCTGGGGGGCCTCTGTGTGCCGGCATGACAGTTCATTTTTCTATTGACAGAGGAATGCAGAGGATGTCTCTGTGTTAATTTATCCCCCCTTTCCCCCCCCCCCTTTTTTTTGTGGCAGGCTTCGTTTTCTTGTCCTGCTTTCCCAGGTTGTTTTTCTTTGCCCCTATCCTGGGTTGATGTCCGCATCATAAGGGTTTTGACTGTTAACCGTTATTGGGATCCTAGGCTCTCTATGGTTGGGATGGAAGAGCGGGGTGGGGGGGTTGGGATTGTTTTTGTTTTTGATTTACCTTACTTGGGTTTTCTTGCCACTTTCAGCTTGCTGGTGCTCCCTATGTGTTGCCCCCGTTGTGTGATTGCTTCTACCCCCCCTCGGTGGTGTCTCTAGCTTCACGGCTGGAGGTCACCCCAGTTTATAAGAAAATTGAAGTCAATATTAGGGTTGAGCGGACACCTAGATGTCCGTGTTCGACGGGTTCGGCCGAACTTTAAAAAAAAGTCCGGGTCCGTGTCCCGGACTTTTTTCGAACTTTTCCCGGACACCGAACCCCATTGAAGTCAATGGGGACCCGAACTTTAAGGCACTAAAATGGCTCTAAAACACCAAAGGAAAGGGCTAGAGTGCTGCAAATGGCAGCAAAACGTAATTAAGAGCATGGCAAGTGCTCTGCAAACAAATGTGGATAGGGAAATAACTTAAAACAACAAAAAAAAACAGAAAAATAAAACAATGTTCTTCTTCATCTCTGAAGGACGAGGCCCATATGGAGTAGGAGGGAGGTTGAGGTGGTGGTGGATGTGGCGGTGACATAGGCGTGCGCACAGGGTGTGCTGGGTGTGCCTGGGCACACCCTAATCACCTAGGGCACATAGCATTGCCAGTGAGGAGATGGGAAAGATCTCCCTGGGACCTGCTCTGCTCTATTTCTCCTTGCCTACAGGTACATGGCCCCGATACATTACTCTCCCTGCTGGCAAACACATGCATGTGTATTTCAACTTTGGGGTGCACACCTTAATGCAATAGGCTGCGCACACCTATGGGCGGTGTAGGTGGAAGCGGCGGTGGAGGAGGACCAGGGCCGGATTAACAGCATCATGGGCTTGGTGCTGAGGATTTTGAAGGGCCTTAAGGGCCGTGCCTTGCCATGCACCCAGAGGAGGAAGGGTGCAGCCATGCATGCCTAATTCAACATGGGATGCTGTCTCTGAAGCCCATAAACACATCCATGCATCGCCAACTGTCCCTCCTTGTCCGGCCTTCACGCTGTGTGGGGAGGTTCTGAGGGTGCTGCCTGGGGAAGCGAGCATAGAAGCCAGACTTCTGTGTTTACAAGTGACAGAAGAGCGGTAACAGTGAATATGGCCAACCCGGGGCCTATATAAAAGGTAGGGGCCTGGAGCTGCAGCTCCAATAGCCCCTACATTAATCTGGCCCTGAGGAGGAGGACGAGGTAGCCAACACTGCTTCTTTTCAAAAATTTTAAATGAGGGTACACCCCAAAAGAGTGAGAAAGAGCAAAAATGGAACAATGGGTGGGTAAGGTCGGTATCCATTGCTATTCTGCATAAGGTACGGAAAAGTCCCGTGGGATCCATGCCTGGTTCATTTTAATGAACGTGAGCTTGTCCACATTGTCTCTGGACAGGCGGCTGCGCTTGTCTGTTATAACGCCCCCAGCCGTGCTAAATACCCGTTCAGATAATACACTGGCTGCAGGGCACGCCAGCACCTCCAAGGCGTAAAGGGCAAGCTCAGGCCATGTGCCCAATTTGGAGACCCAGAAGTTGAAGGGGGCAGACCCGTCATTCACTACATGTAGGCGTGTGCACACATACTGCTCCACCATGTTGGTAAAATGCTGCCTCCTGCTAAGACGTTCCATCTGAGCTGCTGGTGCTGCTGTTTGTTGTGGCGTGCTGACAAAGCTTTTCCACATTTCGGCCATGCTAACCCTGCCTTCTGAGGTGCTGGCGGTGCCCTGGTTGCGTTGGCGACCTCCTCCTCCTCCTCCTCTGCCTTGTGCTTCCACTGTGGCCCCGCTGTCAGATGGGAATGCCAGCAGCATGGCGTCTACCAGCGTGCGCTTGTACTCGCGCATCTTGCGATCGCGCTCCAGTGAGTGAATTAAGGACGGTACGTTGTCCTTGTAACGGGGATCCAGCAGCGTGGCCACCCAGTAATCAGCACAAGTTAGAATGTGGGCAACTCGGCGGTCGTTGTGGAGACACTGCAGCATGTAATCGCTCATGTGTGCCAGGCTGCCCAGAGGCGACGAAAGGCTGTCCTCTGTGGGAGGTGTATCGTCCGTGTCCTCTGTATCCCCCCAGCCACGCACCAGTGATGGCCATGAGCTGGCCTGGGTGCCACCCTGCTGTGAACATGGTTCCATCTCCTCCTCCAGCTCCTCCTCCTCCTCATCCTCCTCATCCTCCAGAACTGTGCCCCTGCTGGACAATTGCGTCCCTGGCGTTTGCGTGTGCAGGAACCCACCCTCGGAGCCCCTTGCGAATGACTGCCCTGAAAGCCTTGGAAATGTTACCTCTTCATCCTCCTCCTCCTCCTCATCCTGTGCCACATCCTCTTCCATCATCGCCCGAATTGTTTTTTCAAGGAGGCATAGAAGTGGGATAGTTAAGCTGAGAACGGCGTCATTGCCACTGGCCATGTTGGTGGAGTACTCAAAACAGCGCAACAAGGCACACAGGTCTCGCATGGAGGCCCAGTTATTGGTGGTGAAGTGGTGCTGTTCCGCAGAGCGACTCACGCGTGCGTGCTGCAGCTGAAACTCCACTATGGCCTGCTGCTGCTCGCACAGTCTTTCCAGCATGTGCAAGGTGGAGTTCCACCTTGTGGGCACGTCACATATGAGGCGGTGAGCGGGAAGGCCGAAGTTACGCTGCAGCGCTGCCAGGCGAGCAGCAGCAGGGTGAGAACGCCGAAAGTGCGCACAAACGGCCCGCACTTTCTGCAGCAGCTCTGACATATCGGGGTAGTTTTTAAGGAACCTCTGCACCACCAAATTCAGCACATGCGCCAGGCAAGGGATGTGCGTCAAACCGGCTAGGCCCAGAGCTGCTATGAGATTTCGCCCGTTATCGCACACCACCAGGCCGGGCTTGAGGCTCGCTGGCAGCAACCACTCATTTGTCTGCTGTTCCATGCTCCTCCACAACTCCTGCGCGGTGTGTGGTTTGTCCCCCAAACAGGCAAGTTGTAAAACTGCCTGCTGTCGTTTACCCCTGGCCGTGCTGAAGTTGGTGGTGAAGGTGTTACGCTGTCCGGATGAGGAGGCGGTAGAGGATGAGGAAGCGGAGTAGGAGGAGTTAGGAACAGGAGGCAAACTGAAGCGCCCTGCAATCCTCGGTGGTGGAAGGACATGCGCCAAATTGCTATCCGCCTCAGGCCCATCCGCCACTGCATTTACCCAGTGTGCCGTTAGGGAGATATAACGCCCCTGACCGTGCTTACTGGTCCACGTATCCGTAGTTAGGTGGACCTTGGCACAGATGGCGTTGCGCAGTGCACACCTGATATTTTCCCCCATTTGGTTGTGCAGGGAAGGGATGGCTTGCCTGGAAAAGTAGTGGCGGCTGGGCACGACGTACTGTGGGACAGCCATCGACATAAGGTTTTTAAAACTGTGCGTCTCCACCAGACGGAATGACAGCATTTCAAAGGCCAATAATTTTGAAATGCTGGCATTCAGGGCCAGGGATCGCGGGTGGGTAGGGGGGTACTTCCTCTTCCTCTCAAGTGTTTGGGAGATGGAAAGCTGAACGCTTCCACGGGACATTGTGGAGATGGTTGTTGGTGACCCAGGTGGTGGTGTTGCTGACAGATCGTCTGTTTGCGGGGTGGCAGGTGCCGGTATCACTACAGATGTGGCTGGAGCGGCCGAGACTGCAGCAGAAGAGGAAGCAGGATGAGCCAGAGACGTTTCTTGGTTTTGAAGGTGTGTACTCCACTGCAGCTCGTGCTTTGCACTTAGATGCCTGATCATGCAGGTTGTGCTCAGGTTGAGAAGGTTTATGCCTCGCTTCAAGCTCTGATTGCACAGGGTGCAAACCACTCGTGTCCTGTCATCAGCACATTTTCTAAAGAACTTCCACGCTAGAGAACTCCTTTGAGCTGACTTTGGTGCGCTCGTTCCCTTGCTGCGTTGGGCAGTAGCGGGCGTAGTGTCTAGGGCACGGCCGCTCCGCTTCTGCACCCTGCTCCCTCTTCTGCTGTGCTGGTGGCTCTGTGCGACCACCGCCTCTTCCTCCAAACTACTCAGGTCACCTGCATGACGTTCATTCCATGTGGGGTCGAGGACCTCATCGACCTCCACATCATCTTCCACCCAGTCTTCACCCCTGCCCTCCTTGTCGGTCTCCACAATGCTGAACGCCGCAGCAGTTGGCACCTGCGTTTCGTCATCATCGGAGACGTGCTGCGATGATCCTTGCATGTACTCATCTTGAGAAATAAGTGGTTGGGCATCGCTGCACTCAATCTCTTCCACTTCTGGGGCAGGGCTAGGTGGATGGCCCTGGGAAACCCTGCTGACAGAGTCCTCAAAAAGAATAAGAGACTGCTGTATGGCTTGGGGCTCAGACTGCTGGCCTGATTTGCAAGGGGGTGAGGTGAAAGACGGTTGGACATTGGCTGCAGGTGCCAACTCTGACCTTTCTGCAGTAGACTGGGTGGGAGACAATGTGAAGGAACTGGAGGCACTGTCAGCAGCAAACCAATCTACTATCGCCTCAACTTGTTCTGGCCTCATCACTTCTAGGGGCGTTTGATGCCCTACCAAATACTGATGCAGGTTCTGTCGCCTACTCACACTTGAGGAAGGTGTTTCACTTGTGCGTGTAGCTGGCACAGATCGACCACGTCCTCTCCTTGCAACAGGAGCTCTACCAGCAGCACCACGACCCAGGCCATGGCCCTTATTTGACGGTCTCCTCATATTTCTGTAATTTAAGATCTTGCCCTAGAAAGGTTTTTATTGAATAGCGGAATAGGAAATATGATCCAAAAAAGTGTATGTATCTCGCACGTACAAAACCACACTAGGCCCCAATTACTATTGTTTCTACCCCTAAAAGGATGGATGAGGAGTAGGAGGAGTATGGAACAGACAGCACCCTCAAATCTTCAGAAGTATGAGATGAACCCCAAAAACTTGGAAAGGTGGATCTCACACGTACCGACACAGACTATCCCGCAATTCAATTGATCCTCAAAGGTTTTTATTGAATAGCGGAATAGGAAATATGATCAAAAAAAGTGTATGTATCTCGCACGTACACAACCACACTAGGCCCCAATTACTATTGTTTGTACCCCTAAAAGGATGGATGAGGAGTAGGAGGAGGAGTATGGAACAGGCAGCACCCTCAAATCTTCAGAAGTATGAGATGAACTCCAAAAACTTGGAAAGGTGGATCTCACACGTACCGACACAGACTATCCCGCAATTCAATTGATCCTCAAAGGTTTTTATTGAATAGCGGAATAGGAAATATGATCAAAAAAAGTGTATGTATCTCGCACGTACACAACCACACTAGGCCCCAATTACTATTGTTTGTACCCCTAAAAGGATGGATGAGGAGTAGGAGGAGGAGTATGGAACAGGCAGCACCCTCAAATCTTCAGAAGTATGAGATGAACCCCAAAAACTTGGAAAGGTGGATCTCACACGTACCGACACAGACTATCCCGCAATTCAATTGATCCTCAAAGGTTTTTATTGAATAGCGGAATAGGAAATATGATCAAAAAAAGTGTATGTATCTCGCACGTACACAACCACACTAGGCCCCAATTACTATTGTTTGTACCCCTAAAAGGATGGTTGAGCAGTAGGAGCAGGAGTATGGAACAGGCAGCACCCTCAAATCTTCAGAAGTATGAGATGAACCCCAACAACTTGGAAAGGTGGATCTCACACGTACCGACACAGACTATCTCGCAATTGAATTGATCCCCAAAGGTTTTAATTGAATAGCGGAATAGAAAATATGATCAAAAAGAAAGTGTATGTATCTCGCACGTACACCACCACACTAGGCCCCAACTACTATTGTTTGTACCCCTAAAAGGATGGTTGAGCAGTAGGAGGAGGAGTATGGAACAGGCAGCACCCTCAAATCTTCAGAAGTATGAGATGAACCCCAAAAACTTGGAAAGGTGGATCTCTCTCACACGTACCAACACAGACTATCCCCCAATTTAACTGATCCCCAAAGGTTTTTGATTAAATAGCGGAATAGAAAATATGATCCAAAAAAAGTGTATGTATATCACACGTACACAACCACACTAGGCCCCAATTACTATTGTTTGTACCCCTAAAAGGCTAGATGAGGAGTAGGGGGGGTATGGAACAGGCAGCACCCTCAAATCTTCAGAAGTATGAGATGAACCCCAAAAACTTGGAAAGGTGGATCTCTCTCACACGTACCAACACAGACTATCCCCCAATTTAACTGATCCCCAAAGGTTTTTGATTAAATAGCGGAATAGAAAATATGATCCAAAAAAAGTGTATGTATATCACACGTACACAACCACACTAGGCCCCAATTACTGTTGTTTGTACCCCTAAAAGGCTAGATGAGGAGTAGGGGGGGTATGGAACAGGCAGCACCCTCAAATCTTCAGAAGTATGAGATGAACCCCAAAAACTTGGAAAGGTGGATCTCTCTCACGCGTACCAACACAGACTATCCCCCAATTTAACTGATCCCCAAAGGTTTTTGATTAAATAGCGGAATAGAAAATATGATCCAAAAAAAGTGTATGTATATCACACGTACACAACCACACTAGGCCCCAATTACTATTGTTTGTACCCCTAAAAGGCTAGATGAGGAGTAGGGGGGGTATGGAACAGGCAGCACCCTCAAACCTTCAGAAGTATGAGATGAACCCCAACAACTTGGAAAGGTGGATCTCTCTCACACGTACCAACACAGACTATCCCCCAATTTAACTGATCCCCAAAGGTTTTTGATTAAATAGCGGAATAGAAAATATGATCCAAAAAAAGTGTATGTATATCACACGTACACAACCACACTAGGCCCCAATTACTATTGTTTGTACCCCTAAAAGGCTAGGAGTAGGGGGGGTATGGAACAGGCAGCACCCTCAAACCTTCAGAAGTATGAGATGAACCCCAACAACTTGGAAAGGTGGATCTCTCTCACACGTACCAACACAGACTATCCCCCAATTTAACTGATCCCCAAAGGTTTTTGATTAAATAGCGGAATAGAAAATATGATCCAAAAAAAGTGTATGTATATCACACGTACACAACCACACTAGGCCCCAATTACTATTGTTTGTACCCCTAAAAGGCTAGGAGTAGGGGGAGTATGGAACAGGCAGCACCCTCAAACCTTCAGAAGTATGAGATGAACCCCAACAACTTGGAAAGGTGGATCTCTCTCACACGTACCAACACAGACTATCCCCCAATTTAACTGATCCCCAAAGGTTTTTGATTAAATAGCGGAATAGAAAATATGATCCAAAAAAAGTGTATGTATATCACACGTACACAACCACACTAGGCCCCAATTACTATTGTTTGTACCCCTAAAAGGCTAGATGAGGAGTAGGGGGAGTATGGAACAGGCAGCACCCTCAAACCTTCAGAAGTATGAGATGAACCCCAACAACTTGGAAAGGTGGATCTCTCTCACACGTACCAACACAGACTATCCCCCAATTTAACTGATCCCCAAAGGTTTTTGATTAAATAGCGGAATAGAAAATATGATCCAAAAAAAGTGTATGTATATCACACGTACACAACCACACTAGGCCCCAATTACTATTGTTTGTACCCCTAAAAGGCTAGATGAGGAGTAGGGGGGGTATGGAACAGGCAGCACCCTCAAACCTTCAGAAGTATGAGATGAACCCCAACAACTTGGAAAGGTGGATCTCTCTCACACGTACCAACACAGACTATCCCCCAATTTAACTGATCCCCAAAGGTTTTTGATTAAATAGCGGAATAGAAAATATGATCCAAAAAAAGTGTATGTATATCACACGTACACAACCACACTGGGCCCCAATTACTATTGTTTGTACCCCTAAAAGGCTAGATGAGGAGTAGGGGGAGTATGGAACAGGCAGCACCCTCAAACCTTCAGAAGTATGAGATGAACCCCAACAACTTGGAAAGGTGGATCTCTCTCACACGTACCAACACAGACTATCCCCCAATTTAACTGATCCCCAAAGGTTTTTGATTAAATAGCGGAATAGAAAATATGATCCAAAAAAAGTGTATGTATATCACACGTAAACAACCACACTAGGCCCCAATTACTATTGTTTGTACCCCTAAAAGGCTAGATGAGGAGTAGGGGGAGTATGGAACAGGCAGCACCCTCAAACCTTCAGAAGTATGAGATGAACCCCAACAACTTGGAAAGGTGGATCTCTCTCACACGTACCAACACAGACTATCCCCCAATTTAACTGATCCCCAAAGGTTTTTGATTAAATAGCGGAATAGAAAATATGATCCAAAAAAAGTGTATGTATATCACACGTACACAACCACACTGGGCCCCAATTACTATTGTTTGTACCCCTAAAAGGCTAGATGAGGAGTAGGGGGAGTATGGAACAGGCAGCACCCTCAAACCTTCAGAAGTATGAGATGAACCCCAACAACTTGGAAAGGTGGATCTCTCTCACACGTACCAACACAGACTATCCCCCAATTTAACTGATCCCCAAAGGTTTTTGATTAAATAGCGGAATAGAAAATATGATCCAAAAAAAGTGTATGTATATCACACGTACACAACCACACTAGGCCCCAATTACTATTGTTTGTACCCCTAAAAGGCTAGGAGTAGGGGGGGTATGGAACAGGCAGCACCCTCAAACCTTCAGAAGTATGAGATGAACCCCAACAACTTGGAAAGGTGGATCTCTCTCACACGTACCAACACAGACTATCCCCCAATTTAACTGATCCCCAAAGGTTTTTGATTAAATAGCGGAATAGAAAATATGATCCAAAAAAAGTGTATGTATATCACACGTACACAACCACACTAGGCCCCAATTACTATTGTTTGTACCCCTAAAAGGCTAGGAGTAGGGGGAGTATGGAACAGGCAGCACCCTCAAACCTTCAGAAGTATGAGATGAACCCCAACAACTTGGAAAGGTGGATCTCTCTCACACGTACCAACACAGACTATCCCCCAATTTAACTGATCCCCAAAGGTTTTTGATTAAATAGCGGAATAGAAAATATGATCCAAAAAAAGTGTATGTATATCACACGTACACAACCACACTAGGCCCCAATTACTATTGTTTGTACCCCTAAAAGGCTAGGAGTAGGGGGGGTATGGAACAGGCAGCACCCTCAAACCTTCAGAAGTATGAGATGAACCCCAACAACTTGGAAAGGTGGATCTCTCTCACACGTACCAACACAGACTATCCCCCAATTTAACTGATCCCCAAAGGTTTTTGATTAAATAGCGGAATAGAAAATATGATCCAAAAAAAGTGTATGTATATCACACGTACACAACCACACTAGGCCCCAATTACTATTGTTTGTACCCCTAAAAGGCTAGGAGTAGGGGGAGTATGGAACAGGCAGCACCCTCAAACCTTCAGAAGTATGAGATGAACCCCAACAACTTGGAAAGGTGGATCTCTCTCACACGTACCAACACAGACTATCCCCCAATTTAACTGATCCCCAAAGGTTTTTGATTAAATAGCGGAATAGAAAATATGATCCAAAAAAAGTGTATGTATATCACACGTACACAACCACACTAGGCCCCAATTACTATTGTTTGTACCCCTAAAAGGCTAGATGAGGAGTAGGGGGAGTATGGAACAGGCAGCACCCTCAAACCTTCAGAAGTATGAGATGAACCCCAACAACTTGGAAAGGTGGATCTCTCTCACACGTACCAACACAGACTATCCCCCAATTTAACTGATCCCCAAAGGTTTTTGATTAAATAGCGGAATAGAAAATATGATCCAAAAAAAGTGTATGTATATCACACGTACACAACCACACTGGGCCCCAATTACTATTGTTTGTACCCCTAAAAGGCTAGATGAGGAGTAGGGGGAGTATGGAACAGGCAGCACCCTCAAACCTTCAGAAGTATGAGATGAACCCCAACAACTTGGAAAGGTGGATCTCTCTCACACGTACCAACACAGACTATCCCCCAATTTAACTGATCCCCAAAGGTTTTTGATTAAATAGCGGAATAGAAAATATGATCCAAAAAAAGTGTATGTATATCACATGTACACAACCACACTAGGCCCCAATTACTATTGTTTGTACCCCTAAAAGGCTAGGAGTAGGGGGGGTATGGAACAGGCAGCACCCTCAAACCTTCAGAAGTATGAGATGAACCCCAACAACTTGGAAAGGTGGATCTCTCTCACACGTACCAACACAGACTATCCCCCAATTTAACTGATCCCCAAAGGTTTTTGATTAAATAGCGGAATAGAAAATATGATCCAAAAAAAGTGTATGTATATCACACGTACACAACCACACTAGGCCCCAATTACTATTGTTTGTACCCCTAAAAGGCTAGGAGTAGGGGGAGTATGGAACAGGCAGCACCCTCAAACCTTCAGAAGTATGAGATGAACCCCAACAACTTGGAAAGGTGGATCTCTCTCACACGTACCAACACAGACTATCCCCCAATTTAACTGATCCCCAAAGGTTTTTGATTAAATAGCGGAATAGAAAATATGATCCAAAAAAAGTGTATGTATATCACACGTACACAACCACACTAGGCCCCAATTACTATTGTTTGTACCCCTAAAAGGCTAGGAGTAGGGGGGGTATGGAACAGGCAGCACCCTCAAACCTTCAGAAGTATGAGATGAACCCCAACAACTTGGAAAGGTGGATCTCTCTCACACGTACCAACACAGACTATCCCCCAATTTAACTGATCCCCAAAGGTTTTTGATTAAATAGCGGAATAGAAAATATGATCCAAAAAAAGTGTATGTATATCACACGTACACAACCACACTAGGCCCCAATTACTATTGTTTGTACCCCTAAAAGGCTAGGAGTAGGGGGAGTATGGAACAGGCAGCACCCTCAAACCTTCAGAAGTATGAGATGAACCCCAACAACTTGGAAAGGTGGATCTCTCTCACACGTACCAACACAGACTATCCCCCAATTTAACTGATCCCCAAAGGTTTTTGATTAAATAGCGGAATAGAAAATATGATCCAAAAAAAGTGTATGTATATCACACGTACACAACCACACTAGGCCCCAATTACTATTGTTTGTACCCCTAAAAGGCTAGATGAGGAGTAGGGGGAGTATGGAACAGGCAGCACCCTCAAACCTTCAGAAGTATGAGATGAACCCCAACAACTTGGAAAGGTGGATCTCTCTCACACGTACCAACACAGACTATCCCCCAATTTAACTGATCCCCAAAGGTTTTTGATTAAATAGCGGAATAGAAAATATGATCCAAAAAAAGTGTATGTATATCACACGTACACAACCACACTAGGCCCCAATTACTATTGTTTGTACCCCTAAAAGGCTAGATGAGGAGTAGGGGGGGTATGGAACAGGCAGCACCCTCAAATCTTCAGAAGTATGAGATGAACCCCAAAAACTTGGAAAGGTGGATCTCTCTCACACGTACCAACACAGACTATCCCCCAATTTAACTGATCCCCAAAGGTTTTTGATTAAATAGCGGAATAGAAAATATGATCCAAAAAAAGTGTATGTATATCACACGTACACAACCACACTAGGCCCCAATTACTATTGTTTGTACCCCTAAAAGGCTAGGAGTAGGGGGAGTATGGAACAGGCAGCACCCTCAAACCTTCAGAAGTATGAGATGAACCCCAACAACTTGGAAAGGTGGATCTCTCTCACACGTACCAACACAGACTATCCCCCAATTTAACTGATCCCCAAAGGTTTTTGATTAAATAGCGGAATAGAAAATATGATCCAAAAAAAGTGTATGTATATCACACGTACACAACCACACTAGGCCCCAATTACTATTGTTTGTACCCCTAAAAGGCTAGATGAGGAGTAGGGGGGGTATGGAACAGGCAGCACCCTCAAATCTTCAGAAGTATGAGATGAACCCCAAAAACTTGGAAAGGTGGATCTCTCTCACACGTACCAACACAGACTATCCCCCAATTTAACTGATCCCCAAAGGTTTTTGATTAAATAGCGGAATAGAAAATATGATCCAAAAAAAGTGTATGTATATCACACGTACACAACCACACTAGGCCCCAATTACTATTGTTTGTACCCCTAAAAGGCTAGATGAGGAGTAGGGGGGGTATGGAACAGGCAGCACCCTCAAACCTTCAGAAGTGTGAGATGAACCCCAACAACTTGGAAAGGTGGATCTCTCTCACACGTACCAACACAGACTATCCCCCAATTTAACTGATCCCCAAAGGTTTTTGATTAAATAGCGGAATAGAAAATATGATCCAAAAAAAGTGTATGTATATCACACGTACACAACCACACTAGGCCCCAATTACTATTGTTTGTACCCCTAAAAGGCTAGATGAGGAGTAGGGGGGGTATGGAACAGGCAGCACCCTCAAACCTTCAGAAGTATGAGATGAACCCCAACAACTTGGAAAGGTGGATCTCTCTCACACGTACCAACACAGACTATCCCCCAATTTAACTGATCCCCAAAGGTTTTTGATTAAATAGCGGAATAGAAAATATGATCCAAAAAAAGTGTATGTATATCACACGTACACAACCACACTAGGCCCCAATTACTATTGTTTGTACCCCTAAAAGGCTAGGAGTAGGGGGAGTATGGAACAGGCAGCACCCTCAAACCTTCAGAAGTATGAGATGAACCCCAACAACTTGGAAAGGTGGATCTCTCTCACACGTACCAACACAGACTATCCCCCAATTTAACTGATCCCCAAAGGTTTTTGATTAAATAGCGGAATAGAAAATATGATCCAAAAAAAGTGTATGTATATCACACGTACACAACCACACTAGGCCCCAATTACTATTGTTTGTACCCCTAAAAGGCTAGATGAGGAGTAGGGGGAGTATGGAACAGGCAGCACCCTCAAATCTTCAGAAGTATGAGATTGTGTTCACTGTACCCCACAAAGATTGAGTTCACTGCACCCCACAATGATTGTGTTCACTGCACCCCACAAAGATTGTGTTCACTGCACCTCACAAAGATTGTGTTCACTGTACCCCCCAAAGATTGTGTTCACTGCACCCCACAAAGATTCTGTTCACTGTACCCCACAAAGATTGTGTTCACTGCACCCTAAAAGGATGTTGTTCACTGCACCCCACAAAGATTGTGTTCACTGCACCCTAAAAGGATGTTGTTCACTGCACCCCAAAAAGATTGTGTTCACTGTACCCCCCCAAAGATTGTGTTCACTGCACCCCACAAAGATTGTGTTCACTGCACCCCAAAAAGATTGTGTTCACTGTACCCCCCAAAGATTGTGTTCACTGCACCCCAAAAAGATTGTGTTCACTGTACCCCCCAAAGATTGTGTTCACTGCACCCCACAAAGATTCTGTTCACTGTACCCCACAAAGATTGTGTTCACTGCACCCCAAAAAGATTGTGTTCACTGCACCCCACAAAGGATTTTGTTCACTGCACCCCAAAAAGATTGTGTTCACTGCACCCCAAAAAGGATTTTGATCACTGCACCCCAAAAAGGATGTTGTTCACTGCACCCCAAAAATGATTTTGTTCACTCCACCCCAAAAAGATTGTGTTCACTGCACCCCACAAAGATTGTGTTCACTGCACCCCAAAAAGATTGTGTTCACTGTACCCCCCAAAGATTGTGTTCACTGCACCCCACAAAGATTCTGTTCACTGTACCCCACAAAGATTGTGTTCACTGCACCCCAAAAAGATTGTGTTCACTGCACCCCAAAAAGGATGTTGTTCACTGCACCCCAAAAAGGATGTTGTTCACTCCACCCCAAAAAGATTGTGTTCACTGCACCCCACAAAGATTGTGTTCACTGCACCCCAAAAAGATTGTGTTCACTGCACCCCAAAAAGGATTTTGTTCACTGCACCCCAAAAAGGATGTTGTTCACTCCACCCCAAAAAGATTGTGTTCACTGCACCCCAAAAAGATTGTGTTCACTGCACCCCACAAAGGATTTTGTTCACTGCACCCCAAAAAGATTGTGTTCACTGCACCCCAAAAAGGATGTTGTTCACTGCACCCCAAAAAGGATTTTGTTCACTGCACCCCAAAAAGATTGTGTTCACTGCACCCCACAAAGGATTTTGTTCACTGCACCCCACAAAGATTGTGTTCACTGCACACCAAAAAGGATTGTGTTCACTGCACCCCAAAAAGATTTTGTTCACTGCACCCCAAAAAGATTGTGTTCACTGCAGCCCAAAAAGATTGTGTTCACTGCAGCCCAAAAAGATTGTGTTCACTGCAGCCCAAAAAGATTGTGTTCACTGCAGCCCAAAAAGATTGTGTTCACTGCAGCTCACACACAGAAAAATGGATGTGGATCACTGACACCTGCCTATCTCCAATCCCACACCACACAGCAATATCGATTGTAGTTTGTAGAACACAGTTTCCCTAAAATTCAGCAGACTCTGTCCCTAACAGGATTGAGAAGAGATCGTAGATCAGGATTGAGTGCAGATTCACCCCACCCCCCACACAGCAATATCGATTGTAGTTTGTAGAAGACACTGACCCTATAATTCAGCAGACTCTATCCCTAAAATGCCTACAACTCGCCCTGCCTAAACACTCCGACCTGTCCCTCAATTCTATCCGGACACAAATGGTTTTTTCCTGCCTATCTTTCCCTAATCAGCAGCCAGCACGTTGATGTGTGCTCTGTCCCTGATATAAGCAGCATAATGACGCCGCTGCGGCTGCCTCGAACTTATAAAGACTTGGTCACATGCTTCAGACGGCCAATCACAGCTACTAAGACATTTGCAGGCATGGCTGGGATGGCTTAAGGCACACCAGTTAAACGATTGTTGATTGGCTGTTGAAAGCCCGCCATGAAAAGAGCGCCAAAGCATGCAAAACCCGGAAATAAAACGACCGAACACGGATTTTTACCCGAACATACAGTAAAGTGTCCGTGTCCGTGTTCGGGTACAAAAAATCCAATTATTCGGTACGAACACGAATAATACAGTCCGTGTTCGCTCAACACTAGTCAATATGTCTAATTCATTGAAAGTTATTTCTTGGAACGTCAGGGGTTTAAACTCTCCTCACAAGCGGTCCCTGGTCTTCTCCTTTCTCAAACAGTATAAAACACATATTATTTGTCTCCAGGAAACTCATCTTACAGCTCCTAAACATTTAGCCCTAAAAAGAGCTTGGATTGCTCGTTCTTACCATGCCTTCCACACCTCTTATTCTAGGGGGGTTTCTGTCCTTGTTGCTAGGTCCCTCTCGACAGAGGTGCTTCGCGTGCGGACGGACCCGGACGGCAGGTATGTCCTGTTATCCCTGCAGATTGGCCGGTCTGTTCTTAATTTAATCAATCTTTATACCCCCCCCCCCATTCTCGGCAGACCTGCTTCACAAAGTCACTTCTTTCATCCTGGATTCCCCCATGGGCCAGGTTCTCTATGTGGGGGACTTTAATGCAGTTATTGACCCCGCCATGGACCGCTTGCGGGGAGAGGGACGTATTTTCCAGTCCCTGCTGGACTGGATTCAGGTATATGGTTTGATAGATGTGTGGCGATAGAAACACCCAAACGCTAGACAATATACATGTCATTCTGATTCTTTTAAAATTATGTCTCGTATAGATATGGTTTTTGCTCCTTCTCATACCCTTCCGCTCATCACTGGGGCATCCATCCTTCCTCGTGGGATTTCGGATCATGCCCCAGTGCTGGTGGAAATATCTATTCTGCCGGCCTCCGGTCCTCCACTATGGCGTCTCAATGCACACTGGCTGTCCGACCCGACGGTTCTGGGAGCCTGCACTAAGGGGGTCTCAGAATATTGGGAAATGAACCTGCTTACTGCGGATTCCCTGACGGTGTGGGAGGCATTTAAGCCTTCTGCCCGGGATACCTTTATGTCTATTTCTGGTATTCTCCGTAAAAATAATAAAATTTGCACTGAGGAGCTAGAGACTGCTATGGTTGAGGCTGAAGGTGCCTATGCGGACCGGCCCTCTCTGTCCACACATACTCAGTGGCTTCAGGCCCGTAGAAATTATGAGCTCCACCTACTACACCTTACTCAGAAACGTATGCTGTATACTTCTCAGAAATTGTTTGAACATGGTAATAAGGCAGGCCGGCTATTGGCCTACTTGGCTTGACCCGAGTATTCTCCTACTTCTGTCCCAAGGATTCGTGTTTCCCCAACAGAGGTGGTGGATGCTCCGTCGGCCATTCTAGAAGCGTTTGTCTCCTTTTTTACTGACCTTTATACCTCCACGGCCCACTATGATGATGCCTCCCTGACTCTCTATCTCACTGACATTACCCTCCCCTCTTTGGCGGCTCAGGATACTGAGGACCTTGAGGCCCCACTCCGGGTGGAGGAGATAGAGGCTGCCATCGGACAGATGCCCAAACACAAGACCCCTGGACCTGACGGATTTCCCCCTGAATGGAATCATTCGCTTAAACACCTCCTTAGCCCTCACCTCCTCCGCACCTTTGATGCTGCCTTGGCGGCCGGGGTACTCCCCCCCGTCCATGCGTGAGGCCTTAATTATTTTGCTTCTTAAACCCCGTAAGGATCCTCTACATTGTGATTCCTATAGACCTATATCGTTAATCAACGTAGATGTGAAAATTCTTGCTAAAGTACTGACCAACCGATTGAATAGAATTGTTCCCTCATTGGTCCAGGATGACCAGGGAGGGTTTATCCCGGGTCGTTCTACCCGCATGAATATCCGCAGATTATTCCATAACTTGCAGGACCCACATCCCAATTCCTCGACTCATGTCATTGTTTCCCTGGATACCTGTAAAGCCTTTGACAGTGTAGAGTGGCCATACTTATTTAAGGTTTTACAGAAATATGGGTTTGGTCCCCGTATGATTGCCTGGTTTAAACTTCTTTACACTAATCCGGTTGCTCGAGCTAGGGTGAATGCTGCGATTTCCCGAAGTTCTCCATCTCCAGGGGTACGAGACAGGGATGTCCATTATCCCCGCTTTTGTTTGCCTTAGCTATTGAACCTCTGGCTGTCTGTATCCGATCTGCGTCGGACATTCGGGGTCTGGCTGTCGGCTCTATTGAGGAAAGAATATCCCTTTATGCTGACGATACACTTGTTTACCTGGGAGATCCCTCCGACTTCTTGCAGGCCCTTCTACGGGAGATGCAGAGTTTCGGGGAATTTTCGGGCTTTCGCATAAATTGGTCCAAATCCACCATCTTCCCTTTAGACCCAGCGGCAGAGTCAGTGATCTATTCGGGTTCCAGGCTCCTTTCGCTACCTTGGGGTTATTGTCCAATTACCGCTTCACTCCTATGTGTCCAACAATTTATGCCCTCTCATTGATCTCCTACAACAACGAATCTCTCAGTGGATGGATCTCCCCTTGAACCTGATTGGGCGAGTTAATATGGTCAAAATGATCTTTCTCCCAAAAATTTTGTATGTTTTGGCCAACGCTCCCTGTAAGGTTCCCAAATCCCTTTTCCAGCGCATAGACTCACTTTTACTAACATTTCTGTGGCAAAAAAGTCCCCTAGGATAGCCTTGGATACTCTGAAACTAACCACACACATGGCTGACCTGGCCTTTCCAAATTTTTTAATTACTACCTTACATCCCTCCTCGCATAATGCCTGCTCTATTACTGAAGCTGCCATAGTTGACTCACTTGAATCACTCCATAATATAGTGTATCGAAGGCAGGTCCCTCAGGTTCCTGGTGCTCATATGTTACAGACCACGTGTCCCTTTTTAAAAATGTGATACAACGGCTCCCGATGGACGCCTGGACCTCGTCCCCTAATAATCTGCTCTGGTGTAACCCTCAACTCCCTGCACTGATGTCTCATCCCAGTTGTCAGTTTTGGATGGCGAAGGGCATTAAATACCTTAACCACTTGTACACTGCTCAGGGGTTCAAGTCTTTCCGACAACTTCGGGGGGAGTTTGGACTGCCTGCTTCAGCCTGGTTTTTTTACGCCCAACTCAGACATGCTTTGAAGGCTCAGTTTACTTCGCTGTCGGCTCCTTTGAGCATGTCTGCCTTGGAGAAACTGCTTAGGGACCTTGGTACTACGAAACTCATTTCTCAATACTATTCTTTTTTGATGACGGATTCCAATCCTAGATTTGCAAAGGCACAGACATACTGGGCTAGTATGGGCATTGACTTTAGTAAGGATGTCTGGACTGAATTCGCTGAGACCTATCATAAATCGGTTATAGCCTCCAATGACCGCCTGATCCACCTGAAGGTGTTTCATCAGAGCTATTTTACTCCTGACCGCCTACACAGATTCGGTATGCGTCCCTCCCCCGATTGTTTTAAGGGCTGTGGACGCCCGGCCGACTTCATTCACTGTTTTTGGTCCTGTCCGGTGGTAGCTAAATTCTGGGCTGAAGTTAACACATTCCTGTCCTCGGTTTTGGGTCTCCCTAATGTCCTTCATCCAAAGAATTGCCTGTTGGGCGTGTTCGGAGACCTGTTGGTTTCGGGCCACGTCAAACGCTTGCTTCGCATCCTGTATTTTTATGCTAAGAAGGCGATTCTTCTGTGCTGGAGGGGCCCTACGGGACCTACGATGACTGTCTGGCTTCAATTGATTAATGGCTGCCTTCCCCTTTATAAACTTACCTTTGAGTTACGAGGTCATCCACGCCTGTTTGATAAAATTTGGCATGGCTGGATATCCAGTCCTCTCACTCTACCTCCACAGAGCTCTGTAGAGACGAGTTCCCTTTCTGCTACCCCGTGAGGAATTATAACTGCCGTTCCAAGTGTTGAGTGCAACATATCTTTTCTTGAGTATTGACTTGTACTTCTTGTCTTGTTAACCTACAGCTTATTCTATCTTGTTGGTTCGAGGGGGGGGGGAAGGGTTGTGGCCGGGGAGCATCAGCAATCTAGGTAATACTTGTTAGCATTGACATGCTTTGTTTCCCTTCTTGTCAAGAAGGTTTTGTTTTTCTTGTTGGTTCGTTGTATTTGTATGTATGTTTGAAATCTCAATAAAAATATCTTAAAAAAAAAAATGCAAAAATCTCATGGTTTTATAGTGTCCTGTGCATGACTAAATAATTAATTGGCATGTGCATTAAGGTGTGGATGTTTAGAGTCAGGTTGAGATATGTTTTAAATTCTGATACAGTGATAGACCTTCCCTGAAATGTTCTGGCATAACTAGAATTTGGATTACCGGCAATGAACTGTCAGGCATAAAGGTTTTATTGCTCCAAAGTTAAATGTATTGATTCTTTGGTGGAAAAAAAATATTGCATAGGTGTATAATTTTCAGTTTTCACCCTAAAACCTGGTTGGGCTGTAAATTGGGGGGTGACAATACAGAATTAACATGTAGCAACAAAAGATTTAAAAGTACCTTTAGAACACTTGTATGAGCTTCTTTAAAAATAATTGTGCAGTAGGTTTATATTTTATGTTCCTTTAGATGAAGACTGCATTTTGTATGGTAATACATACTGTACACTACATGAAAAATAATTTATTCATTTTAATCTATATGTGTACAATCAAAGATACAAGGCACATAAAATGTACTGGTAAAAAAAGAAAAAAAACAGTACTATAGAGAAAACAAGGTCGTCATTACATTCATAATAACAACAGTATTGCCAAAAGTCTGTGATAGTGAGCTCTTGTAGTACTTGGGGTTCCCCAAAATATGGAGTCTAAGACCTAGCCTGCTTTTTCACCAGGGCCCCGGAGGGTGTGGAAGGACTTGCAGCAAGCTGAAACCAGGTCGTGGCCCCCAGGTACACCCAGCTAAGAATGTGGAGATCACTTAGTGTGTGCGGAGTACAACAGAAGGAGCCTAAAGGGAAAACCAGGAAAAAGCGGAGGTCAGGCGGCAGGCAAGTACAGACAGTAGATGAAGCCGGATCTGTACACAGGTAGTCAGATAGGATACACGTAGAAAGCAGATGGGAGCTCAGAGAACTGTGAAGTTGTTCAGGCAACCCAGGTTTGACTGAGCACATGTACAGTATATATGTACAGTATATATAGAGAAGTAAACTGGGAGGCGGGACAGGAAATGATGGAAGTGAAATGAAATATAAACCCAGAGAATAGCAGATGATGCCTATAGGTGAGCGAAGAAGCCAACAACACATGTGAAAGAAATCAGAGGACTAGGATAAACACAGCAGCAAGGAGGTAAGAATACACAGGCAGGAAAACTGCAGGCTAAATTGTGACAGTACCCCCCTCCTACAAGGCCTCCCCACTCATTTACGGCCAAGTTTGAGAGGAAACCTCTGATGAAACATTTTTACCAAATGGGGGCAGAAACATCAGTGGAAGGAATCCAATACCTTTCCACAGGACTGAATCCCATCCAGTCAATTAGATTGATAGATAGAAAAGCTTTCCTCTGGAGTATTTAGAATCCAAGATTTGGAGGGGGCGTGGCGACCGCTCGCTAAGATGGCCGCGTTCTGAAACAGCTCCGCTGTGTGCCAGGGGAGAACAGCCATTACCACCGCATCTAGCCACCTCCGATAACCACTGACACCCACTTCAGCTAGGGGAATCCCCGCTCCATCGCTGGGGATGAGAAGGAACCGCCCAGATCCGCATCAAGTGCGGAAACTACCGACTTATTTCCACCAAGATGGCGGCGGGAGACCGCCCGCGCCTCCGCCTCCTCTCCCTCTAGCGGCCTGCGTGTCGCTGACGGCTACAGCATCTGGAGAGGACACAGGCGCCGCTGCTGCAGACTATTGCTCCTATCCCTCTCAATCTGACTCCGGAGCCAGTACCCCCTCAACCAGAAGTCCACTTAAGTCAAAACCCAGAACGGAGGAAGCAGACAAGCAGGGCACTATGGCAGATGAGATGCTTGACACTAATATGCAGGTACAAACTGCTCCCAACACCCCACAGGCAGACCCCTTTGCCCACTTCCCAACCACAGGCCAACCTTTATCAGATACTATGATGAAGGAAATGATGCATACTTTAAGAGCTATCCTGCATGCAGATCTGTTCAGCGCCATCCACCAATGCAGAACTGAGGTGCATGATCTGGGACAAAGGGTTCATACCACGGAAACAAAAATCACAGAAGTAACAGTTTCCTACAACACGCTAGTGGACTCCCACAACTCCCACAAAGATGATTTACTAATGATAAAAAATAAACGTGCGGACCTGGAAGATAGATCACGAAGGAACAATATCAAGATTAGAGGAGTTCCCGAATCAGTCTCTCCACAACAATTGCCACACTATGTGATCTCCCTATTCAAGGATCTGGTCCCATCTTTCACGTCAGCCGATCTCATGGTGGACAGAGTTCATCAGATCCCTAAACCATCCTTCCTACCCCAGGAAGTTCCTAGGGACGTCTTGCTTCATGTCCACTTTTATCAGGCAAAGGAACGCATATTAGATGCGTTCCAAATTAGATTTCCTTCCGGAAAGGCGACACAACTCCGCCACACGCGCGGTCTCTCCAGCTATTGCCGGACTATTCCAAGCATACTCTCCAGCAGCGCAGGGAGCTTTCCTCAATCACCAAAGCTCTCCGTAACTAGGGATGATCGAACGGTTCGGGTCGACCATCGGTTCGACCCGAACATTGGGTGTTTCGAAATTCGGCCGAATTCCGAACTTTTTTGCGGAATTCAGCCACCAGAACTGCCCAAAATGCAATGGGACAGGAACTGGGCTTTAAAAGCCCCCGATTGGCCCAGGAACATTAGTAAAAGCCAATTGAGGGGGCAGGAGTTTTCTAGGAATGTGATTGGAGTGACTAGAGGGTCCAGAGGCCAATCAAGAGTGAATAAGCCCCCCATACGCCCCCCCATATGCCCCCCAGTATCTAAAAAACCCCCCGACAAACCTCTAGCACTGTAATACAGAGGCTGTGGAATAGAGTGGAAGCATTTCTGTTACTCCTGCTGCTTGTAAAGCTAAAGTGTCATTTTGCAATTATTAGTGTGAGGAAAGGGATATGCAGTGTAGTTAGGGTACTATATACCACTATAGTTAGATTCAAAAATCTAGTTTTTGTAGGGATAGCTTTAAGTGTCAGGGTGACCGTAGTGTAGTTTAGGGTGACCTGACTCTGCCATGTCAGGGTGACCGTAGTGCAGTTTAATGTGATCTGACTCTGCCATGTCAGGGTGACCGTAGTGCAGTTTAATGTGATCTGACTCTGCCATGTCAGGGTGACCGTAGTGCAGTTTAATGTGATGTGACTCTGCCATGTCAGGGTGACTGTAGTGTAGCTTAATGTGATCTGACTCTGCCATGTCAGGGTGACTGTAGTGTAGTTTAATGTGATCTGACTTTGCCATGTCAGGGTGACCGTAGTGCAGTTTAATGTGATCTGACTCTGCCATGTCAGGGTGACCGTAGTGTAGTTTAATGTGATCTGACTCTGCCATGTCAGGGTGACCGAACTCTGCCATGTCAGGGTGACCCCACTATGCAGATTCTGGGTTAGGGGTATACCTGAAAAACACCTGAAACAAAAACGCCCAGGTGTGAAAGGAGGGTAACACCATCCCTGCGCTACTGAAATTCTAAGAAAAATTATCAGTTTTTTCTCGTTCTGGACACACTACAGAGCTGAAACTTCACAGGTACACTTTTTAGACCCCCCCCCCCGGACACTAAATCCAAAGAAATCTAATTTTTTTTTTCAATAATTTTTTTAATAATTGGCTCTCTATCAAAAACGACAATTTTTAAGAACTTTTTTTGCCTGATTCATAGTCACTTGGGCATTACCCAGAACCATAGGCACTTTTTAGGGGCATTTATTGGGTTTTAGAGCTTCAAAATTGTGTTTTTTGATTCCAGAAGTTCGGGTCCCATTGATTTCAATGGGGTTCTGGAATCCGAACTTTCGGGAAATTCGAGTGTTCTGGTCGAACCGAACTTTTCAAAAGTTCGATCATCCCTATCCGTAACCACAAAGTTATGTATAAGTGGAAGTATTCAGCCAAACTGAGTATAACCCATAATGGTTCTTCTCATCTGATTACTTCACTAAACAACGGAATCCGTCTCCTGAAAGAATCCAAGATTTGTTTGATTACATACTGATCTGTGGTATAGGCTTCTGAAGAAGGATGATGAAAAGGACAGGAAAACCTATTGATGATGTACGGTCTCACAAGAGAAACATGGAAGACATTAGGGATACTTAAATGAAAGGGGAGATGGAGTTTGAAAGTGACAGGATTAACTAGGCAGAGGATAATAATAATGGACCAATGAAACAAGGAGTGAATTTCATTGAGGGTACTCAGAGATGGATGTTCTTTGTAGAAAGCAAAATCTTGTTGCCGGGTAGGAATTTGGGACACACATGGCGATGACAATCTGTGGCGATTCTGTACTTGGAAACTCTTGGAAACATCTGCCCAGACAGAATTAAAGGATCCCTTCATCTCTGCAGTCGTAGGCACCTCAGAAGAAATGGGAGTGGGAAATGGTACAGCAGGATGATGACCATACACCGTGAAAAGGGGGGACTCGCCAGTGCTGTCTTTCACATGGTTATTGAGGGCAAACTCTGCTCAGGGTAGGAGATCTGCCCAATCATCCTGATGGGCAGAGAAGAAGGCACGAAGATACTGTTCAACATTCTGGTTGACCCTTCCAGTTTGCGCTTTAGACTGCAGGTGAAAGGCCGAGGAGAACTTGAGTCCAAAGGATGTAGCCAGAGCTCTCCAGAAGTGAGCAGGAATTTAACTCCTCTATCAGATACAATGTGCAAGGGCATACCATGAAGACAAAAGATTTCCTTAATGAAGATGGAAGCCAGAGTGACAGCAGAAAGCAGTCCTGGAAGTAGAGTTAAGCCCCCATTCACATTGACTGCAGCTTTGAAATCATGTGACTTCATCTGAAATTGCATGACTTCAAGGCCACATCTCAGTGCAACTTCTGAAGCAATTTTGAAAACATCAGTGTGGCTTCATGCACAGATGTGTATTCAAGTTGCACCCGACATTGCCAAAAGAAATACATGTACTACTTTTTAAAATTGATTGCACTGATTTGAACAGTGTGATTGCCGGAAATAGGATGAAACTTGTTATGCGTTTTGATCTGTCAAATCGCATGATAAGTCTCTCCAATGTAAATGGGGTGATACATGTTAGAGAACCTGTCCACAACCACCAGATAATGGTGGCGCCTGCTTAGGGGGTAGCTCAGAGACAAAGTCCAAGGAGATGCAATGCCATGGTTCATCTGGAATAGTTAGAGGTAAAAGGAGAGAGATGAGTGGTGGTCACTCAGGTAGTTGCACCCAGTATCTGTTTTGGATCTCTGTTAAATTATAGTATATTGTGGGGGAATTTTTAGTTAAAATTATGATATATATAAGAATATTACATAAATATATAAATAAGTGATAGTGCTTATGAGCTGCTAGTCCAAACAACAAGTAGTTGGAGAGATGCAAAAACAAAGGAAGACAGTGCTCATAAATTAGTGTACAAATAACCCCATATAATGTATGATGTATGGAATTGTTGGTTGAAAATCAAGAGTGCTAAATTAACATATATTAATATGTATAATTACTAAATCTGTAAAACATCAATTGTGCTCATAAATAATAAATATTAAGTATATAAAGTGACTGTGCACAACGTGAATAAACATTAAAAACTTTGTGCAAATATAGTCCTTTGGGCAAACAACTTTTGCTCAAATAAAAGTCTTATAAAGTGATTTGTGCTTCCAAGGTGCCACTATTCTGGAATACCCAAGAAAAGTGCAATTTTGTGCTAAATAGGTGTAGGCTCCAGTGGGAATCTGATAGGAAAATATCCTCCACCGTATATGCAGCCCACTTACCAGATGACCCCTTGGGGTCTAGCGTAGGTAAGTGGTCCCAATAGACAGCTTACAGGGGTCCCTCTATATGGTAGGATACATCAGGGGGTCCTCCTCTGGAATGTGGATTTTTTCCTATCAGAGGGTCCGCTATATCCCTCCGTAGAGAGCATGGTGGGGGCTGTATATGCATTCCTCTATTGACCGCTCATATGACTCGTTGGTGGTAGGGGTCTATGCCTGAGATATTTCTTCAATGCTTGGATTCAACATTTACAGCAGTCAGAACACCTTATGTTCAGATTCCTTTTCATGTAAAAATAACACCGCGCAGGGTCGGGCTGTGTGCTCGTACACCCGGGCAGCGCTCCCCTCTTCCAGCGCGGTACACGCCGCTCCTCTGTCAGTCTCCTTCTCTCTGTTCGGATCTCCCACGCTGCTCTGATGGAGACTGACAGAGGAGCGGTGTGTACCGGGCTGGAGGAGGGGAGCGCTGCCCGGGTGTACAAGCACACAGCCCAACTCTGCACGGTGCAATTTTTACATGCAAAGGAATCTGAACATAAGGTGTTCTGACTGCTGTAAATGTTAAATCCAAGCATTAACGAAATATCTCAGGCATAGACCCCTATCACCAATGAGTCAAATGAGCGGTCAATAGAGGAAACAATTCCATACATCACACATTATATTGGGTTATTTGTACACTAATTTATGAGCGCTGTCTTCCTTTGTTTTTGCAGAGGTAAAAGGAGACCTGCTGGAGCAGACATAAAAACGTAGCCTGCGCATAAACAGAGCAGGCCTGGACATATACCTCAACATCCTACAGTAGGTAGCGGCCAGCAGTAGTAATGCTGCAGGAAGGTACAGGTATGTTGTACACCAGGATTTTTGGAGTCATGTGCCCATTTAAAAAGCTTGGAGCAAAGGGTGGGTACCACAAAGGTCTTTCTGGGCAGGATATGTGAAGACTGAAGACAGGTGGTGGCCAGGATATGATTTGCAGGAATAATGGGTTTCAGTTCAACCATACAGCAACTTCAAATGATCTGAACAAGGCACCAGCACAGGCATTTCTGGAATCAGGCCAAAAGGTGATGTCAAAGTTAAACCTGACAAAAAAGAGAGCCCATTGCGCTAGTCTGGGATCCAAGCCTCAGGCAGATTGCAGGTACTGGAGGTTCTTGCAATCTTTATATATCAGGATATGGTGTGGAGATCCCTCCAGTAGATGCCACCATTTTTGAAGCACCGGCTGAATAGCCAGAAGTTCCTGATCCCTTGTGTCATTTCTTTGGTATCTGAAAACTTCTTAGGCACAAGGGTGGAGCTTGCCATCGTGCATTTGGAGAAAGGCCCCACATTCAGGATTAAAAAATTTGTTTACCATAAAAAAAATAAATGAAATGTTAGTCCATAAAGTGCTGTGAATCTTCTGTGCCATAATTCTTTCTTTATAGGTGCAATCCGTGCAAAAATATAACAAGGTGATGAAAGTGCTGTGCTCCCCTTCCTCTCGTGCCCTCACTGACCAGCTTTCAATGAAAATATTGCCTGTAGTACAAGATCCTATGTCTTTATATATAATTCCTCGGCTTTTCCTCACATTTCCATTGGTAAATCGTTATCATAGGAGGAGAATAGGAGATTCATAGCATAATACCGTTTTAAATTAACCACTTCTGGACCAAACCCATTCCTGACACATGTTGTTTATAAGTTAAAATCTGTACTTTTAGCTAGAAAATTACTTAGAATCCCCAAACATTATATGTATATATATATATATATATATATGCACTTTTATATAAAAAATGTGGTAAAAGGGGGAAATTAATACAGAAAAACATTCTCTGTCATGCCTCACTTGGTATGTGAAAACCAGCCTAACCTGACCCATACATTCAAAAAATTATTCCACAAAGAGCATAGAGAAAAAGAGGTTATATGGTTGGTTCACCGTATAGGCAGAGAGACCAATTGGGTAGTGTCTGTAAATTTAATGATTATAATGAAAACATGTGCAAATACAGTAACATGCAGGTGCTAGCTATTGAATAATAGACCAGAAAGTGACATAAAACATGGAAGACAAGACTGTACACACATAAAACAAAATTTACAACGACCGGCCGGTGTGAATTATTATCTATTGTCAGTGGTAAAGAAATTCCACAGCTGCTGCTGTATAATAGTCTTATAATAAAAATATTCTTCCCCTACAAAATTCCCTTGGAAGCTCGAATCACAAGAAGGAAGTCCCAACACTCATTGGAGTGTATATGGAGCGCAAGAAATGGGGCAAAATAACTGGCTTACAAGAAAAAATATCAGATGATATATTCACTGACACAGAAAAAAGCATGGCATCCTTGGAAGTGAATTGCAGTGTGTCCTGTTGGAACTATTTCACAGTTTGGACTAATTCTCGCAATATGCTGTGTGAGAAGTGCAGCTATGTTGCTACTCTTGACCATTGATGGAAAACAGCAGAAATAGATCTATCTATTTTAAACCTTTCTCCTGTTTGGTTTGATTGGAATTCTGTAGTTTTTTTTATTTCCTTTGACCGTCCTGCATGTCATGCATTTTCCACATCTGAAAAAATTGGTTTGGAATGTTTTTGACTAATCTGTTTTTAAGAATGGGTCGGGCATCTGTAAATAAACTGAGGATGTTTAGGGAGAATTTTTCCTAATGTTGGGTCTCTTTGTAGTATGGGCCACATTTTTTGAAAGCTCTTTCTATTGTTTTCTATTGTCTATTGTACTCTGTAAGGCCATATAATCTTTTTGATTTTTCTGATTTTTTTTGCTGTTTAGGTTTAACTAGGTGTTCCCTGTTTATTTATTTAACCTGCTGTTTTATTTTGTTCAACTTGTGTTTTTTGTATCCTTTTTCCTTATATTTTTCTATGATGGTGTTAGATTGTATATTAAAATCTATTTCAGAATTACAATTCCTCTTGATTCTTGTATGTTGGCTTTTGGGTATGGCTTCCAACCATCTGTGGCACCGCCCACTACCTATTAGAATGTACCCATTTTGATCTGTCTTCTTGAAGTATGTTCTTGTAATACCCTATAATATTGACGGTATATGTCCATATCTAAATAATGAACCTTGTTTCGGTTGTATTCTACTGAAAAAGAAATATCGTATTTGTTTATATTTATTTTCTGCAAAAATTCCTTGAATGTTGCTTCTGACCCCTCCCATACCACAAGAATATCTTTAATATATCTTTAGTAGATTTTTAGTTTCGGTCTTCTCTACCATAGATTTCCTCAGCTTGTTATTTGCTTACAAATATGTTTGCGACGGTTGGGGCATACTTGGCTACCATTGCCACAACCCTTTTTTTGCACATAATTTCCTCCCATGGCCATTTCTAGTGCATTCAACATAAATTATACTTGTTTTCTTTTTAATTGTGTTTTGTAATTAAGAGCCCATTCTATGGCATTCATGCATCCTTTTGTCTGATATTTGTATATAGGAATTCTACATCAATACTGGCTAGTATAATGTTTCCATTGACTGGTATATCCTTCATTTTATTTATTAAAGCCCCACTGTCTTTGGTATAGGAGGGGTTAGCTTTGTGCAATCGGTTGGAGAAAGTGAACCAAATATTCTCCAATTCTGGAAAAAAGGGAATTTATTCTTCTAATTATGGGTCTACTCAGTGGTTGTGTCTCACTTTTGTGGATTTGGGGAACTTGGTAAACTATGGGGGTTTTCAGGGCATCTGTTATTAGATAGCGGGCTTCTTTTTTCATTCAATATACCCTCTTTGGTTGCGCCCTTGATTAGTCTAGTTAGTTTAGCCTTTCATTTGTTGATAGCTGTGATGTGAGTCACTTTGGTTGGGGGGCTTGTGGAACCCAGATTGCTGTAGGGAGGTTGGGAGACTCCTTGTCCAGCTTCTCTAGCCCCTCTTATATGTAAGTCACCCTGTGTCTATTAGGGGCACAGGGTGACCAAGAACCCCAGTTTGGTCTGCACTAATCAGACTTGCTGTACAACCACACTGGACTCAGCATTTGGTGTTACCCCGGTTATCCTGGGTCCTATATGTGTGGTTTGTGTTGAAAGAGTGAGGGGCCTCTTTCACTTGGGAGAAGACTGCAAGCTAGACTCCTGGCCACTGACTGTGTGGAGCAATCCTTATTGGTAATCTCATCCACTCAAGCCACCTGTCTTTCACACAACAACCTATTATCTACTGTGGGGATGTGTTTACACTTTAATAATGTCTTTTGTTCTTTGGGAGCTCGATGCCGGTGTGCCTAACCTAGAATGAGATCCCTGATTGTTCAGGTGGTTAATTGTGTCATCTATTGTTTGCCTGCTAGCATTCTGTGCATTGCTGATTTGAGTGCTCAGTTAATTGGCATGTTAATAATATCCTGGTCAGCCCTACCTCCTTAGCTAACCATTGCGTGATGTTTTGGGGAAATATTTGACTGGTCTCTGAAATACTTCTCAAGTGTATAAAAGTTTGTAAGATGGTTCAATTTGACTCCAAAACTTGTACTGTCGAGTTCTTGAGGTAACTATAGCCAGATTCACGGATCCCCTGTTCCAGAGCTTAGGAAGCAGGTTTTTGGCAGAGAAACCCAGTCGCGGTGTCCGTATTCCGTTAAAATAGGGTTTCCTTTTAGTCTCTCTTATGTGTGGTTATCAGAAAATAACCTTTTTAGTTCTCTCTTGCAGTCCTCTTTATTGAGCACCACAATAACCACTCCCTTGTCTGCCGGTCTAATGATTATATTTTTATTTTTTTCCAATTTCTCTACTTTCGTAATATTCCTATCCTATTTGATTGGTTTAATGTCAGTGGCTTCTATTTCTTTTTCCATTATCAATTTAAAAACTCCTAAACACTGGTTGTTACTTGTTTTAGGATTGAAAGAAGATCTTTTCCTAAGGCCACTATGTGTGTATTGTGTTTCCTTCTGGTTTGTGACCACATTTTTATCTGCAAAATGTTTCTTTAAATTAATATTCCTAATACATTTGCGTAGATCAATAAAAGTTTTAAATGTATCCATATTTCGTTGTGGGGCATATTTTAAGCCTAGTTAGAAAAACCCTCAATTCCTTTTCTGTAAAATGTGTTTTGCTCAGGTTAAAAATTCCTGCACCTAAGTCTTCCTTTCCCTTTTTTCCCTGCCCCCTTCTACAACCCTTGTATTTTCTCCGGTGTCTTCCCTTTGGTAATTTTGTTGGTGGTTTGGACCCTGTGGTCTCCAATATTGGTTAGGTTCTCCAATTCTCCCTCTCCCCCTGTGGTGGGCCCCCATATTCTCTGTAATGAAAATCCCCCCCCCCCCGGTAATTTTTAAAATTTCTTGGTGGTCCATAATACTGCGGGGGTCCATTTTATAGTAAGGTAAGGTGGTGGGGTGGGCCATTATTTCTTGAAGGTTAGGGGCAGTCTAATTTGTCTGTGGGATGAAGTATTGTAGGCTAAAGCTTCAAATCTATTATATACTGGTAGGTTAGATTTTGGTGTGTCAGATTCTGTTCCTGGTGTTTGTTGATAGGATTGTGATGTATCCCAAAGGGATCCCTTTGGATGTTGTTAACCATTGTATGGTTTTGACCGTGGTTGGATTGCACAGTTCTATTCCTCTGAATGGGTGTGTCCATCAATATTTCCTTTTCTCCCAGGATAAGCTACTCTCACCTCTCAGAGCCGAAACACAAAGGCGGGATAGGCCTGCCTGATCTCAAAAATTACTTCAGAGCCTACCAAATCATGAGAGTCATTAATGGGAACATTCACAAAAATTTTAAAGATTGGGTAAACTTAGAATCTTCATTCGCCTCTATACCCCTGTGTTCTCTGCCCTGGTACTCCTCGAAATCCATTCCAACCACTTCCGTAATCTTCCGTGTAAATTAACTCCAGTCTCATCCATACCGGGACCCCTGACATCTCTATGCCTATTCCCACCAGGCATGCACAACAAATAAATTAACCAGTACATGGCCATTCGAAAATGTGCTAGCACACCAATTCTTCTCTAATGGCAAGCTTCTCCCGTGCGAGAAACTGCCTTCAAATAACCAAAGTCCACCTGTATCCCAATGGGCCCTCAACCAAATCACACACTACCTCCTTAAGTGTACCTGTGAAGTTTCAGCTCTGTAGCATGTCCAAAACCATAAAAAAAAGATTGTTGGTATTTTGTCACTTAAAGAATAGGTTAGTGGCTTCTCGCTTTTCGCACCTTGCCGGTTTAGTAGCAAGCGTTTTATTGGGCATTTTTTGGGGTCTTTTCAGGCAGGCAAAACATCTGAACTTGTGTATACAGGTATATATACCACTATACACAAGTTCAGATGTTTTGCCTGCCTCCAAAGAACCCAAAAAAATGCCCAAAAAAACGCCTGCTACTAAACCAGCAAGGTGTGAAAAGCGAGAAGCCACTAACCTGTTCTATAACTGACCTAATACAAACAATCTTTTTTTTTTATGGTTCTGGACATGCTACAGAGCTGAAACTTCACAGGTACACCTTTTAGACCCCCCAGACACAAAATCACACAAAAAAAGTTCTTAAAAATTGTCATTTTTGATAGAGAGCCAATTATTGAAAAAATGTAAAAAAAAAAATAAATAAAAAAAAAAAATTAAAAAAAAAAAAATGTCTTTGGATTTAGTATCTGGGGGGGTCTAAAAAGTGTACCTGTGAAGTTTCAGCTCTGTAGCATGTCCAGAACCATAAAAAAAGATTGTTTGTATTTTGTCACTTATAGAACAGGTTAGTGGCTTCTCGCTTTTCACACCTTGCCGGTTTAGTAGAAGGCATTTTTTCTGGCATTTTTTGGGTTCTTTGGAGGCAGGCAAAACATCTGAAATTGTGTATAGTGTATATACTATACACTATACACAAGTTCAGATGTTTTGCCTGCCTCCAAAGAACCCCAAAAAAATGCCCAAAAAAACGCTAGCGTAAAAAAAAAAGCGCCCAGGTGTGTTGTTGCAGGCATTTTTGGAGGCAGGCAAAACATCTGAATACAAATGATCTTTTTTTCTTTGGTTCTGGACATGCTACAGAGCTGAAACTTCACATGTACACCTTTTAGACCCCCCCCCAGATACTAAATCCAAAGAATTTTTTTTTAATTTCTTTTTTTTTTTAATTCTTTCAATAATTGGCTCTCTATCAAAAATGACAATTTTTAAGAACTTTTTTTTTTTTTTGTGTGATTTTGTGTCTGGGGGGTCTAAAATGTGTACCTGTGAAGTTTCAGCTCTGTAGCATGTCCAGAACCATAAAAAAAAGATTGTTTGTATTAGGTCAGTTATAGAACAGGTTAGTGGCTTCTCGCTTTTCAAACCTTGCCGGTTTAGTAGCAAGCGTTTTTTTTGGGCATTTTTTGGGTTCTTTGGAGGCAGGAAAAACATCTGAACTTGTGTATAGTGGTATATATACATACATGGGTGTGTATATATACCCCCTATACACATGTTCAGATGTCATGCCTGACTCCAAACATGTGCTCAAAAGATCCCTATAGACGCCTGCAGCCAAAAAGAATGCTGACGGGGGCGAAGCCATATTACTGCAGCGAAAGTGACACAAGAGAAACTAGCTTTTCTCTATAGCGGTCACCCCGACACTACGGTCCCCTTACACTTAACACTTTCCCTACAGAAACTGAATAAATTAAAGCTAACTAAAGTGTAAAAGAGCACCCTAACTACACTAGATATCCCTTTCCTCACACTAATAAATGCTAAATGACACTTTGTAGCAGAAGTCCACAAATTGCTTCCACTCTCTTCCATGTCCCTGTATAACAATGCTAGGAATTTGGCGGGGGCTAATATACTGGGGGGCGTATTCACTAATGATTGGTCTATGGACCCCCTAGTCACTCCAATCACATTCCTAGAATTCTCCTGCCCCCTCAATTGGCTTTTGCTAATGGTTCTGGTCCAATCATGGGCTTTTTAAGCCCATTTCCTGTCCCATTGTATTTTGGTCGGTTCTGGTTGCCGAATTCCAAACTTTTTGGGCAAAAAGTTCTAAATTCGGCCGAACCTCGAACAGCCAATGTTCGGGTCGAACCGATGGTTGACCCGAACCGTTCGATCATCCCTAGTCAGGATGATGGAGGATCAGTGTACTCCGTACCATGTGGGAAAAACAAAGCACAAAGCCCCACTAGTGCAATATTGTTTAAACACTTTATTATTGCATCCACTTAAACAAAAGAAAGCCACTCACATTTAAACATAATCATAACAGCATATAAAATCCCATGGAGGATATACTGCACCGTACGGGGACATTTCCCATGCTCCACGCCGTGGTCCGTGCTCCTTCCGGGTCTGTTATCACTCCTAGTAGTAATACTGTGTGATAGGTAGGTTGGTTGACGCCGACAGGTCACGCCTCGACTAGTTTCGTCTTACCGACTTCATCATAGGGGGCGTTACACTGTCGGCGCGGCGTCCAGTTAAATGCACCGATCACCCCGCCCTCTAGGGAGGAGCCGATGCATCACCGAGCTATTACTGCTTGGAGTGATAACAGACCCGGAAGGAGCACGGACCACGGCGTGGAGCATGGGAAATGTCCCCGAACGGTGCAGTATATCCTCCATGGGATTTTATATGCTGTTATGATTATGTTTAAATGTGAGTGGCTTTCTTTTGTTTAAGTGGATGCAATAATAAAGTGTTTAAACAATATTGCACTAGTGGGGCTTTGTGCTTTGTTTTTCCCACATGGTATGGAGTACACTGATCCTCCCTCATCCAGACGAGCTTTTGGGATTATCTATGGTGGACAATTGCTGACATTTGGTGTTTTCGCTTATCCATGAGAGTAGCTAAGCCATTACTGTCGGTGAGTGTGACCTACTCCCCCTTGCTTTCACGGTGGTGGTGATAAGAGGTGACCCGTTACATCCACTGATTAAATCTACATCCTATCAAGATTCACATGTGTGGATGCACTTTTATGGATGGACATACTTTTTGCGCTACTGGTCACATTTGTATGTTTTTACATATTGCTTTGTCGCCGTTTTTATAGATCTTTCAATACTCTTTTGTTAACATAGCTCAATCACTTGGAGGGAAAATTATGTTTGCGCAGGTGTGACATTTCTAAAAGCATGGCCCTCCATTGCATATCTAAACTAGGGTATGCTTTGAAGTGGATATCTGGATTTAGTTGAATTGTTTAAATAAACTAACCTGGCCCCGAATAAACTGAAAGAAACTGCTTAACCTATTGTCAAGCCTTCTAGCATACAGAGTCATCTTTAGTTAATAGAATAACCCCTTGCCAGCTTACATTCAAATCAAACAATTCCCATCTAAAGTGCCTTAAAACGTATCTGTACTCCCTAAAATTTTCCACATTTTGTCATGTTACAACCAAAAATGTAACTGTATTTTGTATGAAGTTTTTTGTGATAAACCAACACATAATTGTGAAGTGGAAGTAAAATGATAAATGGTTTTCAATTTTTTTTACAAATAAATACCTGAAAAAAGTGACGTGCATTTGTCTTCAGCCTCCTTTACTCTGATACTCCTAACTAAAATCGCAGGGAACCGATTGCCTTCAGAAGTCACCTAATTAGTAAATAGTGTCCACCTGTGTGTAATTTAATCTTAGTACAAATACAGCTGTTCTGTAAAGTCCTCAGAGGTTTGTTAGAGAGGTTTAGTGAGCAAATAGCATCATGAAGGCCAATGAACACACCGAACAGGTCAGGGATAAAGTTATGGAGAAGTTTAAAGCAGGGTTAGGTAATTTAAAGTATCCCAAGCTTTGAACATCTCGCAGAGCACTGTTCAATACATCATCCGAAAATGGAAAGAGTATGGCACAACTGAAAACCTAAAAAAACATGGTTGTCCACCTAAACTGCGCTCAGGAAATCTGGCGTTTATGCTTGTAAAAAATGTATGCATGTGAAAAAAGATGGAGAAGGGCAGAGATAGGAAGCATTCTGTGGTCCCGAGGAGGAAAACTCAGGCAGGGCAAACAAAACTTGGGATTTCTTTTCATCAAAGACAAAGTTGTTCTCCAACAACCAACAATAGGAAGCTAGGAGCTTAAATGGATTTTTAGCAAGATACTGTAATTATTTGCTTTCAGCACTCAGTGCTTTCAGCACTTGTAAAAGGTAAAACACATGAGAAAATGTGCATGTATTGTACTAGTTGTTTTTATTTTATTACACATATGCTTAATGTACTCTTGTTTTTTCTGTGTGAGTTTTAATTAATTGCAAAAAAATATTATAATAATTATGTATGGACAATTCAATTATATCCTCATAGTATTTACTATGGATCTGCACTGCACACAGACATGTGCACAGGTTCCAGCATGCATACAGCAAATTTACAAATAATTGTGTTTTTTTTGCAATGGGGTTTAGGATAAATATTGGTTTACCTTGTTAGATAATGAGTTTATGTGAAATCTCCATTACCAGATGTAAATAATCTTGTAATTAGAAATATATTTTAGCTAGATGGGAATATATTTAAACCATTTGTGTGTTTCAGCATCAAACCATTCCTAGCTTCCCAGTTGGTGTTACTGCAAATATGTTTCCACTTCAAAGGTCTGGCCATTGTTTTCCTTATCACATCTCAAATGGGTTGTAAACAGCAGCCTTATTTGTATCCTCCAATCGGGATTTGCCCAATATACATTAGCCACTGTACAGAAAGGAAAGGGGGAATATAACGAATTGTCATCAAGCTGTGCTTGCTCTTTATCCTAAGACATGCAAGCACTCAATTTGAACAGACCTGAAGCTGAGAGGTAAACTAACTCCATACTTGTACTCGGGGCTTTTTCAAGAATAGGTGCAGGACCTCCCCCTTTCTGGTTCAATTCTTGTTTCCGACCCCTACTCATCTCTGAGAATTGTTTTTTGATTCCACACACCACCCATCCCTACCCATCTCTCAATACCACCCCGTTTAGAAAGAATACAGAGCCAAGTATCATTTTGTGGTGCTAAGTAATTTGTATAATGGAATTGTTAATGATAACAAGAAAAGCAGAAAAATAGATCCCCTGCAGCCAGCAGCATTAGACCCTCCCCAGTAACGATAGATTCCCCCCAGTAACTATAGACCCCCGTAAAAAAAAACACCATGCCAGCAATATTAATACACTCCTCCATCAACAGCAGATCCCTTCCAGCAACAATTGACCCCCCAGCAACATAAGCAGCCCCCCCCCCCCAGCAAAAGGCAACAACAGACCTCCCCAGCATTAATAGATCACCTTGCAAAAAAAGATCCCCTCCAGTATCAATAGACCCTCCAGCACACCCCAGCACCGCTTGTCATTACATACAGTTAATTCAGTTCTGGAAGTGTCGGAAACTGCATTCCCCAGCATTTACCTGCTGAAAAAAAGCCCTGGTTGTACTGTACATTGTATTATAAAAATGGTTTCATGCGTAATTTGTCAATATCCTGTAACCCAGTATACATATAGTGTACATTTTTTGTAAATACTGTTTAGCATGTAATTTTTATATATTCTATAACCCTTTTAATAAATGTAAATTGCAGTTTGACCTACCTCTTTTGTTTAAAAATCCTCAGATGTAGTTGTGTATGTAAATCCTCCTTTAGGGATTCGAGTGTATCCATATATACACTTACCCTAGTTAACAACCTTAACCAAGAATATAGTTTTGAGTCTGATCACTATAAGGAATTTTACATATGCTTTTCTTGTAACAACAAATTTGCATGAAGTGCATACTTACTGTATATCATGCCATAAGAGACTGTGGAGGCTGCCATAATGGAATGATACTTGTGGGAAAGCCAGTTCTGTGGGGATAATTTTTTATTTTTTTATTTTTTTGGGGTGGGGTGGGACTTCATGTCTGTGTTAAGATGCTGACACTCCCTAATATCATTCTTGTTCCAGGTTTGTGACACAAAGCACAGAAGTCATTCACCACCAGGTAATTAGCATTTTGAAAAGGAAGCCAGCATTGGTAGTGTCAGGGAAGAAGTCCGGGAGGAACTGGCAAATATGCCAATGCCCAATATGGCCAAGCTAATTCGCGCATGCGCATCAACAAAATGCACCCAATGGCGAATTGTCATACGCAACAGCACATTGGCATACACAGAACATGGTAATTGCCAGTGTTCGCTGGCCTATAGAAAGACATCAGTGGCTATCATAAATTGCTGGATTATCTTCAGCTTGTATCCTGTGTTCCTGTGCCTTGTGCTTTTGTTTGATTACCAGTTACCGACCCGGCTTATCCCTGACCTGCTCTGGCTCTGAAACCGGCTACTCTACCTGCCTCTGTTCCTGATTGACATCCAGTGTTTGACCCTTGGTCTGGCTTCTGACCATGCTATTGCTTAGCCTACTGTCAAGAACCGCCAGCACCTTCAGAGAACCATTGGCTGTGACCACCTTCTCTACCGTGGGTTTCCTCGCATCTGCTTTCATCAGGCAGCTTCACCTGCAGGCAACCCATGCATCTTTGGGCATAGCACCCTCTGTCACCACCTTCAGGGATACTCTGCACTCAGCCACAAGGGAAGCCTTCTCGTCACCTCAGCCGCCAGCCAGGTATGCGACAGGTAGCTCTCATACTCCTTTGATAACGCAGTCACTTTAAACATTTGTAAAACCAGCATTGTGCATGCTGTGCTGGGATTATTACAATGTACATGGGCAGATGGTCCTGCTGTGGGCCATGACCACAAAATTTCATATGGTTTCATATGCCTTTTGTGGTCTGACAGCATGGCATTCATTTTTATTTGCGCAAGCCACTTTGCTTGGTGCTTTCCTATTTCATTGCTCAGCAAACTGGTTGCCTTACTTTTTTAAACATTTATTTAAATGGATAGAATAGAAAACACAAAAGCAGCATTATTTGGATATTCCCCACACAGCAAACTACAAGAGCTGCTATATAGGTTTAGAGATTGCTTTTTTTTATATGTGGGTATATCCATGGGTTCGTATATGCTATCAATGTAAGCAAACCATAGATTCTTTTCCTTGTATTGTTCAATTTACTTTAGTAGGTCAGGACAATAAACAATTAGCAAAACGTTTTGTACAATATTACAGTTACAGTAGGAGACATCTTCTGTTGTTGGTATATTTTCTATCAAGGAAAAAAAAAACTTGCTGCAATAATTGCAATGACACATCCATGTTGGAATGTGTAATCACAGAATTATAACTAATAACAAGGAACACTTGTAATCTCATTATAAATTACATTCTGTTAGATGTGAAATGGGTGCTAGCACTTGGAGCCTCTCAGCAATCACTTGACTTTGGTATTCCAAAAAATACAATACAGTGTTAAAAGATTGGATAGCTATGTGAGTTACCTTATAATGTGAAATATTCCTGCTTCCTTCCAACTGCTCAATGCTTCATATGCATACAACTTTTATAGACCCACTTGAGTTAACATCAATTTCTTCTTGTTGCCACTTTGGTTTTGGGTGCAGTTCTGCAATCATAACACTACACACAGAATTAGGATAGCCAATAGTGGTTAGGGACAATTAACTGTACTCATTCTGTAATGTTGAAGATTTTTCACTTATCCAAGCAGCTTATTTGGTTTTTGGATAAGCAGCAAAATGTCCTCAACATTATGATACAAGTTCATTCTAATGTGACTAACTACTATTAACTATACCAGTGTTTTTCAACCTTTTTTCAGTCAGGGCACCCTTTAGAACTGTGCACAATCCTGGGGGACACCAGTCTAAAAGATCATTTACATAAGGAGGTGAATCCGAGCATGCACTTTTTTTGCATGCTTGCGCACATCGCATTTTTTAATGGGTGCGAACGTACATGCATTTGCTAGGTGTGTGGGGGTGTCATTAAGAAATTTTGGCACCCACATGCAACTTGAAAAGGCAGCGCATTTTTGTGTGGTCCAGGAAAACGTGCAATTTTGCACGTTACCTCACTGCACCTGGTGTGAAAAAGTTCTAAAATGTAGTCTGTAAGGCAAAGATCAGTGATCTTAGGTTGTAACTCCTCCAAATTCCCCTTTCTAGCACAAATCCCTCCTCCTAGCACACACACCCTCAAATCCCCCCTTAACCACTTTACCACCGGAGGATTTTGCTGTCCTACGTCCAGGCCACTTTTTGTGATTCGGCACTGTGCAAATTTAACTGACAATTGCGCAGTCATGCAACGCCGTACCCAAATGAAATTTACGTCCTTTTTTTCCCACAAACAGAGCTTTCTTTTGGTGGTATTTGATCACCTGTGCGATTTTCATTTTTTGCGATATTAATAAAAAAAAACGACAATTTTGAAAAATAACAATATTTTTCTACTTTGACAGTTAAAAAATATCCAATATATTCAATTTTTGTCATATATTTAGGCCAAAATGTATTTAGCTACATGTCTTTGACAAAAAAATTCTCAATGAGCGTATTTTTAACCACTTTAAGACCGGAAGATTTTACCCCATTCCTGACCAGGCCATATTTTGTGATTCGGCACTGCGTTATTTCAATGGACGATTGCGCGGTCGTGCGATGCTGTACCCAAATTAAATGTATGATCTTTTTTTCCCAACAAATAGAGCTTTCTTTTGGTGGTATTTGATCCCCTGTGCGATTTTTACTTTTTGCACTATAAACAAAAAAAGAGCGACAATTTTGAAAAAATAACAATATTTTTCACATTTTTTTATATGAAATTCCCCCCCAAAAAAATGTAAAAATCGAAATTTTTTAACATTTTAGGCCAATTTGTTTTCTGCTACATATTTTTGGTAAAAAAAAATCGCAATAAGCGTGTTTTGATTGGTTTGCGCAAAAGTTATCACAGCTATTAAGTACGGGAAATTTATGTAATTTTTATTGTTTTTATTTTTAACTAGTAATGGCAGCGATCTGGCGGAGATCTGCGATTTTTTTTTGCGGGACTGCGACATTGCGGCAGACAGATCGGACCCTTGACTGACATTTTTGACACTTTTCGGGGTACCAGTGACATTACTACAGTAATCAGTGCTATAAATATGCACTGTTACTGTAAAAAAGACACTGGCAGGGAAGAGGTTAACTTTATTGGAGAGGGAGGGGTTAATGTATGCCTGGTGCTTACTAACCTGTGTGGGGGGAGGGGACTGTGTGACAAAGGCACAGATCGCAGGTTCAACTATGCTGAATCCTGCAATCTGTCACTGTTTGTCACTTAGGAGATCCACCCGCTTTGTTTACACAAGCGGGCGGATCTCCACACTCAATCCCTGACGATCGAGGGAAGAGCGACATTGATTACCGCCACTCCTCCCCTGGCCCGACTCCGGCTGTGACTGAATACAGCGGGAGCGAGCCTCCGGCGGCACGCGCGCGCCGCCCAGAAGGGGAGTAGGTCTACGTCGCTGGACGATATCGAGCCACTTTGCCGCAGTAGGGTTAACGTGACCGGTCGGCAAGTGGTTAAATATCCCTTCGTAGCACAATCCCCCCAATTCATCCTAGCACAAATTCTCCCTCTTAGCACAACCCCCTCATCTCCCCTCCCACAAACCCCCCTGTTCCCAAATCCCCACTCCAAGCACAAACCCCACTCCAATCCCCCCTCCTAGCACAAATCTCCCACCAAAACTCTCCTCATAACACAACCCCCCAAAAATTCATCCTCCTAGCACAACCCCCCCCCCCCCAAATCCCACCTCCCAGCACAAACCCCTCTGTTCCCTAATCCTCACTCCTAGCACAAACCCCCTCAAATCCCCCCTTCTAGAACAACCCCCCAAGTTCCTCCTCCTAGCACAAACTCCCCCAAATCCCCCCTCCTAGCACAATCCCCCCTCCCAGCACAAACCCCCTGTCCCCAAGTCCTCCTCCTAGAACAAATCCCACTCCAATTCCCCCTTATCCCCTCTCTCAGAACAATATTCTCAAATTCCCCCAAATCCCCCTTTCTAGCACAAATGTAAGCTGTGCGTAACTTCCGTGCAGGTTGTTGACTGTGTGTGCTAAGTCTTGTACAGTGCAACTCTGCGAGGAGAGAGAGAGACAGCACAGCTTGTATGGCCTTTTCCTCCTCCCTGCAGCTATGTGTACTATTGCAGGCAAAACAGAAAGTTGTAGTGCAACCCGACATGTCCTTAACAACTGATGACTTCATCAGTTGGTAGAAACGCGCGTGGGCAGTCTGCACAGCTTTCTGCTTTGCACAGAGTAGCGCACAAACCAGGATGTGGCCACGGCATCCCTGAAAACTCTTTGCGGCACCCCAGTTGAAAAGCCCTGAGCTATACCAATACCTGGAAAAATGAGAACCTTTAACTGCTTCTCATCCACGTCATTGTAAAATGACAGACGGGCAAAAACCCCATCATATGACATCCTCCCGAGAATGCACCTTGCTTAACCACTCCAGCTTGATCTGTCACACTCTGTGTCCACCGGACACAGTGGATAACTAATCAGTGTACTGGCCCACTGCTGGTACCATGTGATCCCTGTGACCAATCACAAAAGACCACATGACAATTGTAAACAATGAATGGCTTCCTTTCATGTCATTCATTATATACAATTGTGTTGCTAGCTGTGATTGGTCACAGTGATCACATGGTACAGACAGGGCCACTCACAGCCTATTTGTACCTTGTGATTAGCTGTAGCCAATCACAGCTAATCACAACAAAAGACAGTGTCTACATACTGTCATTCAGTAAAAATATTTGCTTATAGCAAACATAGTATGTAAAAAAAAAAAAAAATCCTCAGATGGTCTGCTTTCCAAAAAGGTAATTTGGAAGGTATTTGCACCGTTCTGGCATTTTAAGGTCTCAAGAAATGTGATAGGACATCAGTATATCAGGACTGATCGATTTTCAGATATTTATCCCATAGTTTGTGTACTCTATAACTTTCCTACAGACTAAATAATATACATTGATTTGGGTTATTTTCACCAAAGAAATGTATCAGAATACCTTGGCCTAAATTTATGAAGAAAGATTATTTATTTTCAAAATGTTATAACAGAAACAAAGACAAACTCAAAATGTTTGGCCTTTTTTCATTTATTTAGCAAAAAAAAACAAAAAACAAAAAAACAATAGTGATTAAATACCACGACAGAAAGCTATATTTTTATGAAAAAAAAAAGATAAAAATTTCATATGGGTACAGTGTTGCATGACCCCACCATTGCCATTTAAAGTGTGGCAGCTCTGAAAGCTGAAAAATGGCCTGGGCAGGATGGGGATGAAAGTGTCCAGTATTAAAGTGGTTAAAGAAAAAATTAAAAGGGTTTTACAAACAAGGTTCTTGAAATTATATAAAGTATTGCTTTCTGTATGAAATCTGTTTGAAATCATACATCTAGAAACAATAGAACGACAAAGATAAATAGTTAAGTCATTTCTTTTTACTTATTTCTTCCATTTTGTCTGGTTTTCTGAAGTTAAGGGCATATAAAATGAAGTGCAAGAATCTTCCAACTCTGGGAATGATTTGAATAATTATTTTTACATTTCTATTGTGTGTTCAGCTCATGAACTTACAATGACCCATTCAAAGTCCTCAAATACAGTTCCATAATTATGATGAACTGCTATGCCAATGTACTGAAAGCTTCCTGTAAATGTGCTGCATGAGAAATTACCTATACCGTATAACATCATCTTAAAAGGGACTCCTCATCACAAAATAATCATTTAATAATCTCAAGAAACGATCATTACCTTTTATTATTCAGTGATATTACTTTGTGCATAGGAATGTTATTTTACAGTTATACCTATACATGCGTTTTATAAATTCAATGCAAAAAATTAAGCTTTTTACCTATTGTTCAGTAATGTATGATTTTTGCTACTGAAAAAAAAAACCCCACACCGTAAATCTGTATTGGTAAGTTTAGTTTTTAGGCGATAATAGGAAATCTGCTTATACAGTGACCAGTATATCAAATAACCTCAGCAAATATCACACCTAATTGCCAACCATTTTTCCCAGGTATAACCTTTTTCATTTAAATGATAATTGATGCTTCAGTTGTCTTTGCCAATGGATAACTAGCAAGACTTTATCCTTATTTACTTGATTTTTAAGGTTAATGTCTGAAGCAACATTTCGACATATCAATGATTGCAGTGGTTTACCTGGTTAAACCCATTTTACCTTAAAATATATGTACTGATATCTTAAATTTGACGTTGTCAGTCATTGCTGCCCCTTGTCACTATTATACTTCACACTCATACTTAACTGACAATCAACACAGTCACTTGTCAAGGTTAACGCATTTTTTACATTTCGAATGACACATGATTTTGAAACATGACCTACTCAATCAGTTTTATGAGGCAACCCATTTTATCAGTAAAAATAAATGTATGAAGTTGCAATGTAGGAATATTTAATATAAGCCTGCACAGTGACAAACTAAATGCTCTGTATAATAATAACAGTAATTTTAACATATATTAGTTACATTGGTATTGTTTTCCTTATTATTATGTAGTATAGTCAATATTTTTTTCATTAAATTGAACATATATCCTTACAGATTCCATGACATGGTAAGGGGAAGACCTTAGAGTATATCTGTCATTGGAGAAAGTTGGATCCTTCATGCTGGACTCACTGTATAGAAAAACGTGGATATATTTAGGTTTCTGCAATATTCCTGATGAAGTCGTAGAAATAAAGGAATGGGGAAAATGAAATGTACAGTGTTTCTCTTTTGTATACATTGATTCCATGGTTGACCACTATTTCTGTATATTGTATGACAGCTTTGAAGCAATTGGAATCACACCGGATATCCTTTCTATATGGCTAAAAACTAGTAGGTGAGGATCTGCCTTAGCAAGTGGTAGTTCAAGGAAAAGATCACTTAGTATCTAAAATTTCTGATTATCTTTTCTAGATATCTGTGGCAATTCTTGTAACCTTTTGAACAGGACATCCTCTGTATCTTTTGGACTTTCATAACTGTGATCTAGCGACTTCCAAATACAGTGGAAACTAGCAGCTGGGTTACCAAAATGAATGGCTCTTAGCCAGGGCCGTCTTTAGCGCAGGTCAAAAGGGGCATCTGCCCGGGGCCCTGGTATTGTTGGGGGGCCCCAAAGCAGCTGCTCCTGCAGCCCGTGATGCCCTCAAATAGCTCTGGTCACAATTACAGCTGTCCCATCCTCCCACACTAACAGGGGAGAAGCACAGCTGTGGGCTCCGTGTGTAGCTCGTCCTGACAGGGAGTGAGTCAGAGCTGCTCTCCGTGGTGCCCCGCCCCCCTCCTGCCCCTCAGACTTCTATAGCAGCACAGAACAGAGTGAAGTGTTCTGGCTGTATACTACGGATCTGATAGGTGGAGACTGCAGAGTGTGTGTTGGAAAAAGAGACATAATAGAATGGTGCAGCATCGCTGTGAGGATGAGAAGGAGGGGGTGAATTTGTTTAAAAGAGGTGAGAACTACAAAAGGGGAATACAGAGGTGGCTGTGGATGGGGGGGGGGGTACAGAGGTGGCTGTGGGCAGGGTGGGGGTACAGAGATGGTACAGAGGTGGCTGTGGGCAGGGTGGGGGTACAGAGATGGTACAGAGGTGGCTGTGGGCAGGGTGGGGGTACAGAGGTGGCTGTGGGCAGGGTGAGGATACAGAGATGGCTGTGGACGGGGGGGAGGGTACAGAGGTGGCTGTGGGCTTGGTGAGGGTACAGAGGTGGCTGTGGGAAGGGTGAGGGTACAGAGATGGCTGTGGGCAGGGTGGGGGTACAGAGGTGGCTGTGGGCAGGGTGGGGGTACAGAAGTGGCTGTGGGCAGGGTGGGGGTACAGAGGTGGCTGTGGTACAGAGGTGGTTGTGGGCAGGGTGGGGGTACAGAGGTGGCTGTGGGCAGGGTGGGGGTACAGAGTTGGCTGTGGTACAGAGGTGGCTGTGGGCAGGGTGGGGGTACAGAGGTGGCTGTGGACAAGGTGGGGGTACAGAGGTGGCTGTGGTACAGAGGTGGCTGTGGTATATAGGTGGCTGTGGACAGAGGGGGCTGTGGACAGAGGTGGCTGTGGTACAGAGGGGGCTGTGGGCAGGGTGGGGGTACAGAGGTGGCTGTGGACAGGGTGGGGGTACAGAGGTGGCTGTGGTATATAGGTGGCTGTGGACAGGGTGGGGGGTACAGAGGGGGCTGTGGGCAGGGTGGGAGTACAGAGGTGGCTGTGGTACAGAGGTGGCTATGGACAGGGTGGGGGGTACAGAGGTGGCTGTGGACAGGGTGGGGGTACAGAGGTGGCTGTGGTACAGAGGTGGCTGTGGTACAGAGGTGGTTGTAGTACAGAGGTGGCTATGGACAGGGTGGGGGGTACAGAGGTGGCTGTGGACAGGGTGGGGGTACAGAGGTGGCACAGAGGTGGCTGTGGTACAGAGATGGTACAGAGGTGGTACAGAGATGGCTGTGGTACAGAGGTGGCTGTGGTACAGAGGTGGTACAGAAGTGGTACAGAGGTGGTACAGAGTTGGCTTTGGTACAGAGGTGGCTGTGGTACAGAGGTGGCTATGGACAGGGTGGGGGGTACAGAGGTGGCTGTGGACAGGGTGGGGGTACAAAGGTGGCTGTGGTACAGAGGTGGCACAGAGGTGGCTGTGGTACAGAGGTGGCTGTGGTACAGAGGTGGCACAGAGGTGGCTGTGGTACAGAGGTGGTACAGAGGTGGCTGTGGTACAGAGGTGGCTGTAGTACAGAGGTGGCTATGGACAGGGCGGGGGGGTACAGAGGTGGCTTTGGACAGGGTGGGGGTACAGAGGTGGCTGTGGTACAGAGGTGGCTGTGGTACAGAAGTGGTACAGAGGTGGCTGTGGTACAGAGGTGGCACAGAGGTGGCTGTGGTACAGAGGTGGCTATGAAAAGGGTGGGGGGTACAGAGGTGGCTGTGGACAGGAGGGGGGTCCAGAGGTGGCTGTGGACAAGGGGGGGGTCCAGAGGTGGCTGTGGTACAAAAGGTGGCTGTGGACAGGGGGCATACAGAGGTGACTGTGGATGGGGGGGGGTTGTACAGAGGTGTCTTTGAACAGGGGGGTACAGAGTGTGTGTTTGTTTTTTGGAGTGGGGAGCGAAATTGCAAGTGGGGGGGCCCAAGAAAATGCTTGCCCAGGGCCCAAACAATATTAAAGATGGCCCTGCGCTTAGCGCCTTCACATGCTTTGAGGATTGGGAGTGTGACCAGTTTATTAGCATTTCAAATTCCTCACCATGAGAGTTACCAAGGGTACTAATGGTGGCCCTAATTGTAAACTTCCACCCAATGTAGTTTTCAGTCTAGTCATCAAACCTTGTGAGCCCAGTGCTTCTTAAATGTGTACAATTCATCTAGAAAAGTCATCTCAATACAGAGTGGACTAGAAGAACATAGATTTGTAAGGGTGTTTAACCCTCCTCTTATGTTAGAATTCCGTTACTATCCATGATGTTAGGGTCAGGTTTGACCCGTGTTTTAAATCAGCCATAAAATACTCTGAATAATTATTTATCATCAAATTTGTTTCTTACCTCTTGGTTACCTTGTTAGGCTTCTTTATCCTTGAAAAGATTGGTTTTAATATTTTTGGTGTGACCCCTAGACCTTTCTTTTGATAGCATACCTCTCATTGTCAAATTTAAAAAATGGTAAAATAAAGTCAGCAACTCTGAAATGAATTTGTCCTATGTTTCTTCACTTTATTTAGAGAAGCAGACAAGCAGGAAAAGAGATAGGCCCCTCCCTAACTACAGCTCACAGGGCTGAGAGGGGATTGGCTGTCACTGTTACTAAGCAGAGAGAGTGTTTATGATTTCAGTTTTGGAACTTATTAGTGTCCTAAAATCCTATATTATAACTGGGTCAGAATTGACCCTAACACCATGAACGTCTTAATTTTCACCACAGTATTTTATAATTTAGTGAAAAGGATTATTTTTCTATTACATTGTTTAAATAGAGGTTCCTGACAAAGTAAAAAAATTCTGATGCAATAAAAAATTTATGTGATACTTATAGACATTCAAAACCTGAAAACGGGTCAGTTTTGACCCTAATACAAGAGGAGGGTTAAACCAGAAACAGGTGTGCAATTCATTACTTTGGCAGGATGAGACTCAATCCAAGTCAATAGGCTCAGATCAGCCCTTATAAGTTGTTCATTAACCACTTGCCGACCGCCCGCCGCAGTTTTACTGCGGCAGGCTGGCTCGGCTGCTTGAAACCACGTAGTACTACGTTGGTTGGGCACGTGGTGCTGGGGGGCGAGCAAAGATGGGGACGTCGGCCGCGGTTGCCACCGGGCACCCGCGATCGCTCCCCGATGAGAGAGAAGGACGGTAGCTGTTGTAAACACAGCTGCCCGTTCTTCTCTCTGAAATGATGACGATATAGTCATACCGCCCCGAACCATATGATATCACTTTACTTGAAAGTGATTTACACCAGATCAGAGGACACTCCACCACTTAGAATTCTTTGACTAAATGAAAGGGAGCCAGACCAGGAGCACTCAGCCAATCACCCCACATATGTGTGAATTTTTTTGGTCTTTCTCTATGTTGATACACCAGTTTCTCCCTTGTCAAAGCATTGTTGACAGCGGTGACCCACCTATTATGAGAGGGAAGTGTTGTAGAGAGCCATTTTTGGGCTATAAGCTTCCGAGCAATAAAGAAAACTCTAGTGATAGCTATCTGTATTGGGACTATATAGTTCTTAATCTAGCCAATCCAATAAGCAACGTTTAGGATCTAAGAAGGAAGAGTGAGATTCCATATATTATTAAAAGATCCAATTACTTTTGTCCAGTATCTTATCAATTTTGGACACTTCCATTCCATGTGAATGAGAGTGCTATTGTCTATTTTGCATCTAGAGCATAGGGGAGAGCCCCTTCTGTGCCAAATATGTAGCTTTTTGGAGAGTATGGTAAGTATGATGTAGGATGAAAAGCTGAGTGAGCTTCTGAGCTAGTGATAGAGAGACGTTAGGTACATTGTCAAGGATAGTGGACCATTTCTCATCTGAAATATGTCCTATGTCCCCTGACCATTGGGTTCTACAAGTAAAGGACATGGCACTCAAAACTTTAGACAAAAAGGATCTACAGTAGTGTTGAGCGAACACGGACTGTATTATTCGTGTTCGTACCGAATAATTGGATTTTTTTTACCCGAACACGGACACGGACACTTTACTGTATGTTCGGGTAAAAATCCGTGTTCGGTCGTTTTATTTCCGGGTTTTGCATGCTTTGGCGCTCTTTTCATGGCTTTCAACAGCCAATCAACAATCGTTTAACTGGTGTGCCTTAAGCCATCCCAGCCATGCCTGCAAATGTCTTAGTAGCTGTGATTGGCCGTCTGAAGCATGTGACCAAGTCTTTATAAGTTCGAGGCAGCCGCCGCAGCAGCGTCATTCTGCTGCTTAGCTAAGGGACAGAGCACACATCAATGTGCTGGCTGCTGATTAGGGAAAGATAGGCAGGAAAAAACCATTTGTGTCCGGATAGAATTGAGGGACAGGTCGGAGTGTTTAGGCAGGGCGAGTTGTAGGCATTTTAGGGATAGAGTCTGCTGAATTATAGGGTCAGTGTCTTCTACAAACTACAATCGATATTGCTGTGTGGGGGGTGGGGTGAATCTGCACTCAATCCTGATCTACGATCTCTTCTCAATCCTGTTAGGGACAGAGTCTGCTGAATTTTAGGGAAACTGTGTTCTACAAACTACAATCGATATTGCTGTGTGGTGTGGGATTGGAGATAGGCAGGTGTCAGTGATCCACATCCATTTTTCTGTGTGTGAGCTGCAGTGAACACAATCTTTTTGGGCTGCAGTGAACACAATCTTTTTGGGCTGCAGTGAACACAATCTTTTTGGGCTGCAGTGAACACAATCTTTTTGGGCTGCAGTGAACACAATCTTTTTGGGGTGCAGTGAACAAAATCTTTTTGGGGTGCAGTGAACACAATCCTTTTTGGTGTGCAGTGAACACAATCTTTGTGGGGTGCAGTGAACAAAATCCTTTGTGGGGTGCAGTGAACAACATCCTTTTTGGGGTGCAGTGAACACAATCTTTTTGGGGTGCAGTGAACAAAATCCTTTGTGGGGTGCAGTGAACACAATCTTTTTGGGGTGCAGTGAACACAATCTTTTTGGGGTGGAGTGAACAACATCCTTTTTGGGGTGCAGTGAACAAAATCCTTTTTGGGGTGCAGTGAACAAAATCATTTTTGGGGTGCAGTGAACACAATCTTTTTGGGGTGCAGTGAACACAATCTTTGTGGGGTGCAGTGAACACAATCTTTTTGGGGTGGAGTGAACAACATCCTTTTTGGGGTGCAGTGAACAACATCCTTTTTGGGGTGCAGTGAACACAATCTTTTTGGGGTGCAGTGAACACAATCTTTGTGGGGTACAGTGAACAGAATCTTTGTGGGGTGCAGTGAACACAATCTTTGGGGGGTACAGTGAACACAATCTTTTTGGGGTGCAGTGAACACAATCTTTGTGGGGTGCAGTGAACACAATCTTTTTGGGGTGTAGTGAACAAAATCATTTTTGGGGTGCAGTGAACAACATCCTTTTTGGGGTGCAGTGATCAAAATCCTTTTTGGGGTGCAGTGAACACAATCTTTTTGGGGTGCAGTGAACAAAATCCTTTGTGGGGTGCAGTGAACAGAATCTTTGTGGGGTGCAGTGAACACAATCTTTGGGGGGGTACAGTGAACACAATCTTTTTGGGGTGCAGTGAACACAATCTTTGTGGGGTACAGTGAACAGAATCTTTGTGGGGTGCAGTGAACACAATCTTTGGGGGGTACAGTGAACACAATCTTTTTGGGGTGCAGTGAACACAATCTTTGGGGGGTACAGTGAACACAATCTTTTTGGGGTGCAGTGAACACAATCTTTGTGGGGTGCAGTGAACACAATCTTTGGGGGGGTACAGTGAACACAATCTTTTTGGGGTGCAGTGAACAACATCCTTTTAGGGTGCAGTGAACACAATCTTTGTGGGGTGCAGTGAACAACATCCTTTTAGGGTGCAGTGAACACAATCTTTGTGGGGTACAGTGAACAGAATCTTTGTGGGGTGCAGTGAACACAATCTTTGGGGGGTACAGTGAACACAATCTTTGTGAGGTGCAGTGAACACAATCTTTTTGGGGTGCAGTGAACACAATCATTGTGGGGTGCAGTGAACTCAATCTTTGTGGGGTACAGTGAACACAATCTCATACTTCTGAAGATTTGAGGGTGCTGCCTGTTCCATACCCCCCCTACTCCTCATCTAGCCTTTTAGGGGTACAAACAATAGTAATTGGGGCCTAGTGTGGTTGTGTACGTGTGATATACATACACTTTTTTTGGATCATATTTTCTATTCCGCTATTTAATCAAAAACCTTTGGGGATCAGTTAAATTGGGGGATAGTCTGTGTTGGTACGTGTGAGAGAGATCCACCTTTCCAAGTTGTTGGGGTTCATCTCATACTTCTGAAGGTTTGAGGGTGCTGCCTGTTCCATACTCCCCCTACTCCTAGCCTTTTAGGGGTACAAACAATAGTAATTGGGGCCTAGTGTGGTTGTGTACGTGTGATATACATACACTTTTTTTGGATCATATTTTCTATTCCGCTATTTAATCAAAAACCTTTGGGGATCAGTTAAATTGGGGGATAGTCTGTGTTGGTACGTGTGAGAGAGATCCACCTTTCCAAGTTGTTGGGGTTCATCTCATACTTCTGAAGGTTTGAGGGTGCTGCCTGTTCCATACCCCCCCTACTCCTCATCTAGCCTTTTAGGGGTACAAACAATAGTAATTGGGGCCTAGTGTGGTTGTGTACGTGTGATATACATACACTTTTTTTGGATCATATTTTCTATTCCGCTATTTAATCAAAAACCTTTGGGGATCAGTTAAATTGGGGGATAGTCTGTGTTGGTACGTGTGAGAGAGATCCACCTTTCCAAGTTGTTGGGGTTCATCTCATACTTCTGAAGGTTTGAGGGTGCTGCCTGTTCCATACCCCCCCTACTCCTCATCTAGCCTTTTAGGGGTACAAACAATAGTAATTGGGGCCTAGTGTGGTTGTGTACGTGTGATATACATACACTTTTTTTGGATCATATTTTCTATTCCGCTATTTAATCAAAAACCTTTGGGGATCAGTTAAATTGGGGGATAGTCTGTGTTGGTACGTGTGAGAGAGATCCACCTTTCCAAGTTGTTGGGGTTCATCTCATACTTCTGAAGGTTTGAGGGTGCTGCCTGTTCCATACTCCCCCTACTCCTAGCCTTTTAGGGGTACAAACAATAGTAATTGGGGCCTAGTGTGGTTGTGTACGTGTGATATACATACACTTTTTTTGGATCATATTTTCTATTCCGCTATTTAATCAAAAACCTTTGGGGATCAGTTAAATTGGGGGATAGTCTGTGTTGGTACGTGTGAGAGAGATCCACCTTTCCAAGTTGTTGGGGTTCATCTCATACTTCTGAAGGTTTGAGGGTGCTGCCTGTTCCATACTCCCCCTACTCCTCATCTAGCCTTTTAGGGGTACAAACAATAGTAATTGGGGCCCAGTGTGGTTGTGTACGTGTGATATACATACACTTTTTTTGGATCATATTTTCTATTCCGCTATTTAATTTAACTGGGCCTCCATGCGAGACCTGTGTGCCTTGTTGCGCTGTTTTGAGTACTCCACCAACATGGCCAGTGGCAATGACGCCGTTCTCAGCTTAACTATCCCACTTCTATGCCTCCTTGAAAAAACAATTCGGGCGATGATGGAAGAGGATGTGGCACAGGATGAGGAGGAGGAGGAGGATGAAGAGGTAACATTTCCAAGGCTTTCAGGGCAGTCATTCGCAAGGGGCTCCGAGGGTGGGTTCCTGCACACGCAAACGCCAGGGACGCAATTGTCCAGCAGGGGCACAGTTCTGGAGGATGAGGAGGATGAGGAGGAGGAGGAGCTGGAGGAGGAGATGGAACCATGTTCACAGCAGGGTGGCACCCAGGCCAGCTCATGGCCATCACTGGTGCGTGGCTGGGGGGATACAGAGGACACGGACGATACACCTCCCACAGAGGACAGCCTTTCGTTGCCTCTGGGCAGCCTGGCACACATGAGCGATTACATGCTGCAGTGTCTCCACAACGACCGCCGAGTTGCCCACATTCTAACTTGTGCTGATTACTGGGTGGCCACGCTGCTGGATCCCCGTTACAAGGACAACGTACCGTCCTTAATTCACTCACTGGAGCGCGATCGCAAGATGCGCGAGTACAAGCGCACGCTGGTAGACGCCATGCTGCTGGCATTCCCATCTGACAGCGGGGCCACAGTGGAAGCACAAGGCAGAGGAGGAGGAGGAGGAGGTCGCCAACGCAACCAGGGCACCGCCAGCACCTCAGAAGGCAGGGTTAGCATGGCCGAAATGTGGAAAAGCTTTGTCAGCACGCCACAACAAACAGCAGCACCAGCAGCTCAGATGGAACGTCTTAGCAGGAGGCAGCATTTTACCAACATGGTGGAGCAGTATGTGTGCACACGCCTACATGTAGTGAATGACGGGTCTGCCCCCTTCAACTTCTGGGTCTCCAAATTGGGCACATGGCCTGAGCTTGCCCTTTACGCCTTGGAGGTGCTGGCGTGCCCTGCAGCCAGTGTATTATCTGAACGGGTATTTAGCACGGCTGGGGGCGTTATAACAGACAAGCGCAGCCGCCTGTCCAGAGACAATGTGGACAAGCTCACGTTCATTAAAATGAACCAGGCATGGATCCCACGGGACTTTTCCGTACCTTATGCAGAATAGCAATGGATACCGACCTTACCCACCCATTGTTCCATTTTTGCTCTTTCTCACTCTTTTGGGGTGTACCCTCATTTAAAATTTTTGAAAAGAAGCAGTGTTGGCTACCTCGTCCTCCTCCTCAGGGCCAGATTAATGTAGGGGCTATTGGAGCTGCAGCTCCAGGCCCCTACCTTTTATATAGGCCCCGGGTTGGCCATATTCACTGTTACCGCTCTTCTGTCACTTGTAAACACAGAAGTCTGGCTTCTATGCTCGCTTCCCCAGGCAGCACCCTCAGAACCTCCCCACACAGCGTGAAGGCCGGACAAGGAGGGACAGTTGGCGATGCATGGATGTGTTTATGGGCTTCAGAGACAGCATCCCATGTTGAATTAGGCATGCATGGCTGCACCCTTCCTCCTCTGGGTGCATGGCAAGGCACGGCCCTTAAGGCCCTTCAAAATCCTCAGCACCAAGCCCATGATGCTGTTAATCCGGCCCTGGTCCTCCTCCACCGCCGCTTCCACCTACACCGCCCATAGGTGTGCGCAGCCTATTGCATTAAGGTGTGCACCCCAAAGTTGAAATACACATGCATGTGTTTGCCAGCAGGGAGAGTAATGTATCGGGGCCATGTACCTGTAGGCAAGGAGAAATAGAGCAGAGCAGGTCCCAGGGAGATCTTTCCCATCTCCTCACTGGCAATGCTATGTGCCCTAGGTGATTAGGGTGTGCCCAGGCACACCCAGCACACCCTGTGCGCACGCCTATGTCACCGCCACATCCACCACCACCTCAACCTCCCTCCTACTCCATATGGGCCTCGTCCTTCAGAGATGAAGAAGAACATTGTTTTATTTTTCTGTTTTTTTTTGTTGTTTTAAGTTATTTCCCTATCCACATTTGTTTGCAGAGCACTTGCCATGCTCTTAATTACGTTTTGCTGCCATTTGCAGCACTCTAGCCCTTTCCTTTGGTGTTTTAGAGCCATTTTAGTGCCTTAAAGTTCGGGTCCCTATTGACTTCAATGGGGTTCGGTGTCCGGGAAAAGTTCGGTAAAAGTCCGGGACACGGACCCGGACTTTTTTTTAAAGTTCGGCCGAACCCGTCGAACACGGACATCTAGGTGTCCGCTCAACCCTAATCTACAGTATATAAAGAGGAAATTTGTTCTTTTCTAGAGGTAAAGGTTACTAGTTGTGTGAGTATCGTAGGCTCAGCTAATACCCAATTAGACACTTTGACCTGAGAAGAAATGGCATGCTGGAGTTATAAGTATTGGTAAAATACATTGTTTGGTAGGCCATATTTTCTTTTGCCCATCATCATTTCATGTTTCATCAGCTGATCCGGCTCTGAAGAAGAGGGGTCACCCTTGAAACGCATCAGCTTCATTTTTCAGGTCTTCATGACACATCTGTGGACCTCTATATATATATATATATATATATATTTTTTTTTATCACATTCCATATTTCATCTCGTTTGTGAGTATGATGTACAGAATTTCTTTTTATAATAAATGGTTAAAAGTAATCAGCAAAGTGCTGCGCAGTAAGTGATAAACTACTTCAAATATCCAGTGATGTATAAATAAACTCATTCATACATTTACACTAGTACTCTTAGGATGTTCTGCACATTTATTAATATGGTGTACTTGTTTAACAAATATTTACCTATTTCATGAGGTTTATAATTCCCCATATACTGAATTCTATTTATAATTAAATGTATTATATAATTATTAATTTAGGTTCAATATGGAATTAGATATGGTCAAATAATATCCCTTTAGTATTTAAACCTTATATATTTTTAATTAGTCTTTTCTACACACATCATGCTTAAATTATTTCTTTGTTCATTGTAATGTTGTTTATTGACAATACATCTCAAAGCAAGACGAATGGCCAGCATACTCCTATTATGTTAATCCATCACTGACATAATCGCAGTAAAAAGAAATAAATTAGTCACTGAGTATTCGGACACTGCATACATGTCTACAATAATATGGCGGTGAGAGAGCTGCTGGAGCTATATGTCTAGTATTGGAAGCTCGGATTGAAAAGGAAAAAAGGAGATCATCCACCACCACCCTGTGAAGGTATCCCAGCTCCTTTAGACCAAGCTTAATTGTGAGGTCACACTCAGCGAGGTGATAACCCTCCCATTAGGGGGTCAAAAGAGTGGAGGTGACACATCTGACAAGCCGTTATATTGTTTAACTAATTTTCACAGCACTGGTGATTGGGATCATTTATCACCTTTTTTCATAATTTTTTTTATAATAATTTACTACTTGTTTTTATTGATACGGTTAATCACTTTTTATTCTAGTTCATAATGATCAATCATGTGTGTTTTATGATTTATGAATGAATTTATTTATACATCACTGGATATTTTAATTAGTTTATCACTTACTGCGCAGCACTTTCAATGATTACTTTTGGCTTTTCTCACTTACTGATTGGGGAGTGATTAGTGCAGGCTGCAGTTTAAAGACATAGTAGCTCACAGGATCACTCTTATATAATAAATTATTGCAAAAGGTAATGCGCTCGGCTGGTGCGCCCTCTGTCCTCTGTATATTCTTTTCAAAATTAATACCAGACCCTTATCCGAGCATGCAGCCTGGCAGGCTAGGAAAGTGGGGCGAGCGAGTGCCCCCCCTCCTAAACCAAACCAGGCCGCTTGCCCTTAACACAGGGTGCCGCCCAAAGCACCTTTTCTCCGTGTTGATGGGGACAAGGGCCTCTTCCCAACAACCCTGGGCTGTGGTTGTCGGGGGTCTGCGGGTGGGGGGCTTATTGGAATCTGGAACCCCCCCATGTGAATAGGTATCGGGTAAATAGTACCCCTACCCGTTCACCAAAAAAAGTTTAAAAAAGTAAAAACCACAAACCACAGATTGCAGTTTTTGACAAGTCATTTATTAAAAAGAAAAAAAAAACCTTGTGGCGTCAAAATCAGGTGGTGCCACTGTGTGACGTAACTGGGTGACCCCACCCCTTGCCTATAAAAGAGCTGTCAAAGCTGAAGAGCGGCATACGGCGGGTAGCCACTGAAGATGCGGATCCGGCGGGCGTCATGATTGACAATGGATTTACATTGAGGGGCTTGTCAAGAACTGTGTTCTGTGGTTTTTACTTTTTTGGTGAATGGGTAGGGGTACTATGTGCCCAATACCCATTCACATGGGGGGGGCACGATCTGGGGGCCCACTTGTTAAGGGGGGCTTCCAGATTCCAATAAGCCTCCCATCCGCAGACCCCCATAAACACAGCCCAGGGATGTCTGGAAGAGGACCTTGTCCCCATTGGGGGGAACCCCAAAGCACCCTCCCCATGTTGAGGGCAAGCAGCCTGGTATGGTTCAGGAGGGGGGAGCGCTCGTTCAACCCCCCCCCCTTTCCTGGCCTGCCAGGCTGCATGCCCTTATATAGGTCTGATATAGACTCTTGTGGCAACCCCACGCAGTTTTTTTTTTACATTTTGGCGTGGAGTTCCCCTTAAAATTTATACCAGACCCAAAGGGCCTGGTATAGATTTTGGGGGGAGGGACCCCATGCCGTTTATTTTTTAAATTCTGTCATAGGGTTCCCCTTAACCACTTAAATACAGGGCACTTTCACCCCCTTCCTGCCTAGACCAATTTTCAGCTTTCAGTGCTCATTGGCATCTATGGGAAATATTGAAATATTGGTCAGCTTGATATGGCACAGCTCCTGGTCTTTAACATTGGCATCTATGGGAAATCTTGGTCAGCTTGGCATGGCACTGCTCCCTGTCTTTAACATTCGTGTCTATGATATGTGATGGTGATCATAGAAATCCATTCCCATCGTCTAGCGTTGGTGAACATGTATATTCCTTCTCCATTTTCCAGTGTCATTTTATATGAAATATTGGAAAAGCTAGTGCCTCATTCTCCACGCTGTTAATTGGGAGTAATTTTAACAATATCCTAGACTACACCCTTGATATCTCTAATCCACAACGAGCACCTAACCATGACATATCTCAGTGGAATGAGACAGCTGACTTCACTGAACTATGGAGGTGGAAACATCCCATGGTCAGATGTTGACTCATATATATTCCATGTTTAACTCCTCATCCAGAATAGATTTGGTGTTTGCCAGTGAGGCTCTTCTAACTATGGTGCATGATGTTACTTACCTTCCTTGGGGTATGTCAGACCACACCCCACTTCAGATTACCTTGCAGTTTGGGAGCCATAGATCCAAGAGGTCCTGGAGACTGTCCCCTGGGTGGTGGTGGGGGGGGCTTATGGTGGAGGAGATATTTAAACCACACATAGATTTGTTTTGGCAGAATAATGAGTGGTCAGTCATGGGACAGATTGAATGGGACGCGTTCAAGGCTACTTTCAGAGGGATATACATATCAGCTATCAAGGCAGCAAGGGAGGAACATAATCACACGCTAGCAACCCTGCAGGACAAGGAACAAGAATGTGCGAAGGCACATGCTAATACCCCTTCTCCTGATACTCTGACAGATTTGCAAGGTGCTCGGAGAGAGATTTACATCTCCGCACTACGAAGACATAACACACTGTACCTTGCGATGGGGTGCGGAACAGATTTTTGAACAGAGAGACAAAAATGGGAAGCTGCTAGCATTATTAACGACTCAGGACAAATCCCAGACAGTAATCCCATGCATTTTCTCACAATCTGGATCATTACTAGATAGAGAAGATATATTACAAACATTTGTCTCCTTTTACAGGGACCTACAATCACCTATATTCCCCCTATGCTGTAGAGGACCTGTCGGCTGTCCTAAATCCCCTGAGCCTGCCTGTTTTACCTGAAGAGATCAAGGAGACTTTAGAAGCCCCATTTAAAGAGGAGAGGTAATTATTGTATTTGTTTTACTTACTTTTTTTGTCACTAAGGTTTACAGCTTTTTGCAAGTGCACAAATATTATCTTGTTTAGTAACCCTTAACGTTATTGTCTGAAATTATCGAGGGACACGGACTCTCAAGTGATGTTCTACTGAAGACTGCTTTCTGATGATGCAAATAGAGTTTTGGCAAGGAAATCCAGGACCAGAATAAAAACCCATTGGTGAACGTTATTCCACCTCAGGGCAAAGTCTCAGGACCGACCTCCTGAAAAGTTCCCCTGGCAGCTCACATGCCCATTTTTTGTAGTGAATGGTAGAATTTGCTCTAGCTTTCCTTTTATAGATTTAAACAGGTCCTGTGGGTGGATATAGGGGCGGAGCTATATCACATGTATGCTGCCATGTTGGTGTCAGGAAAAGTGAGTAAATGCTGCTGAAGGAAGGGGGGAGGGATTAAAGCAAACCTGTTGTTTACCCTGCCTTGCCAAAGCACATGTTTGTCCTAAGTAGTTATAAGGAAAGTGGTAACTATAAAGGCATCTGGGGCTTGGTGTCCGCCCCTGTTTTTGGGTCCCCTGAGCACACAGACAGTGAGCAAATTATTTCATGTTTTGATCGATGTAGTTCATTGTTGTTTTGTAAAATATTTTGTCATCTACTATCTATAGAAACTCATAGTTCTTCCTCATTCCTCCTGAAGAAAAGGGGTCCTCCCATGAAACGCATCAAGGATAACAACCCCTTTGGAAATCCCAGCGCACTTTTACTTATGAGCCAGCAGATTATTGTTCAATTCATAAACTGATGTGAATATACATAACTGTGAATAATGGTGCAGGATATCTGGGGTTTTAAGGAGTGTAAGGGATCTCTAATATGACTGCCATTGGCACAATATTCATTGATTTAATGAATCTATATTTTTTACTTGATTTTGTTTGTAACACATATGTATAATTTTATTTTTATTGTGATGTGTCTGGGCACTTTAAAAGTCAATTTTCAACAATTCACATTCAGTTTTCTTTAGGATGTTGTGCACCACGCTAGCTCACATATGTATCCTTAGAACTTTAGTAAAAATTCCATTGGTTAGTTCATTTTGGAGATTTGCATAGTTATGATATCTGTGATTTCTCTCAAATTTCATTTATTTAAAAATTCAAAAGAAAAAACAAGATCCCTTGTGCTTAGAACATGTGGTTATCAATGGACATTTATAAGTTCTCAGGCTAGAGACCTTTCAGCTTTCTGTGGTTAAAGATTATGCCAGAACAAAGGCAAATATCTGTATGTCCTTTCGATTGTCCTCTATGTATATGCTTTTGGGTACTTTCTGTTCAAATTGTAGGGAGTTAAAAATAATATTTTCTTTTTGTTATTAAATTCACATGGCTGCATCTTTATGTTATTATGTTTGTGCTTCCAGCAAAAAGCACACCTTCACCCTTAGTAAGTTCTCCATGAATTTTTAAAGTTGCAGTGAACAGCACAATATTTTGTGTATTTTTTGTTTGCGCAGCAAATCTTATAATAAACTACATTTTAATGAGAAGAGTTACCATAAGGCTTGAATAGAAAAGTGTATTTCTACCTTTGCAGTAAAATTTGAGAAATTCTCTGTTTATGTGTTCCAATTCATAGAGCATACTTTAAGATTAGCTCCACTTTTGTTGAGAAAAAAAATCCCCTCTGTGGGATTAATGTACATTGAAGGGATTTTAACAAACTTTGTTGCAGATTCCTACCTTTTGTTATTCTGAAGTAATAGCTCTTTGTTTGTCTGTGTCTATGTGCAAAATGAATGTGGATGGGAGTTATTAATTATCAATCATCTGCTGCACTTGCAAGGCTCTAACAAGGAAGATTACAGGCACGTTAGACATGTTTTCCCTCTGGGAGTATCTCACCAACCAAATTGTGTTGCAGGGGCCGCCCAAAATCTGACTTGTATTTTAGTGCAGACTTCTGGGAAAATCAGTAAGCCAATAACCCATGCAGGAAATTACATTTCTGGGGGATGTTGTGCCTACCATCTGTGTACAGAATGCCTCCGGGTAGTCATATTGAACTGCATTTTACAGAAAACTACAGCTCTGTAAACTGAAAAGGGAAGATTCCTTTTAATAACATTCAATTACAATATGACTTGTATAGCAAATGCATATGCTATATATATATATATATATATATATATTTTTTTTTTTTTATTTGCTATTTTTTTTCCATAAAAGTGGAGTTACTTTAAAAATGTTTTCAAATAATTGCTTACCTTTCTATTTATTTCTTTGTTGCAGATGTACACATAGGACTCTATAGGCAGATTGTTCAGAACAGGTTACATTGCACAATTAGGTGGCAGATTTATTTAAAAGTGTTGTATAGTCCAAAACTCTGTGACCTTAACCGCTTGCCGACCACCTCATGTAGGAGTACAGTGGCAGAGCAGCTCTCCTGTGCTGAATCACATATCAAATATGTGATCCAGCTTTTCTGGGTCATCCCGCTCCTGCTATGATGTGATTAGTCACAGCACAAGCCTATCAGCGGGTCCCGGCCAATAATTGCTAGCTTGGACACACTGATCAGGGAGGAGGAAGACAGGACCAAGCTCTGTGAATGTGAACAACACACAGCTCTGTCCTGTCAGCAGGGAGGTGCCAGTTTTTGTTTCCCTGCAAAGCAGGGAATAAAAACCAACACATCACATGGTAAAAACAGCACACAGTGAATACAAAAAGCACTGGTAGGCACGCATTTAACCCCTTGATCACCCTAGATGTTAACTTCTTCCCAGCCAATGCCATTAGTACAGTGACCATTTTTTCTGGGGACACCATCCAGTGATAGAGTGGCATACATGAAGGTCAATTTTATAAAAATAAAATAAAAATAAAAATTTTTTAAGGTTTTTAGAAAAAGGAAAGGAGAAAAAAAAAGGGGAGAAAAGGAAAGGAAGGGGAAGAAAGGGGAGAGGGAAAAAAAGCAAAAAGTGTAAAACAATTGTAAACATTTTTATACTTTCATATATATAAATGTAGAATGGTTTTACACATATGTGGGTTTTTATATGGTGATTTAGATGCGAGTTACATATGCTCCATATATATATATATATATATATATACTGTATATATATATATATTTTTTTTATATATACATATTTGTCAATATGATTAAATAGATAGGCCCATATATGATGGCAGGTGGCTTACCCTCTCTGTATGCGTCCAAGTGAGAAAGTGGTGGAATTCAAATACCTGGTGTGGGGCAACTTAGAGTCTTAGGGAATATTACATGAGAGTTGAACCCCCTTGGTGGTCACTGTGGACTTTTATACAATGTATTAGTTCCCCTTGTTGAGTTTTGCAGAGGGTCGAGTGCCCGGAGACACTCCCCCCTTTTTTTCCCTTCCTCTCTCTTGTTCTGCCTAGGTCGGACGCACAACCAAATGGTTGGAGGCGTCACTGATGGCAGGAGCCTCAGCGGGGAGATGGCCCCACCCCCAGAAGCAAGTCTTGGAGACCCCAGAGGTCTATGTGCTGGCAGTGGGGTGACCAAGAGACACGGTCAGTGAAGAGGGCATATAGATAACGCAAAGATGAGGGTCGGCCCGGGCCCCGGATCCAATTGGGGGATTTCCAGAAAGGTAGGACTAGGAGACACATAAAACTTCCAGTACAATGGGCTACACAGTATCATTGTCATGGATCCCGAAGCCTCCCATTGTATGATGGGTGGTGAAGAGAAAATTGGGAAGCTACTGGTCCCACCATGACACTGAGTGTCAGTTACTACAGAATGTCTATTTTATATGGTTACTCAAATAAACCTGCAGCTGTCCCACCACTCTGGGTGTAGGCTCAGCACAGAGCATGTATAGGATCATCATCATTTATATTTATTTGTTTCCACCACCTGGATCCTCCCAGTGTGCATAGGGGAAGGGGAGGGATCCAAAAGAGCCTAGTCAGTATAAATGCAGGGTCTCTAGGACAAAGGACTAGCTTTGAGGAAGGGAGCTTGTCTCCCAAAATGCAGTTCAAGCACAGAGACGTGTCCCTCTCCACATAGGAGTCCAAGCACAAGGATGTGTCCTACTCCACATAGGAGTCGATATGTGATATGTGATTTTATTCTTCATGTTTTCTGAGTATGTTTTTGGCTTTTTAATAAAATTTTGTAAAGGTATCCAAAGGTAATGCACTAGGTGTTTGTGCCTCCTTTTTTCTTTGCTTGCAGTAGTCTGGAGTTTCCCCACTTGAGGAGAACAGCACGCCTATGTTTCCTAAGTGAGCGCTTGGGTTTTATTGCCATCCCAATACTTTTGGTAACAGTGTATACACACACACACACACACACATATAATATATATATATATAGTGCCTTGCGAAAGTATTCGGCCCCCTTGAACTTTGCGACCTTTTGCCACATTTCAGGTTTCAAACATAAAGATATAAAACTGTAATTTTTTGTGAAGAATCAACAACAAGTGGGACACAATCATGAAGTGGAACGAAATTTATTGGATATTTCAAACTTTTTTAACAAATAAAAAACTGAAAAATTAGGCGTGCAAAATTATTCAGCCCCCTTAAGTTAATACTTTTTAGCGCCACCTTTTGCTGCGATTGCAGCTGTAAGTCGCTTGGGGTATGTCTATATCAGTTTTGCACATCGAGAGACTGAAATTTGTGCCCATTCCTCCTTGTAAAACAGCTCGAGCTCAGTGAGGCTGGATGGAGAGCGTTTGTGAACAGCAGTTTTCAGTTCTTTCCAAAGAGCCTCGATTGGATTCAGGTCTGGACTTTGACTTGGCCATTCTAACAACTGGATATGTTTATTTGTGAACCATTCCATTGTAGATTTTGCTTTATGTTTTGGCTCATTGTCTTGTTGGAAGACAAATCTCCATCCCAGTCTCGGGTCTTTTGCAGACTCCATCAGGTTTTCTTCCAGAATGGTCCTGTATTTGGCTCCATCCATCTTCCAATCAATTTTAACCATCTTCCCTGTCCCTGCTGAAGAAAAGCAGGCCCAAACCATGATGCTGCCACCACCATGTTTGACAGTGGGGATGGTGTGTTCAGGGTGAAGAGCTGTGTTGCTTTTACGCCAAACATAATGTTTTTCATTTTTGCCAAAAAGTTTGATTTTGGTTTCATCTGACCAGAGCGCCTTCTTTCACATGTTTGGTGTGTCTCCCAGGTGGCTTGTGGCAAACTTTAAACGACACTTTTTATGGATATCTTTAAGAAATGGCTTTCTTCTTGCCACTCTTCCATAAAGGTCAGATTTGTGCAGTATACGACTGATTGTTGTCCTATGGACAGAGTCTCCCACCTCAGCTGTAGATCTCTGCAGTTCATCCAGAGTGATCATTGGCCTCTTGGCTGCATCTCTGATCAGTCTTCTCCTTGTATGAGCTGAAAGTTTAGAGGGACGGCCAGGTCTTCGTAGATTTGCAGTGGTCTGATACGCCTTCCATTTCAATATTATCGCTTGCACAGTGCTCCTTGGAATGTTTAAAGCTTGGGAAATATTTTTGTATCCAAATCCGGCTTTAAACTTCTCCACAACAGTATCTCGGACCTGCCTGGTGTGTTCCTTGTTCTTCATGATGCTCTCTGTGCTTTAAATGGACCTCTGAGACTATCACAGTGCAGGTGCATTTATATGGAGACTTGATTACAGACAGGTGGATTCTATTTATCATCATTAGTCATTTAGGTCAACATTGGATCATTCAGAGATCCTCACTGAACTTCTGGAGAGAGTTTGCTGCACTGAAAGTAAAGGGGCTGAATAATTTTGCACGCCCAAGTTTTTTATTTGTTAACAAAGTTTGAAATATCCAATAAATTGGTTCCACTTCATGATTGTGTCCCACTTGTTGTTGATTCTTCACAAAAAATTACAGTTTTATATCTTTATGTTTGAAGCCTGAAATGTGGCAAAAGGTCGAAAAGTTCAAGGGGGCCGAATACTTTCGCAAGCCACTATGTATATATATATATATATATATATATATATATATATATATATATATACATACAGTATATCACAAAAGTGAATACACCCCTCACATTTTGTAAATATTTTATTTATAGTATTGTGTGTAAAGCTTGTATAACAGTGTTAATTTGCTGTCCCCAAAAAAAAAAAAAACATAACGCACAGTCATTAATGTCTAAACCGCTGGCAACAAAAGTGAGTACACCCATAAGTGAAAATGTCCAAATTGGGCCCAATTAGCAATTTTTTCCTCCCCAGTGTCATGTGACTTGTTAGTGTTAAAAGGTCTCAGGTGTGAATGGGGAGCAGGTGTGTTAAATTTGGTGTTATCACTCTCACTCTCTCATACTGGTTACTTGAAGTTCAACATGGCCCCTCATGGCAAATAACTCTCTGAGGGTCTGAAAATAAGAATTGTTGCTCTATATAAAGATGACCTAGGCTAAAGGAAGATTGCCAAGACCCTAAAACTGAGCTGCAGCACGGTGGCCAAGACCATACAACTGTTTAACAGGACAGGTTCCACTCAGAATAGGCCTGGCCATGGTCGCCATGCTGTTTGAAGTTGAGTGCACGTGCTCAGCATCATATTCAGAGATTGTCTTTGGGAAATAAAAGTATGAGTGTTGCCAGCATTGCTGCAGAGGTTGAAGGGGCGGGGGGTCGACCTGTCAGTGCTCAGACCATACGCCGCACACTGCATTAAATTGGTCTGCATGGCTGTTGTCCCAGAAGGAATCCTCTTCTAAAGATGGTGCACAAGAAAGCTGACTCAGCTGACTAAGCTGAAGACAAGCAGACTAAGGAGATGGATTATTGGAACCATGTCCTGTGGTCTGATGAGACCAAGATAACCTTATTTGGTTCAGATGGTGTCAAGCGAGTGTGGCAGCAAGCGTGTGAGGAGTACAAAGACAAGTGTGTCTTGCCTACAATCAAGCATGGTGGTGGGAGGTCATGGTCTTGGGCTGCATGAGTGCTGCTGGCACTGGGGAGCTACATTTTATTGAGGAAACCATGAATGCCAACATGTACTGTGACATAGTGAAGCAGAGCATGATCCCCTCCCTTCAGGCACTGGACCACAGTGAAGTATTCCAACATGATAACGACCCCAGACAAACCTACAAGATGACCACTGCCTTTCTAAAGAAGCTGAGGGTAAAGGTCATGGACCGGGCAAGCATGTCTCCAGACCTAAACCCTATTGCGCATTTGTAGGGCATCTTCAAACGGAAAGTGGAGGAGCACGAGGTCTCTAAGATCCACCAGTTCCGTGATGTCATCATGGAGGAGTGGAAGAGGACTCCAGTGACAACCTGTGAAGCCCTGGTGAACTCCATGCCCAAGAGGGTTAAGGCAGTGCTGGAAAATAATGGTGGCCACACAAAATATTGACACTCTGGACCCAATTTGGACATTGTCACTTAGGAGTGTGTTCACTTTTGTTGCCAGTGGTTTAGACATTAATGGCTGTGTGTTGAGGTATTTTGAGGGGACAGCAAATTAACACTGTTATACAAGCTGTACACTCACTACCTTACATTGTAGCAAAGTGTCATATCTTCAGTGTTTTCACATGAAAAGATATAATAAAATATTTATAAATATGTCAGGGGTGTACTCACTTTTGTGAGACACCGTATCTATTTTTAGCCAAGCTTTTTAGTATGAACTTTACATATCAATATTCTTAAAGGAATATATAAAATCAACCTTATACACTATTCAAAAAAAATAAAGGAGCACTTTTTAATCAAAGTATAGCATCAAGTCAATAAAACTCCAGGGATATTGATCTGGTCAGTTAAGTAGCATAGGGGGTTAATGAAATTAGCAACAGGTGCACTGGATGGGCAATAATGAGATGACCTCCAAAACAGGAAGGATTTTGCAGGTGGAGGCCACTGACATTTTTTACCTACTCATCTTTTCTGACTTTTTTTAGTGTCACTACTGGTAGCAAGAGGTGACACTTGGACCCTATAGAGGTTGCACAGGCAGTCCAACTCCTCCAGGATGGCACATCAATACGTGCCATTACCAGAAGGTTTGCAATATCTCAAGAGCATGGAGGAGATTCCATGGGACAGGCAGTTACACTAAGAGAGCTGGACCGGGGCATAGAAGGTCCTTAACTCATCAACAGGACCGGTATCTGCTCCTTTGTGCAAGGAGGAACAGGATTAGCACTGCCAGATCCCTACAAAATTACCTCCAGCAGGCCACTGGTGTGAATGTCTCCCACTAAACAATCAGAAAAAGACTTCATGAGGTTGGCCTGAGAGCCCGACATCCTCTTTTGTGCCCTGTGCTCACTGCCTGGCACTGTGGAGCTTGATTGGCATTTGCCATTGAACACCAGAATTGGCAGTTCCTCTACAAGCTAGAAAATGGCACCCTGACAGCCATCAGGTATCAGGATGAAATCCTTGGACCCCTTGTCAGACCCTACACTGGTGCAGTGAGTCCTGGGTTCCTCCTGTTGCACCACAATGCCCGGTCCCATGTGGCAAGAGTATGCAGCCAGTTCCTGGAGACTGAAGGAATTGATACCATTGAATGGCCCCCATGCTCGCCTGACCTAAATTTATTAGAACACCTCACATAATGGGACATTATGTTTCAGTCCATCCTAAGCCGCCAGGAGGCACCTTAGTCTGCTCAGGAACTCAGTGATGTCCTGGTCCAGATCTGGGAGTAAATACCCCAGGACACCATCCATTGTCTCGTTAGGAGTATGCCTGGACATTGTCAGGCATGCAAACAAGTACATGGGGGCCATACAATCTACTGAGTACCATTTTGAGTTGCTGAAATGAAATTTCAGCAAAATGGACTAGCCTGCTGCATCATTTTTTTTTTCACTTTGATTTTCTAGATGTCTTTGAATTCAGCTCTCTGTAGGTTGATCATTTTCATTTCCATCAAATTATGTGCCATCCTTTCGTTCCTAACACATTACCCAGTCCATATCAGTATAGAGATCCAGCATGATATTTTTCCCCATTGAGATCTCATGTGTTTTCAAAGTGTTTCTTTATTTTTTTAGCACATTAGGACAAATTTACTAAAGGAATACAGACTCTCTGCTTTGCATATATTTACGGATCTTAGTCATTAAGTTAAGGGAAAGCTGTGTTCACTTTATTTGACAGATCATGTGCTAGCAAAATTGTATTTACCTTGAATGTAGAAGTCAGAAGGCGGAACCAAAGGGAAATATGGAGACCAAACAGATCAACGCTGTAAGAAATGTAAGTTTCCCAGTAAACTTCAATAAATGATTTCTCAGGATCGGAGCAACCTTTAAGGGTACGTGATTTGATGAAATATTTTACTAACGCGACAGGGTCTTTTTGAATATCACTGCTCCCTTATTATCACGCAAACACTTGCACAGACAGTAGACTTTGTATAGTCCAAATTTAATCAGCATGACATTTTTTATTAAGCAGGTACACACAGTGATGTCTCACGCTATTGCAGAGAACTAGAGGTAAAAATGTGAACCCAGTCATACGAAGCCAGGAAGAGATAGAATGTGAAGTGGACTGAGCTTCAGATTAGGGGGGAAAGTGAACGAGTTGGTAAAAGATACTTTTATTTCTGAAAGAAAGAACATTCTCAGTTGCAGATGATAAAAGGTACTGTTTTTTATTTCCACCGTGTATGGCACATATGAATTTCGAAGCTGATTTGATGCACTTAATGGAAATAATGAAAATAATAATTTTAATAATTGAAATATGAATAAATAAAAATACCCCATTTACAGTGGGAGGGGGAGGAGCCTAATGATGGTGCTGTGCTAGGAACGCCATGAAAGTAAGGCAAAAAAACTAACCCGTAATCCTCAGAGGCTAAAAAGCAGGAGGCTGGCCGTCAAAGGTGGATGGAAGACCGTGCTACCTGTGTCAAGGAGGATGGCACTGGAGAGGAGAGTTGAAGCAGCGGACTCCGGACAGCTTCAGGCAGAGGAGATGCGAAGTCTTACAGGGAGGAGAGAGGGAACGGCCCCCTGACGTGGGACGCCGAGACCGTAGGACTGCGGGGGGACTCTTCAGTCTCCGGCGGTACTCGACCTTACTCACGAGAAGCCGTTAGTCAACCAAGGCTGAACAACTCAGGAGCCGTCAGGGAGTATTGCGTGGGCTGCTGGAGGAGAGAATCCAGTCAACTTTAAAACAACACAGACCGACTATCGATAAAGGAATGGAAATGGATACCCATTTAAAGCAGCACCCCCTCACTCATGAGGAGTGGTTAGTCACCCCCCCCTTCTTATTTTTCTGACTCTACCATACATAAGCTGTAAACATACTGTGAGCAAATTTTCTTCCTCTTTAAAGGGAAATACACCCACCCAATACCCTCACTCGCATATCTAATGAAACGTATAGTTGGAAACAGATGATGAGGGGGAAACCAGCTAAAAGAGGTGGGACTGTAAAGTCACCTAAAATAAGTGCTAGCCCTGGGACAATAAAAATAATGAATGACCCATGAAGGGAATAATAGGGAAGCAGGGAACAGAAATGATTAAAAATGGACAAAATAAGACAGCACTTGAGAAGAGTATGTCCAACCAGTCAAAAGTGAATCTAGAGATTGAGAGTGACACAGAGGCAGGATTCATGGAAAGAACAAGCCTCAAAAATCCAGTTGCCGACAAAAACAGAAATGGCGGACATGTTTGCAAAATTAGAGTAATCTCTGAAAGCCGATATGGCGACACTCCATAGAGATCAGGGCCAGATACTGATATGAGTGGAAGATACAGAAAAGAGACTGGACTCTTACACCCAAGGGATAAAGGAATTAAGAGAGGAAATTAAAGCATTACAAATTTAACAAAGGAGCATAGAAGACCAGGAAAACTGAAACAGAAGGAAAAACTTGACAATCAAAGCCCTACCAGAAGCATTACCAGGAGAAGATCTAATAGAAATAATAAAGGTCTTGAAGATTGAAAGAGTCCAAAGGATCAGAAGGCCACAAAGTGTAGCAACTGATGCTCCTAGAGACATAATAGTGAGGTTTCACTATAATGAAGAAAAGACACAAATATGGAAAAGCCTAAGAGGCACATCACCAATAAAATATGTAGATATAACCCTACAGATCTTGAGTGGGAGGAGGGAGGGCAAGGGAAAAGAGTTTTTTTTTTTTTGCCAAAGGTGATGCAATCTCTATATCTCCAAACCTCTCTTTGTCTCTGCATCTAACCCTCAGCTCCCCAATTCGAGGAAGTACTTCAGTGTCTGGGCTCGCCAGGAGGTGAGAAGAGACAATGGGAGGCAGGAAGAGGAGGTTGAGAAAGGAGAGAGAAAGAAGATATGAAAACATTGCATTTTTAACTTATAATGTATGAGGATTAAACACTCCAGCAAAGAGACATAAGGTGTTAAAATAAATTAAACAATACTCCACAAATGTAGCTTTTTTACAAGAGACACACATTTCCCATGATGTAAATGTTAGACTGAACTCAAAATACCATCCAATATGGTACTATGGAGATTCCACAATGAAAAGAGCAAAAAGGGTAGCGATAGGTTTTCCAAAAGATATAAAGTTATTTTTGAAAGAAATGAGGTTAGACCCAGAAGGGCGATATATATATTTTTGAAGGGAAGATTGCAAGAGGTGGAATGTACCCTGGCAAATATATATTGCCCGAATAAAAACCAGACAGGGTACCTGAGGGAGGTATTGGGAAAGCTATAAGATTTTAAACAGGAAAACTGATTCCGGTGGGAGACTTCAATTTCTGCATGGATCCAAGGATAGATAGTATGTCGCATGCACTGGGGAAGGAAAATAGCCAACCCAGGCAGGTGATAAAAAAAACTATATCAATTTCAGACAATAGATATACAGAGAGTACAACATCCAGGGGTAAAGGACTATACATTCTATTCCCCAGTGCATGGGACGTACTCTAGACTGGATTATTTAATGGTAGACCACAGATGGCTGGACATCTATAGAAATAATATGCTTATCAGATTATGCCCCTGTAATAATAAAGATAAAAAAAGGGGAGCATCAGAACAGGACAAACATCTGGATGCTGAACAAGGAGCTGATACAAGACAAAGAGGTAGAAGGCAGAATAAAAAAAAGAATTACAACAATATTTTGAGCTTAATGAAACCCCATGGATTTCCAAGGCCACAATTTGGAAACCACATAAAGCATATATTAGAGGTATTTTGATCTCAATTGGAGCTAAAAATAAGAGGGAAAGGATAAGTTGTATGAAAGTATTATCAACAGAAATACATGAGTTAGAGCAACTACATAAAAAGATAGCAGATTCAGAAGTACAACATACCCTAATAAAAAAAAATAAAAAAAAAAAGAGTAGAACTGAAAGATTTAATGGAACAGGAAGAAAAAATATTAAAAAACAACAAATCAATATGTTTTTTAGGAAAAGGTATCAGGGAGCAGAATTAAAAAGAACGCAAACAGTACAAGAATATATAAAAGAAGTAAACCTTCCCGTAGTACCAGTTGAAAAATTGCAAATATTAGAGGATTTATTAACACAAGAAGGGATCAAAGTAGCATTAAAAAGCACAGCTAAAGGAAAGAGCCCAGGGCCTGATGGGTTTACGATCCGATAATACAAAAGATTTAACTACTTGCCGACCGCCAACAGTGCATATACTCTGTCTCTGTCCTGCGAAATTAAGTAACTGTACTTTGCTTTACAGGACCACTAGTGGGGGCGCCCTTGCGCCGCTAGAGGCATGCATACACTGATTGGCCGCAAGGGGAGCCAATCAGTGTGGCCAGGCACCCGCGATTGCTTCTGCGGAGCCAGAACGGGGGGTTTCCGTTGTAAACACGGCAGACTGCTGTTCTGTCAGTAATGAACACAGGGATCCTATGTTCCTCTTATTTAGGAACACAGGTACCTATATTATTAACTTACATAAAACTAGAAGTGGGAACCTGTGGTTCGTCCTTCTCCCCAAGGAACCATTAGCTACAGAACCAAAGCAAACAACACATTTTAAAGGAGTTGCAAGTTTATACTTTACTCTCCCCTTCCAACCACATATGTTTGACTTACCAGGTCTGGAACACCTGATGGCTCTTTTGGCCCCTGTTGGCATTTCTACATGCTAGCTTACAATCTCAAGCCAAAAATCTTCAAAGACCCTGAACTTGCAGCTTGGGAACAAACCATGCTAGTTCCTTTACTGACTGTGTTGTAGGCAATGAGAGCAAAAGTAAAGAGAGACATTTCTCTATTGAACATTGCTGGATCATGCTAACCCTCTGGTAAAGGTTTTTGGGGGTCTACGGGGTGAGCTGGTTCCACCAAGTTGGGAGCAACAATGCTGGGAAGGCATGCCAAATACCGCCTTAACAAAAAGCCGAACATAACAGTTTGTCCACTAAACCTAAATAAAGTAAGCTGCGCTGAGTAGTGACTGTTCCCTCCCTGGTAATCAATCAGTGGAAACCATATGAAATAACAGCAAACGACAATAAGTCCCAACACAACTCAATGTGTAGACAAATAATGTCTAGGTGATATATAAGAGTCAATAAAGTCTTAGTAGAATCCGCGACAATCTCCACTTCTTGAATGAAAGTCAATAGGTGTATGAACTGCTTACCAGATCCTCATAAATTTGGAGCAAGATTCAAAAAAGATCTCTGGATTCCAAATCAAGATGACCCTCTAGTTGGTATGATCCTCAAACGACAACTAACAATATAGCATACCCACTAAAGCAACAACACACAAATAAAAACTTACCGCTGGTGGAAAAAACCTCCACCGGCAGTAAGGCTGCTTACCAGATGGAAGAATGTGCAGAACCTATGGGGGCCTTACACTATGGGACAAATTTATTTCTTCCATATAACATGGTGATCGATTGCCCGTTGGTGTTTTCGTTTGGAGTGCATCCCCATTTGGAATTCGTTCAGAACATATGATGTTTGGCCAGCAAACCTATGGCATCTGGTAAGCAGCTGTGATATTGGTGGCGGTTCTTTTCTGAGTGCTGGTAGAAGTGGTTTTGGGATCTTTCCCCTTTTCTCTGCGTTTACACTTTCTGCATCTGGTAAGCAGACTGAGCATAAGGGTGATGGTTTATATATCTTTTTCTGGCTTTTTTTTTTAAGATACATAATTTTTGTTTTTTCTAGCTGTAAGCCATTTTCTGCAAAATTTTAAGAATGAAATACTGTATATCACTCCATGTGTTACGCATCTATCTAAAATCTAGGCGTTTTTACATTTTATATTTAATTCCTAAAACAAAAAAAAAATTTAGGTGGAGTTTCCAATTTTAGGAGAGGCACCTGTATATATACTGTTTTTTTTAAAGTGTATTGCCCTTTAAACCAAATAGATATATCCATTTCTCTCTATCTATATATAGATCAAGCTAAATTGAGAAATCGGCATGTATACGTATATGATAAGGCAGGAAGCAAAATACATGCCCCGGAAGTAAATCAGAACACAGGAAGTAGGTGTTTGCTTCAAGGCAAAATCTGTTAAACATACATACCCCGCAAAAACACCAAAATGTCAAAACAACCTAGAAAATAACAATCATACTTACTTTGCAAATGAGGATCATCTCTTCCTCAGAGAAGAGTGAGCGTGGCATGTTGTGGAGAATCAGTTAGCAGCAGTACTTCTTCCTGGATGGGCATGATGATGCAATTCCTGTGTGCTGGTCGCAGCTTCCGCACCTATCTAAGTGAATCTAACATTCGTGCCTATTGCCATTTCAAACATCAATTGACAGGACCAGAAGTTTATTGGCGGTTAATAGTAAAGCATATGCAGATTTCCAGGACTGAACTCACAAATGTTACAATTGAAAGCAACTGTTTTTTTTTTTTTCTAAACAAGGCCGAAATGGGCCATTGACATGCATCACAGCTAAACTCTGGAATGTGTGTCTTTGCAAAGTCAAATTAAAGTAAACAGTTTAGATTTTTCAATAGGTATATAGTGCAGAGGGATTTGAAGGCTTGTTAGTTTTTGGGGGTGTCTGCGGCCCAAATAGGGAGAACGTACGTTTTGATTTGGTAATTTTAGCCCTAAAATTGATGGAGAAAGTAAAAGTTCCCTAATGATTTTGGATGACCCCAACAAAGTGTTAGAGTGCAATTTGCACAATGGGGACACTAGTTATTATGACCTGTTTGTCCCCAAGGAAACACATTGGTAAGGTGTTACCCTCATTCCTTGTTTGGCTATAGGACCAGAAGTGAAGTTATTTGCCGAAAGGGGACACAGATAGCCCAACCTAAAGAGACAAAAACAGGGGTTTGCATTCACAATTTCTTTCACTCAAATGCACACACTTAGAAAAGAAGGATTGCCTAAAATTAGACTTTAAGTAGCTCAGTGCTGTAAAGTATATTTTAAAAAGGGAAAGTTCCCACCTTTTTGGTTTCCCTTGTCAATATGCCTATTTAAGCTGCAGCTGTGAGATCTATTCATAAAAAAAAACTTTTTAGTGAGAGTAAACTGCATTGCATGTATTGATCATGTGCAAATCAAAGAAATCCAAACAAACGGCATAAAAATACAAAATAACTTAAAATTGTATTGGTTAATAAAAACATAATTTTTATTTTTTTAATAGATTTGTAAGCAAAAAGAACACATGTAAAAAAGAAAAAACTACACACCCAAATATGTTTTAAAAGTATGGGTATTTTGCATAGTAAATTAAGAAACTGGAGTTTGAAAGGACTGCTCCCACAAGCTGACAGTCTTTTAAGGATTTCACCATCTAATAGTCACAACATCTTTAGGAACATTTTTCAAAGGAATGCAGCACAGCCATTTAAAAACAAGTCAAAAGATCAACCTAAAACAACACACATTGCCAAAATAACATACATTTTTTAAAAATTAAAATTCAACCCAGTAAACAACACTTTCCCTAAACAAATTTGGCTTACCAAATACATAACAAACACAAAATACTCAATTATGTGTAAATGTTGTTCCACTTCATGATTGTGTCCCACTTGTTGTTGATTCTTCACAAAAAATTACAGTTTTATATATTTATGTTTGAAACCTGAAATGTGGCAAAAGGTTGCAAAGTTCAAGGGGGCCGAATACTTTTGCAAGGCACTGTATATAGGGATGCCCAAATGTACTCTCTTGGAACAAACCATAAAGCAATCTGACCTCTTTTCAGGCCAAGCTAAAGTTGCTATTTCCAAGCTATTTTCCAAGTTTTTTTAACATAGGTTGCTTGGCTAATGAGGCAAATGAAAACACATGCACAGTCCATGAAACACACAAAATGCAAGTTCACCCTGTGTTGAGACATATTAGACCAAAGTGGGCCAACTGTTAAGGATGTCCTTAAATTATTAGGCCAAAAAAGCTAAGTCTCTGAGCATGCCCAGAACAACCCAAGTGCTGTTCACACACAAAAAGTACAAGAAAAAAAACAAAGTCTCTGAGCATGCCCAGAACAAACCAAATGCAGTTCACACACCAAAAGCCACACCAAAAACAAAAGTCCAGGAGCATGTCCAGAACACCACAAGTGCAGCTAGCCTCAAAAAAGCCCCCCCCCCCTAACAAATTAGGCACATGATCCAGAATGCTACAAAATTAGAGTTGGGACCCCCTCCCCCTCACATTAGGGTGCAAACTTCAACAAAAAGGTAAAAAAAAAAAAAAAAAACCCTATTTCAGTCTATGGGAACTGACCCGTTAAATTTGATCAGCCCCATTTCTCAGGCTTATATGCTAGTTTTTGGCCTTAAAAAGGTTATGAGGAACATATATCAATGTCCCTAATTTTCAAAACCATAAAAACCAAACAAGGACAGGGGACTTTATTGATGCTAAAAAGAAAAAGAGAAACAATGCAAATCACCAGTTTCTTTAAAGTTAGTGACTGTGGGGGTTCCCTTAGTCAGCCTGTAAAGTTGTGCAGTTGTAGCATGTATCATAAATTCTGCTTCAAACATGTCCACCTTGCATAAAGTTCTTTTTAGCTACTTTGCAGCTGCAAGATTTTGCTGGCACCCCCCCCCCAAAAAAAAAAAAAAAAACCTGCCTCCCCCCATGGCAGGACATAACAGGCCATTTGGGACTGTTATGGCTTTAGAGGAGACAACCATGTAAAAATTACCAAACTAAAAAAAAAGGGTCACACATCCATAGCCAAGCACACAGCAAGTCAGCCCATGAAAGGGGGGGGGGGAAGCAAGCACATCATACAAAACCATAACAGGCACATGCCCTCAATATGGGGGGGTTGGATGCTTGGGGGCAGGTGGGCTTGGACCAAACAAAACCCAACCACCTTGACCCCATGTTCTACCACGTTCTACCAACCGTGGGCTGTGGTTGTGTGGGTCAGCAGACAGGGGGCTTGGTGGAATGTGGAAGGCCTCTTTAAGCAAGTGGGTACAAGGTGCTTTGTAGTGGGTATGGAGCAGAGCCCACCCTGCCCCAAAGCAAAACCGCTATTTTGAGTGCATGTGGCCTTGTATGGCTCAGTAGGGGTTTGGGCGCACGTTTATCTTGCCCCTTTTTCACCCGGCCCTGTTGCATGCTCAGGAAATGGATCTTGTTTGGATTGGTGAAGGGAGCACACAGTCTTTGTAGAATATAGTGGAGTGTGGGGTTCCCCTTTAAAGACAAAACAGAGCCATAGGAACTGGTATGGATTAGGGAGGGGAGCCAACAGAATTTGAGAATCTAGGAGATTATGGAGTTCCTCTTTAAAGGTCAAACAAAGCCAAAGGAACTGGTAGGAATTAGGGAGCATGCGACCTTGGGAGAATCTAGTGGAGTGTGGAGTTCCTCTTTAAAGGGAACTGTGCCAAAGGAATTGGTAGGGATTAGGGAGCCCACAGCCTAGGGAGAAAATAATGGAGTGTGGAGTTCCCCTTTAAATTCATAACACAAAAAAGGCATGGAGCAATGGATTGGAGGGAAGATCCATGCCATTTAGGGTCTTTAAAAAAAAAAAAAAAATCAACACACAACAGGAGGGACTACAGGAGCAGGGTTTTTTTTTTTGCATAATTTGAACATGGTACATGTGACATGCTGGCGAGCTAACATGCTCATACGACCAGGGTGCAACTTTAAGAAAATGTTAAAAAAATTAAGGTGAACATTTGGAAAAAAATAGGTCTGATTTACATACTGTATGTATCTCTTCTAAGGTTGGAGGTGCCCCTTTACAATACATCCGACTGGATGTACATTGCCTGACATTTACTATTATTTCGGGTGCTTGGGGTAAAAACATATGTCAATACGCACTGTAACGGTCTACGCAAGTGCACATTTAGCTCACGCACTTCTCAACGTACTTCTAGGTGCAACAGGTTATCTGGGCAAAAGTTATTTGAACATCCTATTTTGGAAACGTATGTTACTTACTAAACTTCCTCTACATCACCCCATTCCATGTACCACTCTAAATTCTAATTATTGAGCTGGAGGTACTCTGCATCATGTCAGTAGAGGTGCACTTTTTGCATCATCCTGTGCGGCTAGACCATAATAGTAAATGGTTGGATCAGCCTCTGATACAGGCGCACAATATCATAAATGTGAAAATGTTTCATGCGCCTGTTCGTGCGCCTCTGTTGACGGTGAATGACTTTAGTAAATCAACCCCTTTGTGTCAACATTACCTCAGCCCATTCGATCAGAAAATTATCTTTCTCCATTTGAACGCCAGTGTAATTCCCAGACAAATCTAAAACAATATATTTCACAAATCTCTAAAATACTCACGGAGAATATAGAGCCTAGAATGCCACCATTTATCATTAAATGGGAAAGAGAGCTGGGATCATGTCTGGAAGAGCAACAAATAAAGAAAGTGGTCAGAGCGGTCCATAGCACAGCAGTTGACATAAACTGAACTATAAATGTCTGGCTAGGTGGTATATAACACCTGTTAAAGCAAAGAAATATCAGCCAGAGAAATCTTCGCTGTGCTGGAGAGGTTGTTATTTGGAGGGTACTAGGGCGTACATATGGTGGGAGTGCCCCAAGTTGCGGGACTACTGGTAGAATGTGAGGCAATATATAAAGGAAATTACTGACATGGACATAGCAGACCATACCTGGACCTGCCTGTTCTATAACACAAAAAACACAATAAAACATTATAAGGACACAGTAGTGCGTTATTTAAGAAATGCGGCAAAAGGGGTAATACCAAAAAAGTGGCTAGACCCTGAATGTCCTACGATAAAGGAATGGTTTAAAAGGATAGAATATATTCACAAAATGGAATATTTGAGTAGAAGTAAAGACCAGATAGAAATATGCGGAGATATGGAGGGAACGGGATATGAGGAAAGAGGGGAGAGAAGAGGAGAAAAAGAGAAAAGAGAGGAAGGAACTGTATAAAAGGCCAAAATATGGGGAGGGGGGAGAGGGAAGGGAAGGGGAGGAAAATCAGGAGGGTTATATATAAATGTCTGATTGTAAAATATATGTATTATTTTATTTCTCTTTTTGTATATGGAAAATAAATAAAGGAAAAGTAAAATAAAAAAAATATATCATTTAGTAGTCCCTTTTTGTCAAGGGTTCAGTGATGCATTGAAACAAAGAGGACTACCATTTGAATGACGCAGATATTTACATTCTGGTTAGAGTAACCTGTACAAAGTGTTTTTATTGATTCACACCAGTTTTGTTGCACTTAGCACGTGATAGTGTGTGCTGCATGCACTTGAGTTGATGTGCGTTAACGTCCTTTGTTTAATTGCACTGCATTGATGTGTATTTTTTGACAAGTTGCATTGATGTGCAAAGTTTTGTTCACAGCAGCAGCAAAAATATGGCAAATTTCTTTACTCATTGTCAATTGCAGCACACTATGTTGTGTTGCAGTAAGTACCATTTTCACTCAGTAAACAACAGTCTATCAAAAGCCATGTATTTTGGCTTGTTATTGTGTTGGGCCCGTGTTAAGAAATGCAGCCCAGGGCAGCCCAAAGCATAAGAGTAAGAATGAGCCCTTACTGCTGTCTATGCAGGTATTGTGGCTTAAAATAAAATTGATGATTCCAATATAGCTAATTTTTACAATACTTCATTTTTTATATTATCAACTAATGTTGCATTTATTTTAACTAGGATTGTTGAGGAGAGGTATATGTATTAATCATACTGAAAATGAAGACATGTTGTAATTGGCTTTACTGTGTCACAAATAATATAATACATTATACAAATAATATAATATATTATTATTATAACATATTTTTAAATATATTTACAAAGCACTATCGTACAACCTTTGACTGAAAAGACAAGCGTGTGATACCTTCCTTCTTGTTAAACTGCCTGATTACATAGTGTTCTTTTTACTTTTTTGTTTGTAATAACCCTCATTTCTGAGAACATGCTGTGGGAAAAGTGCTGTCATGCAAGAAAAATACCCTGATCTCATTTGTTATTGTCACCTCTATTAAGCCTGTTTTCTTATTCAGCAAGTGTAAATTGTTGAGTTAGAGCTAATGAATTTTAATAAACAGTATACAATTTAGAGTTTTCTCTATTTGTGAAGATCCTCTTATCTTTCTAGCATAAACTGAACATTCAGCAAGGTGAAAGAGGCTATTTTGCAATTCAATTCAATGAATATAAAAGATTATCCTGGTACATGCATATGGCTTCTAGTTTAAGGAGGAACTGCAGTCTGCTCACATAATTTGCAATAAAAACATATTTGGCATTCTGAAGCTTTTCTCCAGCCACTTTGCATATTATTTTTTATATACTGTGATATTCTGTACTTGCCAAATATGCTGAAGAAATCTCCCTTCACTAAGTCTGGCTGCAGCCATTCTAACTATGGGCAGCTGAAGCTGCTGCCTGTTCACTTCCTGGATTTACACACACACACACACACACACACACACACACACACACACACACACACACACACACACACACACACACACACACACACACACACACACACACACACACACACACACACACACACACACACACACACACACACACACACACACACACACACACACACACACACACACACACACACACACACACACACACACACACACACACACACACACACACACACACACACACACACACACACACACACACACACACACACACACACACACACACACACACACACACACACACACACACACACACACACACACACACACACACACACACACACACACACACACACACACACACACACACACACACACACACACACACACACACACACACACACACACACACACACACACACACACACACACACACACACACACACACACACACACACACACACACACACACACACACACACACACACACACACACACACACACACACACACACACACACACACACACACACACACACACACACACACACACACACACACACACACACACACACACACACACACACACACACACACACACACACACACACACACACACACACACACACACACACACACACACACACACACACACACACACACACACACACACACACACACACACACACACACACACACACACACACACACACACACACACACACACACACACACACACACACACACACACACACACACACACACACACACACACACACACACACACACACACACACACACACACACACACACACACACACACACACACACACACACACACACACACACACACACACACACACACACACACACACACACACACACACACACACACACACACACACACACACACACACACACACACACACACACACACACACACACACACACACACACACACACACACACACACACACACACACACACACACACACACACACACACACACACACACACACACACACACACACACACACACACACACACACACACACACACACACACACACACACACACACACACACACACACACACACACACACACACACACACACACACACACACACACACACACACACACACACACACACACACACACACACACCATTGCTTGCCTGCACATTTTCCTCTCTGGATGAATACTCATGGATCGTTGCAGTCTCCTGTTATCTCCACCCTCATCCAGCCCCCTCCAGCTCTGCAGCTTTCCTATGACTCAACCCTCCCTTCTTGCTGACAAATTCTCACGAGAGTGAGAGAAAGAGCTGTGCATGATGTCATTGGTCTAGGCTAATGACCAGACAAGAAAGAGGAAGTGGGCTGTATAAGGTATTTACTGGCAAAAAAAAAGTGTTTTACTATCCAAAGTTAAAACAACAAGGGCAGAGGATTAAATAGATGGACAGACGAAAAATGAGGAAAAATGACTGAGAAGCGGCTTTAAGGTAAAAATCAAAAATCAATTCTGACCAAATTTCCTGTGCCTTTGTAGCTCACACATCCCCAAAACATCAGTGATCCACCTCAGTGTTTCACAGTAGGAATGGTGTACCTTTCATCATGTGCCTTGTTGACTCCTCTCCAAATGTAGCATTTATGGTTTTGGCCAAAAAGCTAAATTTTGGTCTCATCAATCAAAATGACTTTGTGCCAGACGGGTTTGAGGCTCGTCTGTGTGCTGTTTGGCATATTGTAAGTGGGATACTTTGTGGCATTTGTGTAGTAATGGCTTTTTTCTGGCGACTTGACCATGCAGCCCATCTTTCTTCAATTGCCTCCTTATTGTGCATCTTGAAACAGCCACATCACATGTTTTCAGAGAGTCCTGTATTTCACCTGAAGTTTTTTGTGGGTTTTTCTTTGCATCCCGGACAATTTTCCTGGCAATTGTGGCTGAAATTTTAGTTGGTCTACCTGACCGTGGTTTGGTTTCAACAAAACCCCTAATTTTTCACTTCTTGATTAGAGTTTGAACACTGTTGATTGGCATTCTCAATTCCTTGGATATCTTTTTATATCCCTTTCCTGTTTTATACAGCTCAACTACCTTTTCCTCCAGATCTTTGGACAATTCTTTTGCTTTCCCCATGACTCAGAATCAAGAAACATCAGTTCAGCACTGAATGAAAGATGCAAGGGTCTGTCAGAAGTCCAGAAACTCAATGACCTTTTATACACATACACTAATTACAAGCAATAATAGCCATTCAAACCCCTTTGTGTCAAGTTGTGTGCATGTTATCAGGCCAAAATCACCAGTATATGTACACTTTTGATCAGGGTAATTTTGGCAGTTTCTGTTGTCATTTTGATTTAAAAAGAGTAAACACAGTTAACTGATAATAAATGGCCTCAGCCAAATACTAACCATGAGTGAAAGAAAAGTTTTTGTGTTATCATTAATATTCTCAGAAAAGTGGCCAAGAAATCATAAATTCTGCCAGGGTATGTAAACTTATGAGCACAACTTTATATATAGATAATGTGCAAGTAAAACAGTGGTACAGTGCCACAGTCCAATCTGTCATTAAAATAACTAACCACCTGGTGATTATCTTTAGAGCATTAGGGCTGCATGCACACCCCTGCATTTTGAATCACAGGCAGATTTTCTACAATTCTGCCTGTGATTTCAAAGCGACGAGGTGTGAATTACAAATTGCAGAAAGCACATTTGAGATACTATTCATTTGAATGTCACCTAAAATCATGGTGCAGTTCTGCCGTGATTGTGGCACGATAAATCGTGCTGCAATCGCGGAAACCCACATTGTATGAAGCATGTGGGCTAAAAATAGCTCCTGAACTTTTTTGGGCGACCAGGGTATGTAAACTTATGAGCACAACTGTATATTGTTTATTACAGGGGCACTGTAATAGATAAACTACATGCTTGATATTGCACGTAATAAACAAATCCACATTATAACATATCCCCATAGTGGAAGACATGAATGTATTACATTTACATTTTCTAGTACCATCTAACTTACACATAATGCATTTATTGCATGGGCAAAAGCCTTTTAGGTTTTTAACCACTAGCTGACTGCTCACAGTAATCCTACTGCGGCAGTGCAGCTTTCCTAGGTCCAGCGACGTAGACCTACGTCGGGCGCATTCACGGCTCCAGGGCGCGCAGGAGCGCAACCCTTCGAGCCCGATCCTGGTCTGATTCGGCTCAGAACCGATCAGCCACCAAATGCAGACCAATGGTTTTTGGTTCTGGCCAATGGCATCATGTCCCCTGCCTGTGTAATGTAAACACAGGCAGGGGAAGTGATGTAATTTTCCCTCCTGGAGCCCTTTCGATTCCAGGAGAAGAAGAAGCATCTAAAACGTGAGTTCCATACCATAACACTACACTGACACTACCACACATAGGTACACTTTTAACCCCTTGATCACCCCTGATCACCCCCCCCCCCCAAACCCCTCACAGTGTATACCATATACAGTGGTATACAGATTGTTACTGATCACTGTATTTAGTGTCACTTGTGACCCTAAATCGCACTTGCGCTAGGCCCAAATAGGTTTTGGGCACCCGCCATCTATCCTCTAATAAAGTTTTAACCCCTTGATCACCCCCAGTTAACCCCTTCACTCCCTATCACACTGTGCACTAATATACAGTATATTAGCTAACTACTGATCACTGTATTAGTGTCACTTGTGACCCTAATTTGCGCTCGCGCTAGGCCCAAATACCCCCTTTAACCACTTGATCTCCCCCCCAGTTAACCCCTTCACTCCCTATCACACTGTGCACTAATATACAGTATATTAGCTAACTACTGATCACTGTATTAGTGTCACTTGTGACCCTAAATTGCGCTTGCACTAGGCCCAAATAGGTTTAGGACACCTGCCATCTATCCCCTAATAAAGTTTTAACCCCTTGATCTCCCCCAATTAACCCCTTAACTGCCCTGTCACAGTGTTCACTATATACAGTGATTACCGATAACTGTATTAGTGTCACGGGTGACAATAGTTGGGCTAGTTAGCGTCAGGGTCCCACCACATATTTAGCATCAGTTAGAGTCAATCACAGATTGCCAGTAACACTAACACACATACACATACACACACACACACACATAAACACCCTATACACCTCCATTACTAGTATAGTGTTTGAACAGATCAATATCTGATCTGATCAGAACTATACTAGCATCCCCATAGTTTAGTGTTCCCAAAACGCAGTGTTTGCATGATCAGCACTGATTCCTGCCAGCACCTGCGTTTAGCCCCTCCACCCAGCCCACCCCACCCGGGCAAGTGCAGTAATCAATAGATTACTGTCACTTCCAAAAAACACAACACACAAAACTGCTGCGTTAGCAGAGTCTGGCCTGATCTCTGCTAGCACTAGCAGTTTTTTTTTTGTTGCGACCAAATAGTCCTCGACAACCAGGTGCTTTTTTACCTGTGACTCACACTAGTGTACCTGCAAATCTAATGGCTAAAATGTCCAAACGTTTGTACACTAGTGAAGAGGCCTACAGTATACTGACCATGTCAGTTGAGAGCAACAGGGAAGCCTCATTGGCAGAATCAGGGTCAATATATAAACCTGTAGAGAGCAGTGGCTCCCTGACAGATAGCTCAGACGATGGAGAGGTCCCTGCTAAGGTCAGGCGTACCCGACCCCGTTCTAGAGTTGCTGAGATGCAAGAACCGGATTTTTCTCATATGCAGCAGAGTGCTAATCAGGGGAGGACAAGGAAAGGGGGCAGGGTATAAATCACCCCCTGGGCCACTCTGATGCCGGGTAAAAATGCCACACTCAAGCCTGGATTAATGAAGGGCCAGACACTGTGCTCTCCTGCACCCGGCCAGCAGAATACTAACACAGTCACTTCCTAGGCCCAGCCTGGCATGATGTCATGTATTTTTGTTAAACCTCCTTTGTTGCTATGAACATTAAGTTATGTTACCACATTGCATCATGTTTGCCTCGCTTCATAACATTGATATCTGTCATAAAACCAGGTGGGCATGGATGGTGAGCTGATTTGATGGGGCCACTTGACTGAACTTGCCCCCCAGGGCTAAGGCTGCCAGCCCTCCCCTGGTGCCAGTACTAGTGCCGCTCAACATTCTGTTGAACTGGCAAGCACCAGCGGCCTAGTACACCCTGGTCCTACACATACCAGCACTGCAGTATCACTTGGTGACGTGGCGAAATTCAATAAGTGCAGTTGAAGCTGGTGCGGTGGCTAGCACAAGTAGTGTCCCGCAGCCACTGAGAATTCAAAGACAGGCCCGGAGAGCCCATAGTGTCCTTCCTGATGCACTTGTAAATCCCAATTGGCAGTCCACAGATTCTGCAGTGCCCGAACTTCCCCCATTCACTGCCCAACCTGGAATTCAAGTGAGAACAGCTGATTTTACTCCCCTTAATTTTTTTGAGCTGTTTTTCACTGAAGATCTTTACAGATCTATTGTGGATCAAAGTAATTTGTATGCTAACCAATTTATCACCGCCAATCCAAATTCGTCCCTTGCCAGACCATTCGGCTGGAAACCTATAATGGTTTCCGAATTTAAGACTTCTGGGCCTATCCCTCAACATGGGCATTACTAAAAAGAGTGAGTTGCGGTCATATTGGTCCACTGACCCAATTCACCATATGCCCATGTACTCTGCTGCTATGGCCAGGGCTCGATACGAGCAAATATTTTGGTTCATGCATTTCAATGACAATGAACTCTGTCATCCTCGGAGAGACCCTGGACATGACCGGCTCCACAAAATGTGGCCCCTCGTAAACCACTTCAATCAGCGATTTGCAGCCTTGTTTATCCCCCAACAAGATGTCTGCATTGACGAGTCTATGATTAAGTTTGTAAATGCCCTACTTAGTCAGGGGGAGAGAGCCTGCTTGAGGTGCGATGAATTGCTTGCAGTGAAGTGGAGGGACAAATGGAACGTTTTCGTTTTGTCCTCCATTCATCAAGACACGGCAGTCGAAATTACTATGGCCACTGGTGTTGTTGAGAAGCCCCTCTGTGTCCATGACTACAACTGTAAAATGGGAGGGGTGGACTTTAACGACCAGATGATGGTACCATTCTATTTGGCCGTAAGGCCAGACGCTGGTACAAAAAAGTGTCTGTATACTTATTTCAATTGGCTTTTTACAACGCTTATGTGTTAAATAAAGCATCTGCAGGAACATTATCCTTCCTAAATTTCCAAGAAGAGATAATCAAAGACCTTCTGTATCCAGGAGGTTCTCTTGCCCAACTTCCCCAACCAGGTGCAGTGAGCCGGCTGCATGAGAGGCATTTTATGGAATTACTCCCGAGTACCCCTACCCAAAGATACCCCTAAAAAAGATTCCGTGTCTGCAGCAAGCACGGATATAGGCGTGACACCCGTAATTATTGTCCTGACTGTCCTGACCGACCTGGTCTTTGCCACGGTGACTGTTTCTGTTGCTACGATACACTAGTGGATTATTAGTATAGGGTACAGCACTGGACAGTCTAGGACACACTTACACAGGGTCTCAAAAGATGTTCAATGGCTATCGTAATTTTGAGAGACCCTAACCTGGAAACGTTAAAGTTGAAGAAAAAAAAGAAGTGTAAAAAATAAAATTACAAAAAAAAGTTACAAAAAAATTACGAAAAAAACATAAAATAAAAAAGCCAAAAATAGTTGTTGTTTGAGTTATTTTTCTATTCTTACTCTGCTCTTCTACTTCTACTCTTTCTACTTTTACTGTACTTTGTTACTGTTTTTTTATTGGTAAACATTTTTAACTTTTCAGGTACCAATGTAATGTTTTATGTTTACTGTTCAGTTTGCCTTGCAGGTACATTCATCAGCTGGCACACTGATTTATATATATTCTGACACAAACAACGTTTGGGCTCAGCATATATGGAAAGCTCTGATGGCAGTGCTGTGGAAGGTGATTTCACCACCACAGTTAAAAAAAAAATAGGTATACAGGGTGTTGGTCACGTATATCCATCATTAGAAAGTGGGTTGGATGTTTTGGGCGGCTAATGATGGGTATACTACACATTTTCTTTCGGAGATTTCTTCATCCACATTGATCGATGTGGATGAAGGAATCTGTTAGGTTCTCTATTTTTTGTTCAGCCCACAGGCTGCATGAAAAAAAAACCTACAATATATGTAAAACAAGGACCAGCAATGTACTGGTACGTTGCTGGACTTTGAGTGGTTATACCAGGATGATGCCTGCAGATTTAGGCATCACCTTGGTATCGTTTTTTACAGCCAGCGGTCGGCTAACATGTAAAAGTGATCCTAGTGAATAATTGGCCACTAGACTGCTTTTACAAGCAGTGGAAGGGGACTCCCCTCCCCCCCCCCACCCACCGCCTTCTGCAGTTTTTCTCGGGCTCTCCTGTCCCACCGGGTAACCAGAGAGTGCAGCCGGTGATTCAGTTAACTAACCATAGAACTGATTGGAGACGAGAATGGCTCCAATCATCTCTATGGCCTAAGAAACCGGAAGCTACGAGCATTTCATGACTTCTGTTTTGCCAGAAATAAACAGAACCATTGGGAAATTGGGAAAGCATCTTATCACACCAATCTTGGTGTGGTCAGATGTGTTAAGGTCAGAGGAGAGATCTAGAGTCTAAAAGACCCCAATTTCTTTAAAAAAGAGTACCTGTCACTACAGATTGCGATCACAATAAAAATGATTCAAAAATATAAAAAAATGAAAGGGAAGGTGTCAAAATAACATAAAAAAGCAAAGTTCTATTCGTTACCGAAGGTTCATAAGTCCCTTGAAAAACCACCGGGCCACCCGATTGTTTCGGGGATGGGCTCCATTACGGAACCAGTGAGCCAATTCGTGGACGATCAGCTTCGTCCGCCCGTGATCGGTCTCCTGTCCTATTTAAAGGACACACTGGAATTGTTACAGGTATTGGAGGCGTTAACGGTACCAGCAGGCTCTTTGCTGGTAGCCCTGGATATAGAAGCACTATATTCCAGCATCCCGCATTAAAAAGGGTGTTGAGGTAGTTTCAACATTCCTTAGAGAACAGACCCATAGGAAATGGGCGCTTGCTGACTTCACCTTGCAGCTCCTTGGCCGTATCCTAAAGTCTAATGTTTTTACGTTCGGTGATACCACTTACCTCCAGGTACAGGGGGTGGTGATGGGGACATCTTGTGCCCCATCGTACGCCAACCTGTACCTGGGGGGGTGGGAAAGGGAGCTGTTCGCCGATGATGCTGCCTCGATGTATCTGCGCCACCTGGTCCTGTGGCACATATATATCGATGACGTTATCGTCGTGTGGACGGGGTCAGTAGATGAGCTGCTACAGTTTATGAATTTCATCTCCCATTACAATTACAATCTAAAGTTTACGGTCCAATATGACTTTGAAAAAATATCCTTTTTGGATACAATGATTTTATTAATTCCAATGGCACATTGCATACCTCGCTGTACCGAAAAGGAGACGGCAGGTAACACAATTTTGCACTACTCGAGTGGCCATCCTCGGTCACTAGTGTGCAGTATCCCATACTCTCAATATTTGAGAGTTCGGCGGAACTGCACACTAGACAGTGACTTCAAACAGGAAGCCAAAGCATTACAGAAAAGACTCTTGGCACGAGGTTACAGCAAAAAGATCCTGAAAAAAGCCTTTAACAGGGCCAATGCACAGCCCAGAGATCAACTGATCTTTGGATCTCGCAAAAAACAACAAGGGAATACTACCAAACTAATTACGAGATTTAATATACATCATTCAACTGTCAGAAACATCTTAGCCAAAAATTGGCATTTTCTCACCGATGATGTCACCATCTCAAAATATGTTAAACCACACCCCGAAGTTGTTTATCGGAAGGCCTTGTCCCTGCGGGATAAGCTTGTCCATAGCCCCTACCAATATGCAGACAATACATCACGGGAGCTATGGGTGGCTTTGGCATATACCGATGTGGGGAATGCACTGAGTGTCCAAGTGGAGGAACACTTAGACCTCAATTTTTTGCCACATGCCTCACAGAGGGCGTAGTGTACCTTGCCACATGTATCTGCGGGGCATTCTATGTAGGCAAGACCAGAAGGCCCTTTGCCGGACGTATTCATGACCATCTATACTATATTGACACTGGCATGCTATATACCCCCATCTGCAAACATGTGGGCATATACCATAACTTTGACCCATATACCATACAATTCGCAGTTCTAGAGACAATAAAACGTAACCCACGAGGTGGCAATTTTGGTAACGCCATTCTTAAAAGTGAGTTTAAATGGATCTACCAGTTGCAGGCCACAAAGCCCCATGGCTTAAATACTGCTATATCCTACAAACCCTTCCTGGAATAATATATCTTACTTGCCAGGATAAATGCTAATTTTATCAACTGACTATGTGTGGTGTCCATCAGGCCTGTTCCTCTCTTCCCTTTTTTTTTCTTTTTCTTTTTTCTTCTCTTTCCTTTTTCCTTTCTCCTTTCCTCTCTTCCTTTTTTCTTGTGTTTTTCCCCCTTTATTATTTTTCAAGTATTCAACTATTCTTCTCTTCTTCTAGACTTTGCATGCACCATATGGTGCTTTTGTGTGCTTATTAGCACACTAATATTGTACTGCAAGATTGTAAGTATGATTACATACTATGTGAATGCACTATTAATGTATTCGAATTGTGCCTTTTATATGTGGTTTTTGTTGTATAATTTTGTTTTGTATTGTTACGGCAGGATGGTCGTGGTCTGTGCACTCAGCCTGGTTTGCCCGGTGTCTTCTCTTTGATGGTGGAAGCTCGGGGGCCAAGCCGGGGGAGGGAGTTGAGATCAGATGGACACCTCCTTTTCTCCTCCCTCGATCCCTGAGTCCGCCCCCCCCCCTTTTGGTGGACGGATGTTCCAGCTCGACCGCGGTGCCCCGCCCTCCTTGCGGGTCACGCTGGATCGGCCGCAAGATGGCGCCCGCGCCGTAAGTGACTCATAGAGGCCGGTCATGGCCTCATTACTTCCGGTGGGACCGGGTATTTTAAGACCAGCAGCGGCACAGGGCAGTCAGGACACGACTACCTGGCGCTGCAGTCTCGTGGAGCTATTGGCATATCTTGTGACAACTTTTTCTTTGGGAAGTAATATTACCAATCTATTGTTCTGTCTGGCGAATGTTTTTTACTATGGGAACTTATTTAATTTTCCCCTTGGCACTTTCATCTGGCGTCCTCTCCTTGGCAACACTTTGTCTTCACACTTTCTGATTCCTATGGGGATCCTGGCTCCAGCATCACACACTCTGGCTTTTTCTTTGCCTTCCTGTTTCACCTGGTTCTGGTCTCCTGGCACCCTGGACTATGAATAGTATATCTCATTTTTAGGCACTTTACAATATTCTCAGCACCATGGGTAAATTTAGTGGTTCTTAATGCCTCCGGTTTTCCTTTACTCACCACTTTGATCTCTTCCAAATTTGGCCACTACATAGCCTGTATGGCCTCTTACTTATCATCTTGAATTCATTGGTCCTTAAAACGTATTTTATTCTATTCTTGTCCCACATATCGCCACACAGCCAAGACTACGAGCTAATTAGTGTTAGCTAGCCATCAATATTTTTCCTTATTTTTATTATATATTTTTTCTTTTCTTTTCTTCAGAGGTGGCAAGCATTTATATCTGCTCCCCTCTGGAACATTTGATCCGTTGTTGGTCTAAACCCGGTCCGGTATCTGCTATCCCCTGAGGACACTATCTCCCTGGTCTTCGGACCTGGGTTGGGCTATCCTTTTGCTGTGCGTGCAAACTATGTTACCTGTCGTTTTCCTACGGTTATGCCCCAAATTATGAATTGTTTGCGAGTGTATAATGTTATACTCTTGTCGATGTTTAAAATATTGCACTGCTGCACTTTTTTGCAGATCTATGACACTGTAGTATGATATTGTATTTGTTATTAATATTGTGTCATTTATGCTTAGAACCATTATAGTGGTCACCCTCATCATTGGTCCCCGAAGAAGCCCATCATGTCGGTGACACATGTCGGACCTTGGTGACCCCCTGACTTTATCCTTTGGTTCATATTTCATGTACTAACATGCTATATATTGTTTATGCTCTTTTGATGCCAATAGGCATCTATGTTTTTAAATGACTGATCATTTTGTTAATAAAATTATACTCTTTTAATTGTGGTGTTTATAGTTATCTATTCCATGCCATTAAGATTCCTGCCTCCAAAGTCCCAGGTTTGGTGGTCTATCACTGTACACTTCCCCCTGAGGGGCCAATCTAGGGATTGGTACAGTTGAGAGACACCCTCACTATTTACTTTTTCCTATGTTTCCAAGGGATGTGGCAGTAATTATTGGCTGAAGGTGTCCAGTGTCGGCATTTTATTATTTTACAATTAATTCCATTGTCAGTTATGTTGTACAGTGATGCAGATCCTTGTCAATCATGATGAACAACAATGTAAACAAAGGGGCCAGGCGCTGTCTGACGTCAATGACCAAATATGGTTAAGACCATATTTTGTCAATTATTTCCCCTGGGATGCTGTCAGATCACTTCTTGGTAGAGGCTGAAATGCTGAGAGGGCTTCCCTTGCAGCTCGGGGCGAATCACCCCTGGAAGTGGGACAGGAGGTGACGCGTCCCAAGGAGCACTGGATGCTTGTGGAGTGCAGGTAAAGGTTCACAAGGGTATCCGGAACAACTTGCAGGGCCTCCAGGGAATCAAGCAATGTGCAGGTAAAAGCCAGGCCGAGGGTCATACACAGGTATCCGTCCAAACAGGTCGCCAAGACAAGGGGATTGAGCAGAAGCAAGTCCGTTGAGCAAGCCCGGGATTGGTACACTAGAAGTCAGGCAGAGGACAAAAGAGCAAGGATGGTCACACAAGCCGAGGGTCAAACACTGGAGCAGGATCGAAGGGTCAGACGAAGCCGTGGGTCAAAGCCAGGAGAGAGAGCAGACAGGTCAGGAACAAGCCGGGTCAAACGGGAATCCAGGAAGTAGCAATGCTCAGGAAACAGGAAGAGCTGAAGACAATCCAGCAATCAGATGGGCTGAGCAGAGTCCTTTTATAGGCCAGTGAATTAGTCTATGGTCTGAGTCCATTGCAGCCATGGGAAGTACTGGCGGAGTTGCCAGTTGTAGCATGGCCGTTTCTCTGACAGATGCCCTTTAGCTTGTTTACAGGCTAGATGGCAGTGTGATAGTGGTACAACCTCCAGAATCATGGCAGCACTTTGCAGCCTGCACAGCAAGAAGTATTAATTTATTGGCGCTAGTAACATGACCAATAACTAATTGCTTCCTGCAGCCAATGCAGCTCAGAAGGTAAACTTGGCCGTTTACCAGTGAGTGCAAGGGGATGTCCCCCCCTCCCCGCCGCCTTCCACGGGTCTCTGTCTGGGTCTCCTGTCTCACCGGGAGACGCGAGCAACAAGCCGGGAAAAATTCGCTGGCTGGTTGGAGTTCCGAACGAAGCCGGATTTGGCTTTGATCAGGTCTCCGATGTAGTAACCCAGAAGTGACGTCACAACAAATAATGCTAAAAATAAAAAAAAATAATTAGGAAAAAAAATATTTCGCTGTGAGCTCGCGCATAAAAGAAAACGCATACATAAGCCCGCAAATGAAAACAGTGTTCCAGTCATACATGTGAGGTATCGTTGTGTTCGACCAGAGCGAGAGCAATAATACTATAAAAAGACCTTTTCTGTAACTCTAAACTGGTAACTGTTACAAATGTTTAAAGCGCCGCCAATGGAGATTTTTAAGTACCCTAGTTTGTCGCCATTCCATGAGTGTGCGCAATTTTTAACCGTAATGCATTAGGTATCTATTTACTCGGCAAAACATTATCTTTCACAATATACAGTTGGGCTAACTTTACTGTTTAGTTTTTCTAAATGCAGTGAAATTAATTTTTTCCCAAACAATTGTGTTTGAAAGAAATAATGCGCAAATACCGTGTGACAAAAAACATTGCAATAACTGCCATTTTATTCTCCAGAGACTTTGCTAAAAAAAATATATATATAATTTTTGGGGGTTCTAAGTAATTTTCTAGCAAAAAATACTGATTTTAACTTGTAAACACCATGTGTCAGAAATAGGCTTGGTCCTTAAGTGGTTAATCTCCCAGAATAGTAAAGACAGGGTTAATTATGGTAAACATACATTCTTACACTCCCCTCCTCAACATTACATTGAAAGGAATGCTAACCAAGATTTTTAAGCAGAAATATGTTATGCTATGTGAATTAGAACATGTAACAAATTTAAAGTGGTTCAAAAGGTTCCAATTTTTTTTAAAATAATAAACATGTTATACTTACAGTACCTGCTCTGTGGTTTTGCACAAAGCAGTCCTGATCCACTTCTTTTAGGGTCCCAGCCAAAGGTCCTGGCTGTCCCCCCCCCCCCCCCGCTGAGTGCCCCCAATAGCAGGCCGCTTCCTAAGAGGGCACTTAAGCAGGCTTGCTCCCAAGCAGCGCTCCTGTAAATGGACATTGTTCATTTACACACAGAACGTGTCTTTGCCCCACCCCTCACTCTTTCCTCATTGGCTCACTGACTGTGGTTGACAAAAGCAGGAGCCAATGGCTCCCGCTGCTCTGTGAGCCAATGAAAAGACAGAAATCCAGAAGATCTGCTGCTCTCATGCTCATCACTGGATAGAGATGAGGCTCAGGTAAATATAAGTGGGGGCTGGGGGGGAAGCTGCACCCAGAAGGTTTTTTATTGTGCCTTCTGCCTTTAGAATCACTTTAAAATACACATTGTCCTTATTTGGCTGCAAAAGAGGAAGTACACTTGAAACCTGCACTATGTAACTTCTGTCTATTTCCTGCATCTCCAAATACATTTAGACTTTCAAAGAACCAGGAACTTTTTGGTCAAGCTTGTTGTGCATAATAGCAAAAATATACACTTTTACATTTTTACTAGGCATGACTTGTTTGACCTTTAAGCTAAGCTCCACCCACCTTCATGCACCTTTGCCCTAAATGGCTGGTAAAGTACTAATGTGAAATGAGACTTGGGCAAGGCTTAACCCACACATCATGGAATTCAAACCTTAAAGCGGAGTTCCACCCATTTTAATAAGTTTAGATGTACGTAATCCCCTTTAAATATGCTTTTACCAATGTAAACTATTTTTTTTAGCAAGGAAATACCTTTTTTTTCTTCTTTATTCATCCGCACTTCCGGGTCCTGCCGCCTACAGGCAATTACGTCACTCGGCGATTCATAAGGGCTCCTGGGATAGCGGCGTCATGTATCCCAGCATACCTTGTAAATCGCCTAGTGACGAAATCTTGCATTATTACACCGGCAACAGCTGTACTCAGGGATGTATTGCTTTGAGTCCGCGCTCCACTCCGCCTCCTCTCAGTGAGCTCTACGGGACATATTGCTTTGATTCCGTGCTCCGCCTCCACCCCGCTTCCTCTCAGTGAGTTCCAGGGGATGCAATGCTTTCAGTCTGCGCTCACTGAGAGGAGGCGGGGTGGAGGCGGAGCGTGGACTCAAAGCAATATATCTCATAGAGCTCACTGAGAGGAGGTGGGGCAGAGGTGGAGCGGAGCGCGGACTCAAAAAATACATCCCTGAGTACAGCTGGTGCCGATGTAATAATGCGAGATTTCGTCATTTAGTGATTTGCAAGGTATGCTGGGATACATGACGCTGTTATCCCAGGAGCCCTTGTGAATCGCCTAGTGACGTAATCGCCTATAGGCGGCCGGACCCGGAAGTGCGGATGAATAAAGAAAAAAAAAGGCATTTCATTAAAAAAAAATAGTTTACATTGGTAAAAGCATTTTATAAAGGGGATAGGGGATTACGTACATCTAAACTTATTAAAATGGGTGGAACTCCACTTTAAGTAACAGAGTGAAACTAAAGGGGGTCCATTGAGGAAGACTTGTCCACTATTAAGAGCAATAGAGCTGTATAGATTTTATCGCTTTAAATAAAGGTGTTTGCATTCGGAGTGCGGCCATCCAGAATATTCTATTTCCTTGCCTGAACTGCAGAGCAGGCACCTGTTTTGCATGGTGGAGGTGTGATTTGAAGGACTGACACATGGAGAGGTAATCTTTCATTACAGATAATTTGTAGTGTCTGCTTTTAGGCAGGATTTATACTTTTAAATTTTTCAAATATTGACAAGATTTCTTTAAAAGACTTTTCTCTTAATTGTTTAATATCATCAAAGGGACATGAAAACCCTAATTTTATGAGCACAAGCCCATTGTTTATTATCATTTTAAAAGAACCCCACTATTACACTATAAAATTATATAGAACTTTAACGTTTAATGAATGATGCCTTCTCTGTCCAAGAATAAAGGAAAAGATACAGGAAAATAAAAGTTTGGACCAAACAAATTAAAAATAATTTCTTTACCCTTGTATAAATTTAAAGCAGATAGAGCGGGAAAATGATATGTACATTTTTTTTATTTAAAAATAACATGTCCTGGATTTTCAGCTCAGGAATATAAAATAGGTTAAGTCCATGGTACCTATGCACTCTTCAGACTGATTTGCTGGGCTTATGCAAATCTCCTTTTTAATAAAACATCAACAGTAAATCTAAACACTCTAGTTCAGTGACAAATAAAAACTAGTGGCAATAATTTATTATTAATCAAAATATAAAAACCAATAAAGAGTTATAAATAAAAGCGTGTGACACTTTTCAAAATTGTATTACAGTTAACTTACCATTTATATCAACTAAAAACAAAGCAAAATAGAATAAAACTTTGCTTTACAGCGAGTATACTTGAGCTCGAATTGTTTTTGTGTCACATTTAGAAAGTGCTGTCTATGAGTTTCATATAGCTGATTGCTTAAAAACGATTTCCAGCTGTGCACTTCTGTTCTTTTGTTTACTTCACTACTGCTCTGCCCTTAACAGGCCAAAAATTATTGGCTTTCAAGATGGTGAAAAAATTAAACTCTTGCTGAAAACTTAATCAAGTTCCTGCTAGAGCATGATGGCAAAAAGCCAACCAATCAGTTATCTTCACTAAAACACAGAGCCAGACACTCAGTTGGAAACATGTTATAAATCCTTTTCCTTTACTAGACATGATTCATAGTATAGCTTTCCTCTTCCCCTGCTCAGTAACCCAGAATGTTTCACACATAGACACACAAGCATTTTTAAGTCCTATAATACTAGCCTAAATTGTGTAACGAAGATGCTATACTTTAACAAAAGAAGGCATTTTGAACATTGGAATTACAAATGCAAAAATTTGGAAGGATAATATTCTTATAACAGTTATTTTAATACTTATTTTTAAGCCATCACACAGTAAAATATATGGGGGCTAAAGGATGTAGTAGCTACCTTTTATTCATTTTTTGGTACTTGTGTTAAACACTAAATAGCTGATTTATTAGAGGACCTGGGAATATTCATTCAAAATATAACAAAGTAAAAATTTACTTCAGTTAATAAATCACTTGAAAAGCAAACCTTTGTTTATTTATTCCTTCTGCACATGATTGGAAATTTGAAGCAAATCTTCACCCGTTTTCAGTGCACATTCTCAATTATTTAAAAACTTTTCCCCACAAAATTGTTACGTTTTACAGTAATTCCTGTTTGATGTTGCATTCTTCCCTAAAATTCAAAATTTGTGCCTTGGAAATGATGTTTATCAGTTGGGGTGATGATGTGATTGCCTGTATACAGCTGTGTCCACACCGAACAAGTCTAATGAAGAATGCCCCTTCCAACACCACTACTTCCTGCTATAAAGATTCTTCTCTAGGCACCTCATTTTGACTGGGGCAACACTCTGTTCTTGTCTACTTGCATTATCACCGTCACATATGAATTTGGTGGAGACTGCAAGTGTCCATGGCAACACTCATTGTGCAGGCCTGTTCCATTATTGTCACCATCATGAAGCTGGCAAGAGCAATAACATTCAGCTGATGCTGATAGGAAAGAATATAGACAGGAATTGGCTGCAGGAGATATGCAGCACAAAGAGTTACCTAATTAGGCTTTGATCTACTAATGATCTACTATGTACCAATGTGACTGCAGAGATGTATAATATTGATCAAATGTGATGTAAATGTTGTATAACTGTATTAATATGATTGTTTTCTAATGAAAAAATATTTTTCATAAAAAGGTGTGGTGTATGCTCTATGTTGGTAAAATGTATTAAAACCAAGTCTATAGCACAGCCCTTACAGTGTCTTAGTACTTTATTTCTTCTGTGTCTGATTAGTAGTCAGTGGTGCTAATTCTGGATCCTGGGACCAACAGCCCAAAATATGGTAGTGACTTAGAAATGTGAGATCCTCCAAAATAAACGAAAGTGGCTATTTGAAAGTTGTTGTCTAGAACAGATATGACCATAAAAAAATGAAAACTAAAATAAATGGCATTAGTGCCATGAACAACTAAACAAGTGGAATTAAACATTGTGGTTTCAAATAAAGTTTGTTGGATAGGATATATACAGTATATGCTGTATATGTTTGATCTCCATGTTAGACCTATTCTTTTCCAGACCTGCCACTGTTGGTCTTACAAAGAGTGTTCACAGAGTAGGAGAAGATTCTGAATTCATTCGTTTTATGGTGGTTGTGGGTGTGGATGGTGGTAATGACTAAGAACACTTTTTTCTTGAAGTGAGGAGCAATTTCATTATACATATTTTACATACCTCTATATACATTCACAAATTGAACTCTGTATTTTCCTTGCTAAGATACTTTTTGGTTGGTGTAAGACTGGTGTCTAGGAAATACGAACATCATCTCCTGCCATGGATTTAATAGTACATCAAAAATTAAATCTAGGCAGATGAAAAAGACACAAATTGCTGTCACTCTGTAATTATGAATACATCAAGAAATGTTGTTGCCAGTGGGCTCATTCATGCTGCTGTAATTGTGCGAGGACCCCAAGATCCAGACCATCAAAGAGAGGAACCAACATATCTTTCCACAGCTGTTCTTCAATTGTAAAAATTGTTGCTGCAAACTATATCATATTCTTTGCTCTCTTCCAGTGTTCTGTCTGTAAAGAATATTTGTGGCTACTTCTGAAAAAGTGTTGTTTAACAGTGTTTTTTTTTTTTTCATTAAAACCTGCATTTTCCCTTCCCATTAGACTACAACCTGGTAAAAGTGCTTAGCTACTTTGCATTAAACACAGAAAAAGGTGCAAAAAATTGTATTTTCAGGTAACACAAATGACATAATAACTTTTACTGGAAATTGCAGAAAAATGTCCATAAAAGCACAAGCCTGATTACATAAATGGCCAAAGTTAGCCAATAATACCCATAATATCATTACAATCTAGCAACACACGTCACAGAATTTTTATTACCAGCAGTCATATTTTGACTAATTTTTACACATGGATCCTAGCATGTTTCAATTTCAGGATAATCTTCTTCAGGGGTAAATTGATAGTAAGCCTATAATATGAGTACATATTAAAAAAATAAATAAATAAATACATCTTATACACAATATGCAATATATACACATGACTTGTATGATGATCCATAAATTGACTTACTGTATATTGCAGTCTAACAGGAACAGGAATACAGGAGTACAGGAAATTATCAGCCCCCCCAAATGACTCCATTTTGGAAAGTAGACACCCAAAGCTGTTTGCTGAGAGGCATGGGGAGTCCATGGAATATTTAATATTTTGCCACAAGTTTTGGGAAAATTACAATTTTTTTTAACACAAAGTTGTCACTAAAAGATACATTTCTCACACATGACATGGGTATATGTGGAATGAGCAATATATCAATTAGTGTCAACTTTATCATTTAGTGACAACTTTGTGTCACTAAATGATAAAGTACATTATCATCAAATTGCATTCTGCTGCTTCTCCTGAGTATGGGGATACCCCATGTGTGAGACTTTTTGGGAGGCTAGCTGTGTACGGGACACCGAAAATCAATCACCATCTTCAGGTTTTCTAATGGCGTAAATTTTTGATTTTACTCCTCCTCACTACCCATCACAGTTTTGGAGGCCCTGAAGTTTCAAGATAGCACAAACCCCCCCCCCCCAAATGACCCCATTTTGGAAAGTAGACACTCCAAGCTATTTGCAGAGAGGCATGGTGAGTCCATGGAATATTTTATATTTTGCCACAAGTTTTGGGAAAATTACAATTTTTTTTAACACAAAGTTGTCACTAAAAGATACATTTCTCACACATGACATGGGTATATGTGGAATGAGCAATATATCAATTAGTGACAACTTTATCATTTAGTGACAACTTTGTGTCACTAAATGATAAAGTACATTATCATCAAATTGCATTCTGCTACTTCTCCTGAGTATGGGGATACCCATGTGTGAGACTTTTTGGGAGGCTAGCTGTGTACGGGACACCGAAAATCAATCACCATCTTCAGGTTTTCTAATGGCGTAAATTTTTGATTTTACTCCTCCTCACTACCCATCACAGTTTTGGAGGCCCTGAAATTTCAAGATAGCACAAACCCCCCCAAATGACCCCATTTTGGAAAGTAGACACTCCAAGCTATTTTCAGAGAGGCATGGTGAGTCCATGGAATATTTTATATTTTGCCACAAGTTTCGGGAAAATTACATTTTCTTTTTATTTATTTTTTTAACACAAAGTTGTCACTAAAAGATAAATTGTTCACACATGCCATGGGTATATGTGGAATAAGCAATATATCATTTAGTGACAACTTTGTGTAAAAAAACAAAAAAAAATAATCATTTTCCCGAAACTTGTGGCAAAATATAAACTATTCCATGGACTCACCATGCCTCTCAGCTAATAGCTTGGAGTGTCTACTTTGCAAAATTGGGTCATTTGTGGGGGGTTTTGTGCTATCTTGAAATTTCAGGGCCTCTGAAATTGTGACAGGTAGTGCGGAGGTAAAATACACAATTTACGCCATTAGAAAACCTGAAGGTGGGAATTGGTTTTCGGGGTCCCGTACACAGTTAGGTTCCCAAAAAGTCTCACACATGTGGTATCCCTGTACTCAGGAGAAGCAACAGAATGTATTTTGGGGTGTCATTTCACATATACCCATGGCATGCGTGAGCAATATATCATTTAGTGACAACTTTGTTTAAAAAACTAACAAAAAAACAAAAACAAATTGTCACCTTCCCGCAACTTAGGGCAAAATATAAAATACTCCATGGACTCAATATGCCTCTCAGCAAATAGCTTTGGGTGTCTACTTTTCAAAAAGGGGTCGTTTGGGGGGTGTTTGAACAGTCCCGACATTTTATGCTCAATCTTAGCCACACATCACCCACTCTTCTAACCACTTGAAAACCAAGCATTTTCTGTGACATTTTGTTTACATGAAAAAATATTTTTTTTTATTAGAAAATTACTTTAGACCCCCAAACATTATATATTTCTTTAAAGCAGAGGCCCTACAGAACAAAATGGTGGATGTTGCAAATTTTTTTGTCACACGGTATTTGCGCACATATTTTCCAAACGCAATTTCTGCGAAAAAAATACATTTCTTTTAAATTTAATGCACAAATACACTGTACAATTCTAAATTGTTTGGTAAAAATTAAAAGATCTTATGCCGAGTACAGAGATACCAAACATGACATGCTTTACAAATTGCGCACCCCTGTGCAGCGGCAACAAACTACGTACATTTTTAAAAGCCTTTAAAAGTCTTTACAGGTTACCACTTTAGACTTGGGCGTTTGCGGCGATACCTTACATTGCGGTTTACATATGACACTAGACTAACGCTTGCGTGCGCCTGTGCGCGCAAGCACGGGGGGACAGAGGGGGGCTTGATTTTTTTTTTATTTATTTATTTTGCTTTTTTTGTGTTATTTTGACACCTTTCCTTTTTATTTTTTTTATTTTTTAATAATTTTTATTGTTATCACAGTGAATTTAAATATCCCCTATGATAGCAATCTGTAGTGACAGGTACTCTTTTTTTTAAAAAATGGGGTCTTTTAGACTCTAGATCTCTTCTCTGACCTTAACGCATCTGACCACACCAAAATTGATAAGATGCTTTCCCAATTTCCCAATGGCGCTGTTTATTTCTGGTGAAACAGAAGTCATGAAATGCTCGTAGCTTCCGGTATCTTAGGCCATAGAGATGATTGGAGCCATTCTCATCTCCAATCAGCTCTATGGTTAGATAATTGAACCACCGGCTGCACTCTCGGGTTAACCGGTGGGACAGGAGAGCCCGAGAAAAACCACGGAAGGCGACGGGAGGGGGGGAGTCCCCTCCCACTGCATGTAAAAGCAGTCTAGCGGCCAATTATCCACTAGGATTGCTTTTAAATGTAAGCTGACCGCTGGCTGTAAAAAAACAATACCAAGGTGATGCCTAAATCTCCAGGCATCATCCTGTTATAACCACTCAAAGTCCAGCAACGTACCAGTACATTGCTGGTCCTTGTTTGACATATAGTAAAGGTTTTTTTTTTTTCATGCAGCCTGTGGGCTGAACGAAAAAAAGAGAACCTAACAGAAATCACCACAGGAATATTGTGTAGTATACACACCATTAACCGCCCAACAACCAAACCCACTGATTTAATGGTGGGCATACATGACAATATTCCACGTATACCTAAAGGTATTTTAACTGCAGTGGTGAAATCAACCTACCACAGTTGCTGCCATCAGAGGTATCCATATATGCTGAGTGCAAACGCTGTTTGTGTCAGAATATATAAAATCAGTGTGGCAGCCGACGGGTACCTGCAAGAGAAACAGGTTAACAAAAGAATGAAAAACAAACAAAGTACAGTAAAAGTACAGTAGGAATAGTAGAAGAACATAAAAATAACTGACATGACAACTGTTTTTGGCTTTTTTATTTTAAGTTTTTTCGTACACCTTTTTTTTTGTGAACTGCAATTTTCCAGCTTAGGGTCTCTCAAAATGTCGATAGCCATCATCGAACATCTTTCAAGACCCTGTGTTTGTGTGCCCTACACTATATCGTGCTGTACCCTACACTAATACTCCACTAGTGTGTGGTAGCGACGGAAACAGTCCCCGATGCAGAGACCAGGTTGGTCAGGACATTCGGGAAAATAATAGCGGGTGTCACGCCTACATCTGCGCCTGCTGCAGACACGACATCTTATTTGGGGGTGTCTTTGGGTAGGGGTACTTGGGAGGACATGTGGAAAATGCCTCTCATGCAGCCGGCTCCCTGCATCTGGAAGGGGAAGTTGGGCAGGAACACCTCCTGGGTACAGGTAGGCGTTGATGATTTCTTCCTGGAATTCTAGGAAGGATCTGGTTCATCCTGGCGCCCTGTATAGGACAAAGGCATTCAGCATAGCCAATTGAAATAAATAAACAGACACTTTTTTGTAGCAGCGTCTGGCTTTACGGGCAACTAAATACGGCGCCAAAAGCTGGTCGTTAAGGTCCACCCCTCCCATATTAAGGTTGTAGTCATGGACACAGAGGGGTTTCTCCATAACGCCAGTTGCCGTAGTAATTTGGATCGTCGTGTGTGCGTGAAGGGAGGACAGAACGAAAACATCCCGTATATCCCTCCACTTCACTGCAAGCAATTTGTCAGTTTTCAAGCAGGCTCTCTCCCCCCGACTAAGATGGGAATTTACAAGCCATTGGGGGAAGCCCCGGCAATTAGGTCGCATGGTGCCACATCCGCCAATTTGTAATTCAAGAGGGTGACTAAATAGTGGCATGCTTGTGTAAAAGATGTCCACGCACAAATGGTACCCCTTTCCGGATAAGGATGACACCAAGTCCCAAACTATCTTGCCGCTGCTCCCTATGTAGTCTGGGCAGTTGGGGGGCTCCACAGTGCTATCTCTTCCCTCGTAGATCCGGAAACTAACTGTATAGCCTGTGGCCCTCTCACAGAGCTTATACAGCTTGACCCCATATCTGGCACGCTTGCTGGGGAGGTACTGTTTCATAGCAAGACAGCCAGTAAACTTAATCAGGGACTCGTCAACGCAGACAACTTGTTGGGGGGGTAAACAAGGCTGCAAACCACTGATTGAAGTGGTCTACGAGGGGCTGAATTTTGTGGAGCCGATCATATTCAGGGTCTCCCCGAGGACAACAGATTTCATTGTCGTTGAAGTGCATAAATTGCAGAATTTGCTCGTATCTCGCCCTGGACATGGAGGCAGAGCACACGTGCATATGGTGAATTGGGCTAGTGGACCAATATAGCCACAATTCACTCTTTTTGGTTATGCCCATGTTGAGGTAAGGCCCAGAAAGATTTTAAAATCGGGAACTGTTATAGGTTTCCAGGCGAATTGTCTGGCAAGGGGCAAATTTGGGTTGGCGGCAATGAATTGTTGTGCATATAAATTTGATTGATCCACAATAGATCTGAAAAGATCTTCCGTGAAAAACAGCTCATAAAAATTCAGGGGTGTAAAACCAGCTGTTTCCACGTGGATTCCAGGTTGAACAGTGCTGGCGCTGTAGAATCAGTGGGTCACCAATTGGGATATGCCAGCGCATCAGGGAGGGCACTATGGGCTCTACGGGCCTGTCTTCGAATACGTGGTGGCTGTGGGCCACTACTTGTGCTAGCCATCGCACCAGCTTTAACTGCACTTATGGGACTCGCCACGTCACCAAGAGTTACTGCAGGGCTGGTTTTACTAGGTCCAGGGTGTACTAGGCCGCTGGCGCTTGCCAGGCCACCAGAAGGATGAGCGGCATTAGTACCGACACTCTGCTCCATACGAGCACGCTGCAATCTCTGCACCTCAGCAACTCCAGAATGGGGTCGGGTACGCCTGGTTCTAACAGGGACCCATCCATCGTCAGAGCTGTCTGTCAGGGAGCCGCTGCTCTCTTCAGGTTCGTATACTGACCCTGGTTCTGCCAGTGAGGCTTTTCCATCGCTCTCATCTGACATGGTCGGTATACTGTAAGCCTCTGCACTACTGTACCAACGTTTGGTCATTTTAGTAACTAAATTTACCGGTACAGTAGTGTGACTCACAGGTAAAAAAAGCACCTGGTTGTCAAGGACTATTTCAACCGCTTCCAAAAAAACCTGCTAATGCTAGCAGGGATCAGGCCTAACTCTGCTAACACAGTGGTTTTGTGTGTTGTGTTTTTATGTAAGTGACAGTAATCTATTGATTACTACACTTGCCTGGGCGGAGGGGTTAAACGCAGGTGCTGGCAGGAATCAGTGCTGATCGTGCAGACACTGCATTTTGGGAACCCTAAACTATGGGGACGCTGATCAGATCAGATATTGAGCTGTTCAAACACTATACTAGTAATGGAAGTGTATGTGTGTGTGTGTGTATGTGGTAATCAAGGGGTTATTTCTAACTATGCGCTGGGGATCTACGCTATCTTAGACTAATGCTAACACTAGCTAATGTCACCTGTGTCACTAAGAATAGTGATCAGAAAAAAAACTGTACTGTACACTATAAAAGTGACACTGTGACAGGGCAATGAAAGGGTTAACTGGGGGGATCAGGGGGTTAAATCTTTATTGGGGGGGGTTGGTGGGGACCCTAAACCTACTTGGGACAGGAAATAATTCGCTAGCGCTAACTCAAGTCACAATCACACTAATACAAAATACAGTAAAACACTATATTACCTGTTTATTAGTTTGCAATGTGACAGGGGGGAAGGGGTTAACTGGGATGATAAGGGGGGGGATCAGGGGGTTAAATCTTTATTGGGGGGTGGCGGGTATCCTAAGTGTAAAAGGAAGGGCCGCAAGCGCTAAACCTGGTCACAAGTCACACTTATACAGGTATATAGGAAATTGCTATATACAGTATACAGGGTGTGTTGTGACAGGGGGTGTAGGGGTTAACTGGGGGGGGCGATCGGGGGTTAAATGTGCCTATCTACAGTAAGTGTGTGTGGGTGTGCTGGAGCAGTACTCACAGTTTAGATGTGCTCTCTCCTCTCGATGAATCCAAAAAGGATCATGGGAGGGGAGAGCGGGTCTTTTCTGTTCCTGTGTTTACATTTCACAGGCACAGATCAGTATCTGATTGGGCAGGACCGATCAACAGGTCCAGACCAAAAATCATTGGCCTGGACCTGATGACTGATCGGTTCTGAACCCAATCAGATCATCAGCGGTGCCAGGGACGCGCGGGAGCATGCCCCAGAGCAGCGGGAGCAAGCGACGTAGTGGTGCGGCGGTCGGCAAGTGGTTAAAGTAAAACTATAGGCAAAACATTTTTTTTTTCATTTTGGATAGAGTAAGGGAGGGTTAAAACCCCTGCCAGATTTTTTTTGCCATCTGTGTCCCATTGCAGAGATTTACCTTCACTTTCTGTCCCAAAGCTAAAACAGGAAGTGAGAGGAAATCCCTGCAAAATAAAGGAATCGATTGAATTCAACCCGTGGTTGGAGAAAAGAAAATTGTTCCATTTATGGCCGGCTTTAGTGGAGTATTATTTTTTTTTTCCAAAAGTGAGTATTATTTTGTTTCCTACAAAGACAAAGCGGATGTGGCTTAGCCAATGTGTTCTACAAGAAATTTTAGAAATACAACATACTGTATGTTGTGTGTAGAATGGTACTTCAACTGAATTCTAATAAATATACATTTTACCTTTTCTTGCACCATCCAAAGACAAATGAGGTCTAAAATGCATTTTAGAAATATAAAGTGTGTAGCTCATCAAAAAAATCTTAGTTAATCTTGTTGCTCCAATACTGAATGGCGATGAAACTTGGACAATAAGGCACATCATGCCTGTGCTACAACATTGTACTTTCTGGGTCATATTCTGGACAAAATTCACTGTCATTTTTATTTCATGATAAAACATGCCTTGTCTCTCCCTCTCAATAAGTAGCCTAGTTAAAACACTTCCAGGATTTGCAGCACGTCTGTGTTATATTTCCAGTTTTGTCAATAATATTATATTATACACTGTATTTGTTATTTCACAATAAAACCTGCCTTGTCTATACCTCTCACATAGCAGCCTGGTAAAAAAAAAAAAAGGTTCCTAGATGCACACCATGTCTGTGCTGAATTTGTGGCTATTTCTTATTATACACTGTAATTTTCATTTCACTGTAATACCTGCCTTGACTTAATGTAAGGCAGGAAATAATGTAAAATGACAACAAATGTATTTCCCATATACATTATGTGATGCCTGATTACAATATCAATGATGCTGTTCTAGCAAATCATATTGTTCCGTTACACTGTACATAGCTTAACACTTTTGCTACCAGAGCCGTTTTTGCATTTTTGCGCACATGCTTAAAAAATAATTTTAGGCCTGAAGATTATATAAAATCCCCAAAACATTATATATTTTCTGAAAGCAGACACCCTAGAGAATAAAATATTAGTAGTTCCAATTTTTTATGTCACATGATATTACCGCAAAGGTCTACGAAATTCAAAATTTCTGTTAAAAAAACACTGAAGTTAATTTTAGGGCACACAAATGCAATAAATTAACCACATTTTTGGTAAAATATAAAAGATGACAGTGGATCGAGTAAATAGATACCTAACATGTGAAACCTTAAATTTGTGTGCCCTCATGAAATGCTGACAAACTTCAGTACTCTATATTTTTCAAGGGCAACACTTTAAAAAAATCTATAGATCATCAGTTTAGTGTTACAGAAGAGGTATGGATTTAGAATGTGTTACACAGACAGTGTTTTGGATGCGTTGGCTTGCATTTACATTCGTACGATCATATATGTGTGAGTGGGAGGGGCCTCAAAAATATGTCTTGGGGGGGGTTAGGTGCTTTGGTGTAACTTTCATTTTTTTACAATTAAAAACATTTTGTTCAGTTAACTTTTTTCCTTTCATCACATAGGGGACAAAAAGTCCCCTATGTGATGATTTTTTAGTGACCAGTTCTCTTTAATGAGATAGCCAGGGTCAAAAAGACCCTAGATGTCTCCCCTGTGCTTCACTGTATGTAATCCAATGCCGATCTCATTGCAATACATTCTTTCCCAGCATGCTAACTAAGGACATTGACGGGGTAACCTGGAAGTGAAATCAAATACATAACTTTCTGGGTTAGCAATAAGGAATGATGGAGATTGGATGTGTCCCCACTCTGCTCCCTCCCCTCTGCACAATGGCACCTGCTATGTCAGTTCCGGGCCTGCAGATGGGAAAGCGGAGCCAGAGATATATAGTGGGGCGCGTGTGGGGGGGGCGTCGTTACCGGCGGTGTGTTGAAGCAATCGGGTGGCAGCGTAGCCACCAGAATGCTTCCATCTGACAGGAAGGAGTCTGCTTGTCAGATTTACACACAATCCCAACAAACGTACCTGGCAGCAAATGAGTTAAAGGCATCCTGCAAGCATGTAATTTGAAGAAGTGGTATGTTTTTTTTTTTTTTTTTTTTTTTATTGCTCTTGAACTTGCCTAAAATGGAGGCTCCTCTCCACACTGAATAGTATTTTTGCATTGTACATGTCCCCTCTGGCAGTGCCAGATCCTATTGCCCTTTGTTTGACAAAAACTTGCTTACTAGCCTTGAAATTGGCCATAATGAATTTTAAAGAACCCAATCACAAAAGAGTTAATAAATTAGGTTCAAGGCCCCTGCACTACAGTCAACAGAATGGGAAGGTTTCACTGTGTTTGCTTCTGCATTATTGTTATCGACATCAGAATAGTGACTTTCCTATTTTAAAGTTCTCAAAATCCATAAAAAATTGCTTAGTTTTTTTTTCTTTGCTCAGGAAGATTACCTAATAAAATGTGTTTAGAATGGAACTTTGCATGAAAGGACATTATTAATGTCTACAAAGAGAGCAAAATGTAATAGGTTAATCACTACATTTAAATTGATGTACACATTTAGCAGCCACAGCTGACTCCATCTCTTCATAAATAATATTGTATCTACTTAGTAATTTCTATTCATATACTGGATGTTGTTCATAAAGATAAATAACACAGCTTAATTAATTTGAACCCTATATTTTCTCATACAAAGGTTTAAAGCTTCAGCCAAAATTAAAAGTATAATGCTATGAAATACTGTATTCACAGATTATCTGCTACTACTTCATTTTTATTGTTTTTTTTTTTACTCATTCACATGCATCAACCCTAGTGTAAATAAAAAAAAAAAAAAAAGTTAAAAAATAAAATCAAGATTTAAAATTGTGTGCGTTGTGAAATGGCAAAAAGTTGATACCCAAAATGTTTGTTAGGAGGTGCTTTAAAATCCCTAACAGTTCATCACTTTAGAGTTAACTGTAAAAAATGTACCTAGAGGTATTCCTCTCATTATGACATTTGTGGCATTACTGTTTATCATGCATTCCTCGTTTATTTAACACTCTGAGCACAATGCATGCATTTTTGTGTGTACTTGACAGGTACTCTTCATTGCGATATCAGGGATCTCTTGGACTTCTAATGCCTCCAATACACTTCTTACAACATAATCAAGTACAGACTGTACTTGATTGGTGATGAAGTACCTTTCAACCAGGAAGGGCTTACAACTGAGCACATCAGGGTTCATTTAACAAGGGAGATTGAGAAAAAATATGCCCAACTCTGCTCTCTATCCTGAAAGCAGTGAGTGAGTAAAAAGATACTAAACTTGTCAAACCTGTGTTATGACAAAAAAAACTTCAGTACCCCAAATTGTCCATCGGCCAAGCATCATTTAAGAGTTAACCATAAATGATGACCCTAGAATTATTGCTCTCAATATAGTGTGTGTTTGAAAATGTGTGCATATTCATGTGGGTGGGGGACTTTTTAGGGTTTTTCTAAATGTTACTTTCATATTGTTTTTCCTTTTTTTTTTAAACCTACTATAACTTTATTTCTATAACTTAGGGGGCTGATACCCCCCTTTATTGGATTATAGACATAAACTCAGTTTTATCTTATTTACAAAGCTAAATGAGTATTCACTTTTGTAAAGTGATTTTTTTCTTGATCTTTCAGTAAATCAACCCCTATGTTTCACTTCCTTAGGATCTCTGAGCAGACCCATAGAAGCAAAAAAAGTTAAATATGACTAGTGTCATCCTAGCAATGAAGCTGTTTTAGTAGAGGGAGACATTAACCTGAAAAGACAACACATTCTAAGCCTATGGGTTGGAACCTACAGTATTATCAACCTACCTATGCCTTTGAGTATCTTTGTTGTGTACAGAAAAAGAATGCATTTGTATGTTTAATTTTTTTTTTAACATTTTGTTAACCAAACCCCTGTGGTGTCTCAGCATTGCTGTATTTCACACACAAAAAAAATTATTTTTAAAAATGGGTAGCAGGAGGGAGTGGCCTGACGTCAATGTGAGCTGGTGTACATAGCTCACCTGGGCTCCCTCATCCTGGAAAAATAGCCTGGAGTGTTCCGGGAAGGTGGCCAAGCTTGGTGCAGTGAAGGGGGGAAAGACATCTGGGGAAGCGGTGCTCTGGCGTATTGGTGATTGGCAGCGGCGGAGCGGCCTCGAGTCTTCCTCTGTCCTCAGCTGGCCGGCACAGAGCTCAGTAATCGCCAAAAGCCGCGTGACTTCTCATGTGGAAGGGGGAGTGGCAGCCTATAGCTTGCCTATGGACAGCAGGACTTGGCTTTCCTCAGCTCCCTCGAATTTCTTTGGCTCCTCCTGGCCCTTGGCAGGCTCTAACGGCTCCTGAGAGTAATACTGGGATATCCCTGGCCGCTAAAGACTTGCCTCAATCCTCGCTTGCAATTTCCTCTGGCCTCTGCTGGCTCTTGGCTCCTGATAAAAATGTTCTGACCGTGGCTACCATTTGTTCTTTTGGAATGAATTTGGTTGGTGTTGCTGGACCCTTGCTAGCTGATAAACTCCTGAATTGGCAGATAAGTTGTATTTATTTTTCTTATTTTTTTTTCCCTCCCCCTTTTTTTTATATAACTGAAAACATGTTCAAGAACCATGACAAAAAAAAAAAAGGAGACATATCAGTATTGCAGGACAACGGATTGTAAAAGACAAAGATAAAAGCAAGGAAGCGCCAGCCAAGTTGGAGCAATTTGCACATAACCCATCCCCAAATAGTGGGAAAACGCAACAATTTAAGAAATCTATATCGCCTTCTACACCCCTTGAGAGGTCAAGTTTTAATCGCAAGCCTTCTAAAATGGCCTCAGCACCTACCATTCCAACAGAGGAAGGGTCACATGAACTCTCCACTTTAGAAATTTAAGTAGTAGAGGAACCAGCTTTAAGAGAGGTATTAATGGTGGTTAATGGGTGCAAGTCTGCCCTGTCAGAAATGACAGACCAGTTCAAATGTAGAGAGGAAATTTAATTTGTTAGACATAATTTACAAAAAGTGCGTGAGCGCACTACATGGTTGGAGGCCAGAGTCAGTGGCGTTAAAGATATAATAACCCCTATGAAGCAGGAAATTGTACTTTTGAAGGGAACAGCTGAGAAACAAAATGATAAATTAGAGGATTTGGAAAACCGACTAAGGAGGAACAATGTTCATATAATTGATTTACCAGAGAGAAGTGAAGGGAACAATATGAGAAACTTCTTGGAAAAATGGCTTCAGGAGGCCTTTGGAAAGGAAGAAGTCTCCTCTTTATTTGCTAACGAAAGGGCTCATAGAGTTCCACTGAGAACCTCCCCTTCAGGTGGGATACCAAGACTAGTGCTTATGAAGCTCCTTTTTTTTAAAGACAGAGAAACTATATTGCGTAAAGCTAGAGAAATGAAAGATGTAATGTTTATTGAGGGGAAAATTTCCTTTGTTTCCGGATTTTTTTGCAGAAGTACAGAGAAGGATAATGAAATTTGTAGATATCAAGATGCAGCTGCGGCAGTTAAATGTGCAATATTCTATGTTATACAGGGCACAACTGAGAGTGGTAGCAAAGGGTGCAGTTCATTTTTTTGATACACCTGCTATGGCCGCCACTTGGTTGGAGAGAATTCAGCAGTCTTTATAATAGACAAGAGGTATGATCCCTTAGATTGGGACACTGTTTTTTTTTGTTTTGTTTTTTTGTTTTTTTTCTATCACTTTGTATATGGAAGAACCAGAATAGAGCTATGAATCAAAGTATATAATTATTTAGAGAGTCTTAAGTGTTTGGACAAAGACACAGCAATTTGTTGTAGAAAATATTTGTTTGTTTTATACTAATAGATCGTGGGGCCACAATTAAAGCCCCCAGAGGGGTTTGGATGGGAGGGATGGGGGTGGGAGAGTTGGAAAATGGGGGGAGGTGTGGGAATGGAGGGATGGGAGAGGGTGTGGATTCTGTGTTTTCCAGATAGAATAGGAGAAAAATTGGCATAGAAAAGAAAATGCTTATGGTCAAGGTACAGTGGAATAGGACAAAATTGGTTTCTGACTTGCAGATAAGGGGTATAAAATATAAAAGTTATGGTTTAAAGAAATATGGCCCCTATTTATATAGAAGGACTCACAATTTATATATACACTATATTTATTATTCTTTTTTTTTTAGTTAAGATGAATGGTAAGGTGATGATTAGTTTGTGGAATGTAAAGGGATTAGGAGACCGGTTAAAAAAAAATGGGGGGCGTGGCCAGCGCAGAACCGAGATGGACGCTTGATTCCTCGCTCCGCCACCAGACGATCACACCCAGCGCCATCCTCAGCTACAGGAACAGGATCCATACCCGAATCGAGCGCAGACACAGCGCGGCACACACCCGCTAAGCAAAAAGAGGAGAAAGGGCCGAACAGCGTTCTTCCCGCTGCAACCTCGAGACGGCCGACATGATAGTGCTGGCGGCCTGGGCCTTGCCGCCCCAGAGAGGCAGCAGTTTCATTACACGGACCTCCCGAAAGAAGTACCCTCCTGAGGACATACAGATATAGGTACTCTCTCCCCTCATGCCTCAGAACCCTCCAGCCCTTCATGCAGCAGCCCGGCCAAATCTAAAATAAGGCTTGAAAACCCTGACAAGGCCTCAGCTCCTGGAAAGTTTGGGCAGTTTTGGGACTTTACATGAGACACCGGCGAGCACTGCTCAACGTCCCCATCCCTGTATATAACAGAACTCTTCAGGCCTCAGCTAGCTGCTCGATTAACTCCTTACTGCCAATCTCCTTGGGGACCTCTCCCATAGCTGCTTTTCCCACTGCAGGCCAACCTATCCTGGACACTGCTCTTAAAGAGATGATGTTCTCCCTCCACACCTCCCTACAATCTGACATTGTGACACTTGCTAATAGATTTCTAATAGATTCACTGCAGAAGTCCACTCCTTGGGAGACAGGGTTCATTATGTAGAATCATCAGTATCCGATATAGTCACCACTGTCAATGATTTGGTAGAAGCACATGAAGAGAATGTTGAAGAGTAAAAATGGCTCAAAGCGAAGATTGCTGATCTGGAGGTCCGCTCCAGAAGAAATAATCTTAAACCCGGGGCATCCCTGAATCCGTGCTTCCTGCTGAGCTACACAAATTTGCCCTTCGTATTTTCTCTGCTATCCTTCCTGGAGGATTCCCCTGGAGCTCACTATCGACCGCATCCACAGGGTCCCAAAGCCCCCTTTTCTTCCTCAGCACATACCACGCGACACATTATTGCGTGTGCACTTCTACCAAACGAAGGAAGCCATTCTCGCCAAATCAATGCTAGTATGGCCGAGAGCATTTTATCATCTATGCCGAAGCGCCGAAGCACCTCTTGGAGGTAACCCTAATGAACCCTATTGAACGCCTTCTAATGAAAGAAGCAGAGAAGGCGTTCTGGTGGTATCCGCTGCATGTATGATATTAATAAGCCTTCTGGTTGCGTCCGCTGACTTCCTCCCCTTAGTGAAACCCGTTTGGTCTTTGTGTATATGTTGCGGTAAAATTGGCATCAGTCTGTTGGCTACAGTTTTTGCATATATTTTAATGTCAGTGTTAAGCAGGGATATTGGGCGGAAGTTTTGCGGGGAATTGGGTTCTTTGCCTGGTTTAGGTAGAGTTATTACGGTTGCTGTAAGTGTGATGGCTTTACATATCTCCTCTATCGTGAAGGGGGCATTAAGTTGTCCAGCTTGTGCAGGGGGAAGAGAAGGGAGGGCAATGTTATCGAGAAACTAATTAATGAGTTCGGGGGTAGGGGATGTGTTTTGGGAAGCCTAAAGGTTGTACAAGGAGTCATAGTAGCTACTAAAGGCATTTGCAATGTCTCAAGGATCTTGTAACACTTCGCCTGTGCGCAGGTGTATGATGGAGCTCATTTTGTTTTTAGTGTGTTGGCCCTTAAGTTTGGTGGCTAACAATTTACCTGCCTTGTTGCTGGTGACATAGTATTTGGCTTTGGATTTTGGTAGATTTCTCTCATAAGTGTCGAGAAGGTACGACCTGAGTTCCTGTCGAAGTGTCGTGAGTTACTTTTGTAGGTCTGCAGAGGGATTGTTTTGGTTTTGGGATTCAATGGAAGTAATTTCATGTGTTATTCCAGGTAGATGGATAAGTGTTAAGCCACCATCTGGTATGGACTGGTTGGGCAAGGTTAATAATACAATAATAAGGGAAAAACTGGCCTATATAAGAAGGGGGGATAGATTTGAAAAAATATGGAAAGAATTGATTGAAACTACAGGGTTGGAGGCTGTGAATATTTAGGAAGTCGGTCTTGTTTATATCCTAACTGTTATTTGCTTGCTTAATATTTTAACCCTAAAGGGAATTAATGGGGGGAGAAGGGGGGTTTAGGAGTGGGGGATGCTTTTCTTTCCTGTTATGACTTGTATTTTCTACTGGAATATTTGTTATTGTCTCTTGTGTATGGAAAGTATGTTATTGAGAAAAATGAAAATAAAGATGAAGTTAAAAAAAATGAGTAGTAGAAGATCTGATAAACATGATCTACTGAGCATGTATCTTGGCACATATCATACACAAATTTAAAAATAATGCATTATAAAAGCTGTACCATTAAAAAAAAAAAAGATATGACTGCATTTCGTAAAATACTGATCAAATCAAAAATCTATGAAGTCATTAAACTGCATTTTAGTGTAATTTTTTCTGTTACCCATTTATAATATTGTCTGTCTGAGCTGCAGATGTATGCAGGTAGGGATCAAGCATTTGTAAATCATCAGCAAAGCTTTGTTTTATTTTCACTGCAGATTAAATATTTTCCACTGCAAAGTAATCATAGAGAAACAGTATTTGCTTTCACTTAACAGTTAAATAGCCAATACACCGACCACTGAGCATTTCAATTTTAAGATTTGGTCTTGAATTATAGCTTTAAGTCTTTATGGTATTGCAAAGTCTTTTATTTCTTCTAAGAAAAATGTCTTTTTAGACACATTTTTCATGTACTGAAATTCACAGATAAAGCATTTCAGAGACATGCTGTAGCTTTGGAACATGAATATGCAAAGGCACATTGTATGGCTATGTGCCAGAATTAGTTTGGCCAAGAGCCTTGATAAACTGAATCATCTCTTTGAAGCAGCACAGAAAAAACAGCAGGACATCTTTATAAATGCCAAGTTGTGATCAACTACTCCAAATAACATTCTCTTTTAGAATAATTAGTTTAGACATGAATAATGGAGAGAGGGGAAGAGAGGAATAAGGTTTGCATGCATGAGGACTTGCTCTTTGATTCAAGATGCTTTTTAAAAAGATGAATTCCGTAAGATTTCATTTGATGGTTCTGTTTTTCCCAGTTATAAACATCTTGAGTTTGAGATGACATCTGGTCTCCTTTTAGAGACTTTAGGCTTCAATGTTGACAACCCACCCTCAAATTTTATAGTTACATATACAGACATTTAAGTCTTCTTACAACTGAAGAACTGCAGCAGTGGCTCACATGGCTATTTATAGTCTGCTTTGGGTTGCATGAATCATTGCTCATTTTAAAAAGAATTCACTGTTAGCCTAGGACATTTTTTGCATAATATGTGCTTAGAATAATTTATATTTGACACTTTTTACCCAATAGAAAATCATTGTTTGCTCATAAATAGGGATGATCTGTTGGTTCAATGGGTGCTCAGCAGAACCAAACCTTCTGCTGCAGTGGGAAGTGAAACATTTAGTAGCTGTATTACTACCAACAACAAATATGACAGCTCAGGACTCCGAGTCCTGGATGCAGGGAGCTGGTGGACACAGGCATCCAAACAACTATTACTTTATCACCACCTAGACCATTCAGCTGTCAGACAGGGATTCCTGTCTGACAAGTGAATGCAAACATACGCAGGGATAGCGTTAAAAAATTGGATGGGTTCCACCCCAAAATTCATGCCATGTAATCAAAAGGGCAGGATTATGTAAAACAAAATGGGTGGGATCTCTCTCAATTTGTTTCTGGAGTCCCTCATTAATATGTATACCAGATCTTCATCTAGGATAAATGTCTGGAATAGATGAATAATATCCCCAGCCACTTTATTTACAAAAAAAAAACAAAGCAGCAAGGAGCTGGCAATTTAAACAGCATTTTTTTTTAAATAAATCCTGTTTGAGATTTGTAAAACATTAATTTAGCAACAAATCCTATTGAAGTCTATTGAAGGGAAGGGGGTTAAGCTTAATACTTAATTCTGCCTACTTTCAAGGCTAAAAAGTAAGCTATTTTTAAAAAGGGCGTGGGGACATTTAACAAAGCAAACATTTTTAAACAATACTGTAGAAATTAGAGTGTATTATTTGGCAGGCAAATGATACAAATTTTGAACAGTGGCTGGGCATTATCAAAGTAGCTTAGTTAGGATGCAATATAGAGTGAGAGACGTGGCATGTTTTATCTTTTAATAAAAATTAAAATATATATTTCGAGACAATAGCCACAAATATTGTGCAGTGACTGGACAATATAGGCAGCGTGGTTAGGCTGAAATATAAGAGGGATGACATGTGACAGGCTTCACCTCTTCATAACAAAAAGTCCTGGTCACCTGGAAGTCCTTTTAGACAGCACATTGGCTTCAGCTTTGTGCAAGCTCTATAAAATTGTCGAGCATAGACACCCAATAGTCAATGGGGTTTTTATTTCTTGCAGTGTCCACATCAGCCTTGGACCTGATATAGACAACAATCATATGGTCAGGTGCAATTTTTTAAATGCTCCCTGCAGCCAGGCTTGTTGTACCCAACTGCCTGGCACAGCCAGACTGAGATAAAAAAAGACACGCCTTGCCTCTAGATGGTGTGAGTCGACTACCACTTTGTCTTGCAGAACCTACTTACTCCCTTATGTATCTGCATGCAGAATCTCTGCCTCTCACTTTAGACCTGATATTTTTAATAATGGTGATTGGCTAAGTTTAATGGCAGCTATAGGTGAAATAAATATTTGGTGTTTTGGGATACATTTCTTTACCACACAAGTGTGCAATGATGTGCTGCAAACAAAAAACAGCTTTGCAAGTGACAGCAACAAATGTACATTGCAAACCCGAAATAAAAAAAAATAAAAAACCTGCAAAAGTAAATAAAATACCTATACTTCCTAATAAAAAAAACCCTGCAATACTAAACCCCAATTTATTTATTTTTTTTACCTAGCATAAAATCAAAAAATGAGGGATCGTGAAATTGAAAAGAAAAAAAGAAAAAACCATAAAGCAACAAAGCAACAAGACTGCAAGAGGCAGCAGCTAAACAGCAAATACAGTAGTTGCGGACAAACACAAAAGGTAGTATGAAATACCTGTTGGGCTTCTGCACTGTGAAAATTGGGGAGACACCAAACTGAAAACCACTATATTATGTGCAATATAGCACAATATAGAATCATACAGTAGATGAGGGAGGGGGGCGGTCCAAGATGGCCGCGTGAACAGGGAGCTCTTCACCTCGTCGGCTCTTTCTATAGCTACGGCCCGACACGGCGATTAGAGCAGCCTAACTTGCCTAACTTGCTACCTCACCTTACCCCAGCCTGCCGCATGCTGTACGCCGCAAGCCGCACCCGGACATCGGAGGACACCGGAGGACATCAGAGGACGGATTGGAGGACGGATTGGCAGCCTTGCAATCTAGCTCTATCTCGCCTTACCTCGCCTTACCCCAGCCTGTTGCGTACTGCACACCGCATACCGCATACTGCTCCCGGGCATCGGGGGACAGCGGAGGACGGATTGGCAGCCTCGTTCTCACACCATAGCAGTCCGCCGCATATTGCCGCACACTTCGGTTGGACTTCGGGGGTGGCGGAGTAGCAATTTCGAGTAGTAATCTCGACTCACCTTACCTTACTCTCCCGGAGTTTGCCGCATATTGCCCGCATATTGCCCGCATATTGGCCGCAGTTTTGCCGCACATCGGAGGCGTGTTCCGGAAATCCCGGGGGAGTTAATCAGCATGCCTAGACGGAAGATAACCGCCGTGAAACTCCATAAACTATCGGAGTTTTACCCGCAAGCACCGCAAACAGCGGCGGGACTCCGGCAAAATGGCGGCAGGGACGCCCACGGCTCGCAATCATCAGGTCCTCTAGGGATGACACCGGAGGCAGGATATACTACAGCTCAGCAGTCGGCAGACAGCTCATCCATGAGGATAGCACACTCTACAGATTCTTCCCCTGCATCACCCTCAATGCAGAGTCCTACAAAATCTAAGCCGAGGAGAGAGGAAGATGCACAACAAGAAGACATCCAGCTTCCTAGTAAAGGTACTCAGCAGCATAGTAACTTATCTATGGAGGTGAGCAGCAATGTTACAAAACCGCAGGGTGTTTGGGCTTTTACACCACAGCCAGATCCCTTCATACATCTCCCAACTATGGGCCAGCCAGTGTCAGATACGACATTGAAGGAAATGCTATCAATATTTCATACATCTATGCAAAATAACATTTTAACATCTATTCAGTACTGCCAGAAAGAACTGCATCAGATGGGAGATAGAGTGGACGTAGTTGAGACCAAAATGGGGGAGTTTGTTGTATCTTACAATACTTTAATTGATTCGCATCTCTCACAGCAAGAAGACATACAGCGATTGCAAGCTAAAATAGTGGACTTGGAGGATAGGTCGAGGCAAAACAACCTCAAGATAAGGGGAATCCCTGAATCTATACAAACGCCTCAACTACCAGGTTTTGTACACGATCTCTTCTCCAAAGCCATACCTGAACTCACGGAATCTGATCTCACCATAGATAGGGTACATCGCATCCCGAAACCCTCTTTTTTACCTCAAGAGATTCCCAGAGATGTATTGTTGAGAATCCACTTTTTTCAAGTGAAAGAAAAAATCTTGGACACCTTTAGGAAAAAGGATCGTCTCCCCGACCAGGCTGCGTCAATACAAATCCTTCCGGATTATTCCCAGCACACTCTTCAATTGAGGCGCAACCTCAATACAATTACTAAAGCTCTCCGCAACAATAAAATATTGTATAAGTGGAAATATCCGGCTAAGCTATGTGTGACCCATCAAGGTTCAACCTCTCAGATTACAACCAGGGAACAAGGGCTAAGATGTCTTCGCCAATGGAATATTCTACCAGATACAATCGACTTGCAGCAGGACAGTGACGATCAGAGACCACAGCATCTACAACCCGATTGGCAAGTCGCTAATCGCTCCTCTAGGTCTACCCATCGTCAAAAATGATGACTGCCAAACTATTTTTTTTTTACTTTTTGAGCTAGACGGAGTGAGACCCCCTGTTTTTGAATAGCACCCTAAATCGTGCTTTTTTTTCTCTCTAATGAAGATGCAGCCACAGCTGCGCACTTGGTCCGTTTGGGCCACGTTTTTTTTTATATATGTACTGTTTGTTTGTACGTTTGTCTGTATGTTTATATGTTGGTTTTTTGCTTTTTTTTCTCTCTCTTTATTTCTTTATTTTATTTTTTGCATATTTTGCTTCTTCTTGCAGAACAGGCTTATGACGAACATACAGAAGTTTTACACCCCGAACAACACGAAATACCATCATGCTTTGCCTTACCCTTCGGACTGGCACTTTTATTTTATTTCGTGCTCTATGTTGACCGAACTACCTCAATCGCAATTTTGCACCGATCAGATGTTAACAAATTTATTCATATACTTAAGGTACCATCTTTCTAATATATATCAACAGTTTATGTTCCAAAGCAGAATGTATATGTTATGTCTTTACAACTATTGTCTTTAAATGTCAGGGGGTTGAACCACCCTGCTAAGAGGCATTCTATGTGGAGGGAAGCATGCTCCCATAGGGCAGATATCCTTGCCATTCAAGAGACACATTTCCAACTTGATCACAGCCCGAGATGCTCTCATAAGGATTACCCACACATTTTTCAAGCCTCTGCAGGGGAAAAAAAAAGAGGAGTCTTGGTGGCAATTAGAGATTCTGTATCCTTCACCTTTAATAGGGTGGTTTGGATACAGAAGGTCGTTATATCATCCTTAACTGCATCATTGACAATTGTTTATACACCATAGTGAATGTGTATGCCCCCAACATGCACCAATTAAGGTTTTTCCGTAAATTGTGGGTTAAAATCAATAAACTCAAATCCGGAAGATTCATTGTTCCCGGAGATTTTAATTTGGTGGTAAACCACGCTATGGACGCTTCCTCTAAAGGAAGACCTTCGGCTCCTTCTTTAGCTACATTTATTCATTCTGAGGGGCTCCATGATGTGTGGCGTTATCAGCACGCGGAGGAGAGGGATTATTCCTACTTCTCCGTGAGCCATAACTCCTACACCAGAATTGACATGTTTTTAGTTGACATACAAACATTACCGTATGTCACTCATACTTCTATTTCCCCCATAACATGGTCTGATCATGCTGCAATTCACATGTCACTGTCCCACCGCCCTGTCTCCCCTACTACATATCTGTGGCGATGTAACAATTCCATCTTATCAGATCCCGAGTCTCTTAAATCTTTGAAATCCCAGGTGGAAGAATTTTTTTCTATCAATAACACTCCGGATATTGACCCGGCCATGCTGTGGATCACACATAAGGCCTTTGCGAGAGGACTCCTCATTCAGCTAGGGGCTAAGCTGAAGAGGAAGTTCAATCGCAAAATGGAGGATCTTATTCGCGACATCCAAGTTTTGGATACTGCGAATAAAAAGACTCCTTCTCTATCCAACGCTTCTAGACTGGGCTCCCTCCGTGTTGACCTTAGAAGACTTTTGTTGGAGCGCCATGAAAACATGCTAGCACATCTTCATATGCAGTATTACTCTGCACATAATAAAGCAGGTAAATTTTTGTAATCTAGGATTAAGACGAAGAGGGTTAAAACTAGGATTGAAGGCATTGTGCACCCACATACGGGTAACAAACACTTACATCCACAAGAAATAGCGGACGCGTTCGCTGATTACTACAGTACCTTATACAGTCTTAAGTTAGACACAGACACCTCTCAACCGACGGACGCATCTATTCGCGATTTTCTCCATAACCTTCACCTTCCGACTCTGTCGACAGACACACTAACACAACTAAACAGACCAATTAAAGAATTGATTGATACCATCGTAACCATGCCCTTAAATAAGTCTCCAGGCCCTGATGGGTTTACAAATGAATATCTTAGGTCCATGCAAGATCAATTAGCACCCCACCTATTGAAATTTTTCTCAAATACGGTCAAGTTGGGTACATTACCCAGCGAAATGCTGCAGGCCAATATCATTACAATCCCAAAAGTGGGTAAATCTTCAATTGATCCTGCCAACTACAGGCCGATATCTCTTTTGAACAATGATATTAAGCTATATGCTAAACTTATAGCTAATAGGATTGCATTAATTTTGCCCACCCTTATAAAGGAGGGCCAGATGGGGTTCGTTAAGGGGAGACAGGCTTCCGACGCCACAAGACGAGTTATCAATCTGCTTCATCATGCTGAGCGCACTAAAACGCCTTCTCTGCTCTTATCCATAGACGCAGAGAAGGCGTTTGATCGTGTTCATTGGGGGTATATGAGTGCAGTATTGGAAAGGTTTGGTTTCAATGGCCCGATTTTTTCGGCTATTATGACTCTATACACTTCCCCAACGGCTAGAGTGTTGTCGGCGGGTACTCTATCCAAAACTTTTCCAATACTAAATGGCACGCGTCAAGGCTGCCCACTCTCCCCCCTGATATTTAATTTATTGATCGAACCTTTGGCGGAAACGCTTAGACAAAATTCTGGGGTCTCCGGCTTCAAATTTCAGCATTCACAACACATCATCACACTTTTTGCTGATGACATAATTTTGAGCTTGACGAACCCCACCGTGTCCTTACCTGCCGTCCACGATATTTTGCAAACATTTAGCACTATCTCTTACTATAAGGTCAATTTCGATAAATCTCTCATTTTAAATATGGGCATACAGGGCCATGCACTTAGTCACCTTAAGCAAAAACTACCCTATACATGGACCCTCCAAGCTTTGCAATATCTGGGTATATCCTTGACGTTTCCGACTTCTGGGCTACTGACATCTAATTTGCGATCACTGATAACTTCTATCTCTAATGACACAAATAAATTAAAGAAGACGGAATTATCCTGGGCTGGAAGAATAGCTGCATTTAAAATGACGTGCCTCCCTAAGATACTGCATATCTTTCGCGCTCTTCCGATTCATATCCCTCAACATTATATCAATTCGCTTAACAAACTCCTGCGTACCTTCATTTGGCAGGGGAAACGAGCAAGATGCGCATATACACATATGACACGACATAAATCGGTTGGTGGGTTGGGATTACCAAGTCTAGAGGATTATTACCATGCATCTCGCCTGGCTCCTTTGCAGCATTGGTTTACCCATAGAACCCATAAAATATCTCTTCCGTGGCTTCCGATAGAAGCTGTACTATCTAATTCACAGGACTTATATACGTTACTTTTGGCAGATATGTGGAAACCTATAACAATGCATACTCTCCCACTAACAATAAGAGCCTCTCTACAGTCTTGGCAATACCTAACTGCCCAATCACAGCTACAACCACAGCAAAATAATATATCAGTTCCCATACCCTTATCGACTATGAGCATTTTGCTTCCTTGTGTTCACATTAATAAATTGGTGGCGGCTGGTATTGATACAGTTACGCAATTGTATCAAGACAACACTATTAAATCTTTTGCAGCCCTCCAACAAGAATATTCACTCACTCCTCAGGCTGTTTTCGCTTATATTAGTATAGTGAGCTTTATATCTAAACACCCACTCCCTAAATTTGACATTCCTCAACCACTTTGGAAATATCTCACAGATCCAAACTCCAAGATCAAAGGGATATCGGTGTTCTATAACCAACTACAGCAGAAACTAACCTTTTTTAAAACATCTTACATGACGAAATGGGAAAGAGACCTCGGTTCGTCCTTTTCCAACGAGCAATGGAAATGGGCGATACGTACGTCTTATAAAGCAACACAATGCGTTACACACTGGGAACAATTTCAGAAAATAGTTACTAGATGGTACCTGACCCCCTATCGTTTGTCCTTAATATACCCTAAATATGATTCATTATGCTGGCGTAAGTGTGACCAAACTGGCACACTTTTCCATATATTTTGATCCTGTAAAGGACTTATCAGCTTCTGGAGGAAAATCTTTGAAATACTTTCTGAGGTTACAGGTATATTAATTAAACCCGAACCCGCCTTAGCGTTATTATTTTTGGGTATTGAAAACATTCCATTTGACATTAGAACGGTGTTCATACATATATTGATAGCAGCCAAAACGGTCATGGCTAGGTGTTGGAAACAACCTACAGCCCCTTCCCATATAGAGGTAATAAGTTTAGTTAACCAACACTTCTCTTTGGAAAAGGCATACGCCTACTCTGTGTTTCGAGGTAGTAAATTCCACACAGCCTGGCTTCTTTGGCAACAAAGCCCTTACTTTCATAGTGTTTAATGAGATACTAACGCCAGCTTATGGCGTGATTCAAAGCATGATGGTATTTTCCTAGGTCTTAAATCTATATAGTATGGGATCCTTTTGCTTCCTGTTCTTGCTTTATATATTGTCATAATTCATTGTAATTTATTAACATATCTATATTTTTTCTTTTACTATATTTTCTTATATTTTATATGTCTGTACTGTTTCTTGTGAAAATCAAATAAAAATTAATTGAAGTAGAATCATACAGTATAGCAACTAGTGATAGGCACTATCACTATCATAACACCCCCCCAATTTGGTTTGCACCAGAACTCCCGAACATGGAAAAAGTTCGGACCTGAGCCAAGAACCCTATTAAAGTCTATGGGACCCATACTTGTAAAATCAAAAGTGCTCATTTTGAAGGCCTATATGCCTTCATAAAGTTATTGGCCATGAAAATGGTATGAGGGCCTGGGTACTTCCCTGGGGAACATGTATCAATGCAAAGCATTTTTTTTAAAAAAGATAGTTTTTAAAGGAGCAGTGATTTTAATGACGCTTAAAGTGAAAAAATAAAAATGAAAAATTACTTTAAATATAGTGGCGGGGGGGGGGTTGATCCCCTTAGTCTGCCTGCAATGTGGCGCATCTGTACCGCGTATAGAACCTGCTTCAGCAAAAGTGACATAGAGAAAACAATTACTTTTAAATTGCCGGTAATACAGTACCATTGCCGCCAATACAAAGACCCTTTGGGTCTGGTATTGATTTTAAGGGGAACCCCACGCCAAAATTCCCCCTAAATATATACCTGACCCTTATCTGAGCATGCAGCCTGGCAGGCTATTAAAGGGGGACGAGCAAACGCCCCCTCCTGAACCATACCAGGCCACATGCCTTAAACATAGAGGGTGCCACCCCAAAGCACCTTGTCTCTATGTTGATGGGTTCAAGGGCCTCTTCCTGACAACTCTGGTCTGTCTATGGGCAGCGGCTTATCATAATCTGGAAGCCCCCCTTAACAAGCCCCCAGATACCGCACCCCATGTGAATGAGTATGGGGTACATTGTAGCCAAGTGTCAAAAAGAAATAAAAACACACACACTGTTTTTGACAATTCCTTTATTAAAAATAAAAAAATAATATCCCCCAATGTAGATCCATCATCAATCATCATAGGTGAGGAAAGGGGCCTGGAAGGAGCCCACCCCTCCTTAAAGGTACAGGGACACACTAAACACCAAGAACATTGCACTATGGCAGCAAAGATGTCAGTGTGCGTTGCCTGACCAATATAATCAAAATACAAACAAGTGGCCACTACCCCCAACTATAACTGGTCTATTTATATACCAATAGTGTAGCGCTAATCAAAAATTTGAGAAAAACAAACGATTCAAGTGCATAAAGCAAGTGACATAAATTGACACATAATGTGCATCAAAACCGTGCATCAAAACAAAAGTCCAATAAAAAATTGTAAAGTTCAGATATTGAGTCCCAGGAAAGACAATGAAAAAAAAGGCTGGTGTTCAAAGCAGGAATTCCCAAAGGATGGTGAACCAAGAAGAAGCACCCGTGAGAAATATTACAAAGTGGCTGCTTACCGCAGAGCGTGGGCCCCCAAATTAATGGGCAGGCCACAAACGCTTTATGTGCAGATCTATATTCTGATCTTTTCCTCCAGGCGTTCGGGGGTTAAATTCACAAGCTCACAGGCAACTCCAACAGTACATGGACCCATATATATGGGAAAGGGGAGTAAGAAAGCACATAGCGTAATCCAGTTATGATAAAGGAAAGCATTTATTAAGATTACACTTACATGGGTAAAAACAATCCAGGCAGTTATCATAAAAAACGCGGCGTCCCGCGAATAGTAGATGCAGCCGGCGTCCAGGGGGCGTGGTCACGTAGTGTCCAGTACTAGTAACTGGTCTATTGCAGCAAGGAACACTGGAAGGGCGAAGCATGTCCAACAATTACAAGGAAATTTCCAAGCTCAAACTTACCAACCAGCCAGCGACCACTCGAATTGACCTGTCAAACAATATGCGTTAAGAACAGGGGTTTAGTCTGCACACATTTGCAAATACATGCATAAGCTACAGTCAAGGCACCCTGTTTTCTGTTTTTTTCCAGGCCTTCTCAGCTCTATGCACCACCTCTGCCTTCCTATCTGTATATAAATCATAAAATAATCACATTAACAGTCAATGGATCTCCCATCAGTTTGTCTTGTATACATAATCCTGTGTATTGCAGTGTATGCCATACCTACAGTGCATCTGGAAAGTATTCACAGCGCTTCCCTTTTTCCCCTTTTTTTTATGTTACAGCCTTATTTTAAAATAGATTAAATTAATTATTTTCCCTCAAAATTCTACAACCAATACCCCATAATGACAATGTGAAAGAAGTTTGTTTGAAATCTTTGCAATTTTTTTTTTAAAAATAAAAAACAAAAAAAATTGCATGTACATAAGTATTCATAGCCTTTGCTCAATACTTTGTTGAAGCACCTTTGGCACCAATTACAGCCTCAAGTCTTTTTGAGTATGATGCTACAAGCTTGGCACACCTATTTTTGTGCAGTTTCTCACATTCTTCTTTGCAGGACCTCTCAAGCTCCATCAGGTTGAATGGGGAGCGTCGGTGCACAGCCATTTTCAGATCTCTCCTGAAATGTTCAATCAGATCAAGTCTGGGCTCTGATTCACAGTGTTGTCCCATAGTCACCCTTTTGTTATTCTGGCTGTGTGTTTAGGGTCGTTGTCCTGTTGGAAGATGAACCTTTACCCCCAGTCTGAGGTCCAGAGCGCTCTGGAGCAGGTTTTCATCAAGGATGTCTCTGCACATTGCTGCATTCATCTTTCCCTCAATCCTGATTAGTCTCCCAGTTCCTGCCACTGAAAAACATCCCCACAGCATGATGCTGCCACTACCATGCTGGGATGGTATTGACCAGGTGATGAGCAGTGCCTGGTTTCCTTCAGATATGATGCTTGCCATTCAGGCCAAAGAGTTTAATCTATGTTTCATCAGACCAGAGAATTTTGTTTCTCATGGTCTGAGAACCCTTCAGGTGCCTTTTGGCAAGCTCCAGGCAGGCTGTTATGGGCCTTTTACTGAGGAGTGGCTTCCATATGGCCACTCAATCACACATGCCTGATTGGTGGAGTGCTGCAGAGATGGTTGTTCTTCTTGAAGGCTCTACTCTCTCCACAGAGAAATGCTGGAGCTCTGTCAGATTGTCATTGGGTTCTTGGTCACCTCCTTGACTAAGGCCCTTCTCCCCGATCACTCAGTTTGGCCAGGTGGCCCACTCTAGGAAGAGTCCTGGTGGTTCCAAACTTCTTCCATTTACAGATGATGGAGGCCACTGTGCTCATTGGGACCTTCAATGCTGCAGAAATGTTTCTGTACCCTTCCCCAGATCCGTGCCTTGATACAATCCTGTCTCAGAGGTCTACAGACAATTCCTTGGACATTATGGCTTTGTTTGTGCTCTGTCATGCATTGTTAGCTGTGCGACCTTATATAGACAGTTGTGTGTCTTTCCAAATCATGTCCAATTAACTAAATTTTGCACAGGTGGACTCCAATCATGTTGTAGAAACATCTTAAAGATGATCAGTGGAAACAGGATGCACCTGAGCTCAGTTTTGAGTGTCTTGGCAAAGGCTGTGAATACTTATGTACATGTGATTTTTTGTAATTTTTTGTAATATTAGTTATGAAAAAAAATTGTAAATAGAATAAATATTGAAAAAAGTTAAGAAAAATTAGTACCAGTAATACATAATTACTCCAAGTGATGCAGTCTCTTGTATTACACAAGTATAATTTTCTTCCTCATACTGTAAATACCACTGTGACTCTTCTAAAATGAACTTGTCTTTACACACAATCTTCACTGCTTCAGTGACCACCATCATCATGCAGGTGTTGCCCTCACATGCAGCAGTTGACCCAACCACTGTTCAGGTCTATAAGCTCACTTCCCCTTTAAAAATATTGATGTGTACTCCTCCTTGGCTGGTTGATCCTTCATGTGGAAAGAGAAAACAAAATAACCTCTTTAAGACTAAGTTCACACCGGCATTAATAGCAAGCGTTTAAGAAGAGTAAAAAATGCCCCACAAATGCCAATGCAAATGATACAATGGACACCACACAGTGCTGCTCACATTATCAAAACATGAAGCGTTAGCGTCACATCATGTAGCATCATGTTGATTCAAAATTGAAGCCTCATGTCGAGTCAGGATGCATTTGAAGCCTTTCTACACCTCCCATTATAGTCTATGGTAATGCTTCTAACGCCCATACTAAAGCTCATTGACACCAGTCTAATGCTCATACTAAAGCCTATTAACGTGAGTAAATTGCCCATACTAACGATATAGGTGCATTTGTTAAGCATTAGAAATGTATTAAGTGTTAACAAGCCCTAAGTTTCAAGCCTTATAAAATCATTTAAATTATTCAAAGATAAAACATAACTTTCCCTGAATCTGCCTTAGAAGTTTTAGCAGACTTTGCAGAAGGTGTCACCATTTTGGGTGTGGGTTTTTAAATTGTGGGAGTGTCAGAGGCAGTAAGGAATTCCATTCTCTGGATCTTGGTAATAATATGCATGAGTTGAGATTTTGAAGGTGGGATGTTGGACAGCCAACAAAGAGAAATTGCACTTCGGGCCGCTAGTAGTATATAGGCTATCAGGCGTTTTCCTGACTTTGCGATACCAAAGAAGGGAAGACCCAGTAAGTAGTGAATAGGATCCAATTGAAAGGACAGATTAAACAGCTGTTCAAGCAATAACATAACATCAGTCCAGAAAAGTTTCAGGTGTGCACATTGCCAAAAGATATGGAAATGTGAACCTGGCTCAAGACCACATCGCAAGCACGAGGCTGGGAGTGAAGAATCTTGATGGTGTAACATCTCCGGGGTTTTATACCAAAACATAAGTACCTTTAAGGTGGTCTCTCTCTGCACCACACATCTGGATGATTTAAAAGCAGATGTCCAAATCTTATCCCAAGTATGTAAGGGGACAGGCTTCTGGAGAATATGTGCCCATTTTCTCATATAGAGGTGGGTATCCTTCGTGAGAGAGCTAGCCTCCTGAAGAATTTTGTATATAGAGGAAATCAGATGGCGTTGTTATGGGCCTTGAGCGCTTATATATTTAAAGGTGGAGGGCCTATCTAGTGTAGGGGATGGAGATAGTGACTGGAAAAAATGTTTAGCTTGCAGATAAAAATAAAATGTAGCTTTGGGTATATTGTATTTTTCACAGAGGTCTGCAAAAGAAAAAAGCCTGCGTGACACAGGGTGAACCAAATTCCGAAGGTGGAAAAGAGGGGGTTGCAGCCAGGATGATATGTGTCCAAAAGATAAACTATCAGGCATAATTGAAATGAATAATATATTGGATGGGGGGACAAGGGGAGGAGAGAGAGTACCTTTGATAGCATTTCTTCCAAATGTTTAAATTGAACAGCATAGGAGCAATACACATGCATTTCAGTATAACATCAGTATGTAGAGATGGAGACCAAACCACAGAACATGGATGTACGGGGTATAAGAAACCTCTTTCAATTTCTGACCAACCGTTAGGAGCATGTAAACTGGACCAGGAGACCACAGCTCGTAGGTGGGTAGTTTAATTAGGCCTTCCACCTTTAAATATATAAGCGCTGCGCAAACTGTTGGTGCTATATAAATCCTGTATATTAAGATAATAATAATAGTATTTGATAATATCTGCAGCTCCTAAACCACCATGTGTTTTCAAGGAGAATAATACAGAGTTAGCGATACAGTGGGACTTATTGTTCCATATAAATTTTAAGATACCTCGGTGAAGGACTTCAATTGCATCATGGGTACACCTGTAAGGTTTCAAAAAAATACAGAAGTCTGGGTAGGATTGACATCTTCAGCATTTATTCTGCCCAATAGAGAAATGGGGTATTTGGCCCACTGCTGTAGAGAGGAAGTGATCTTCTGGAACAGTGAAATGTAGTTGGCTGAGTATAGAGTGGTATATGAGGAGGTAATATGGACCCCTAGATTTTTCAAGTACTAAGAACACCAAAGGTAAGGAAAAGCATGTTGGAGTTGGGCAAGGAAGTCTGGGGGAATATGGATGGGTAGGGCTTCCGTCTTAGTGGTATTGACCTTATATCCGGAGAGAGGGCGCTAAAAGATGTCAAAAGGGCATGTAATGAGGGAAGAGAGATTGGGGGGGTTGGTTAAGGTTAGCAGGATGTCATTCGCAAAAAGAGAGTTTATATTCTCGCTATTGCATGAGGACTCCTTGAATATCTAAATTGGACTGAATGGCCTCAGCCAGGGGCTCCAGACAAAGGATAAAGAGCAGAGGGGTTAGAGGACATCCCTGTCTGGTGCCATTGGCTAAGGGGTACTCAGGCGACAAGAAGGAGGCTAGTTGGACCTGGTCTGTGGATCGAGAGTATAAGGCTTGCAATGCATTTAAGAAAGGGAACTTGTTAATAAGGCCTATAAAATCTATTGCACGCATTGTTTTATCTCCAGAACGACCAACTGGTACAAACCCCACTCGATCTTTATTAATTATTTTGGGTTAGTCTATTGGCCAAGATCTTCGTAAAAATCTTGTAGTCCAAATTAAGAAGAGCTATGGGCCTATAGCTATCTGGAATGGAAGCGTCCTTACCGGGTTTCGGACTGACAGAAATATAAGACTTCATAACAGGGGGGAGGGGGGAGTTCCCTTGGAGTAGAGAGCTGTACAGGTCCAGCATATGAGGGGCTAATGTGGGAAAAAAGATCTTATAATAGGTATATGTAAGTCCATCAGGACCTGAGGATTTGTGTAATGGGAGTTCTTTAACTACTTGCAAAAGCTCTTCATGGGAGATTGCTGCATTAAGCATTGATCAATTAGAGGGTGATCATTTGAGCAGGTGAAGAGTCTCAAAAAACTCATTAAACTTTTCCTGTCAAAAATGGAAATGATTGTCGCGTGTCAGACAGTTGTACAGTTTATGATAAAATATCCTGAAAACCTTGGCTATAGTATGAGGGAAGTAGGTCAGGGAGCCATCCTCTTGTATGAGTAGGTCAGGAGAGAAATGAAAAGGTCGGGGTCTATGTTTGTTTACCAGCATAATATGAGGTTTGTTAGAAAATTTGTACAATTTCTGCTTAGCCCAAATTATAGATTTTGCAATTTTATTCATGTCTAGGGATTTTAGTTGGTTACGGAGGGATGTGACTGTGCGAAGGTGTGCCACAGTGGGAGATCACAAAAGTAAACCTTCCAATGCCTGCAATTTGTTAAGTAGGGTAGCTTTTTTGTGAGTAGCCTCCCTCTTTAGGCGAGAGCCTTCAAAGATGCACAATCCTCGAAAAAAGGCCTTGTGCGCCTTCCACAGTGTGGAAGCCTCTTGCACGGAACCTATGTTTAGTTGAAAAAATTCAGCTAATTCCATAGTTAGTTTTGTCTTAATGGTGGGTGATTGAAGAAGGGATTCATTGATGCGCCAGTGACATGTTTTAGAGAAAGAAGCTGATAGACCGATATCCAAGGTGATGGGGGCGTGGTCAGACCAAGTAATAGGGGCAATTTCAGAGGCTAAAGTATGAGAAATTGAACTGGCAGAGATAAAAAAAAATATCTAACCTGGAGAATATTTTGTGAGGGGCAGAGTAGTAGGAGAATTGTCTATGAGTGGGATGTTTAAGTCTCCAAGAGTCAAATAAATTTCTACCTCTAATACATTTGTGGAATGAAGCAGCCTGGGATATTACCTTCTGTGAGGGGGTGTTGTGGAAGAGCGTCTGTCTATCTCTATGCGGGGACATAATCATAATAAAGTCACCACCTACAAACATATTAGGGTGAGGGAAATGATTGGTGAGCCGAAAAACCTCATCAAGGAAATGAAGTGGTCCTGAATTCAGGGCATACACATTAATAAGGGTGAAGGCAGAAGATATATAACCCCAGCTCTGGGGAATGTAGTGACCATGGGGGCCAATGAGCGAGTCCTTGACCCGTATAGGGCATGATTTCCAAGTAAGAATTGCTACTCCCTCCTTCCCAGACGAGTCTGAGAAGATGTACAAAGTAGGGAAATATTTAGAAGCAAATTTAAAGGAGCCTCCAGTAAAGAAGTGGGTCTCCTGAACTAGGATTATGTCTGCGCCAGAAGATTTCAATTACCTCAATGCCAGCCACCTCTTATTGATGGAATTCAAACCCTTTACATTATATGATGCAATTTGTAAAGCCATAATAACATAACAAATAGAAAAAGCCATCTTGTACGTATATGCATAACAAAAAGGTAACAACTGGTGTGTGTGAGAAATCCCAAATAATTGAGATCATGCCAAAAAAAAAAAGAAAAACAGAAGGGTATAATAAACACATGTTAGACACAGTAACAAATACAGACCAAAAAAAAGGTCCGAAAAAAAAAAAATAAAGCCTGAGAGGCATCCGCGTCTTTGGAGTCCATGGCCTCGGCCAAGGAACAGAAGGGGGAGCATGGCAGTCTTCATTCCTAAGAAAAGTAATGGAAGGAAGAAGGGGGGTTCCCGTCTGCTCTCCAGCGAAGAATGCAGGTAAACGAGTAATTTCATGCAACTAACCAAACAGAAAGAAAATAAACTAAAATGTTATCCTATGGACATGAGAATGGGGTCCTAGATATAGGACGTTAGAATCTGTAGCCGTGAAAATAAAAAAAGAGAAAAAAACAGAAGGCAACAGGGTTGCAGAGGAGGACCACAAAAAACAGTGTGTAGAACTCACGGAGGTTGCTTAGAGGGATGAACACTCATTGGATTATAAGATGCCTTCTTCTGCTTCTTCTTAGCAGGGGTCCATAGCCTGGTTGGTGCGACAAGAGATGAAAATGGAGGAGGCTGTGAGAGGAGCGGGTCATTCTTCGGAAGTGGTGGGAGGGGCCTATACTTTGAATAAAGGCATCTCCTTCTTGTAGATCACTTAGACTGTATTGGACACCCTCCCGGTTGACAATTAAGCGAAAAGGAAAGCCCCAGTAGTAGGGTACCCAATGAAGCTGTAGATGGGAGGTGATAGGACAGAGTTGACAATGTTTAGCCAAGGTGATCGGACTGAGATCACTGAAAATGTGTAGTTTGTCGCCTTTATAGGCGATCTGAGATTTATTGCGAGTGGCAAGGGCAAGTGCTTCCTTGCTGTCATAATAATAAAACTGAATGATACTGTCCCTAGATCGAGCTCCTTTAGGTGGTTTTGGGTCTAGTGATCTATGTGCCCAATCAAGATGCCAGTCTATGTCCGCTATAGTGGGAGTGAGGGTATTAAAAAGACCCAGGAGATATGGGCGCAGGTTGAAATAACCCACAGATTAAGATACACTATACCTATTCTCAAGGTCTTGCTGTTGGAGCTGCAATTGGGAGACATTGTGCTTTAAAGTGCAATCTGTCCAAGCCCCTCTAGGGCTTGGACAGATTGCACCAGGTTGTCAATTTTTTTTTCAAGTTCATCCGTGCGTTTGCCAATCTGTTTGAACTCTCCACACAGTTCTTGTGAAAGTTTCCCTATTTCTAGGGCAATGTTGTGGGTCAGTTGATGTAGGAGAAGCTGCAGTTTCTCATCCAGCAACTCTGGGTTGAGGAACGCCTGAGGGGGTGTCATTGATGGTGTCTGTGTGGCTTGCACAGAAATCCCAGAGCCTAAGAGAGGGTCCGTGGGCAAGTGCAGACCTGGTTGAGAAATTGATGCCGGGGATTGCAGCCTAGACAGGAAGTGCTCCATGCCAATCTGATTCTGCTGCTCTGGAGGAGGCAGAGGAATGTTTTTCGGCAGGTCCAATTTTGACCATGGGATTTCCAAGGAAGTCCTGGGGGATTATGCTTACCCCCCGATGCTGTAGGAACGGCGAGAAGCTGTACGGGGGCCACGGAGAGCTGGCGGGGACCGGAGCTACAGGTCTATGCGTCCACCATCATCCAGAGCCACGCATGCGCCCGGTCTTCCCTCTCTTCCAGGAAGCACGACTTTTGCAAACACCTATTGACACTGTGGAATTCCTAAAGGTGATTAAGTGTACCAAGACTGATTAGGCCCTGGGCCCAGACAGTTTTACTCTGCATTAATGTAAGGTCTATCCCTCTCTGACTCTCACTTCCTGTCATATTTATCTATCTGCCAAGGATTGCCATTTTGCCCCTTTGCTTTGACTGCCTACATTTCTGTGCTCCCAAAACAGGGGAAGGATCCACAATACCGTGCCTATTACTATGCACTCTTTAAAACCAACTTAAAAATAGTTGCAAAAATATTGGAAAATAGGCTACTGCTGTACCTACAATTGCTTATTCATTGAGTTCAGGTGGGCTTTTTTCCCCATGTGTGAGGCATATGATGACACTACCAGAGCTATAAAGGTTATTCATGCAGCCTGGTCTAACTCTAAAGAAATGTTTTTACGTTCTAAAGACATCAAAATGGCTTTAGATAAGGTTGAGTGGATGTTTATTCATTCTACTTTAGAAGCAATTGGCCTTGGACCACATATGCGCAACTGGATAAATTTGCTATACTCTTGCCCATTGTACATGTAAGAACAAATGTTGTATTTTTCCCTTTTTTTCAATACATAACAGTAGCTGCCAAGGCTGTCCCCATACCCATTAAACTTTATCCTGATGCTCAGACCCTTTATTCATCATGTTCAGACAAACAAAAATTTGATGGAATTGAAGTTGGAAAGCAGGTACACAAGGTCTTTGCATACACAGATGACCTTCTATTTTTCCTAAATACCCAAAAAAAAAACTCCCAAATCTAGCAGAGAAGTTTTCAGTGAGTTATCAAACTTTCATATAAATTTCCAAAAGTCAGAAGCATTGAACCTAACTCTTCCTACGACCACTGTACAACGTTTGTAAACCACCTTGGCATTTTTATGGACTAAAACTTACATTAGGTATCGGGGAATTCAACTCTCCAACAATCCTTCTCAGCTGTTCCACCTCAATTTTAAACCTCTCATTCCTGTATTACGTTCAGATATGGCTGGATGGTCCAAAAAAACCCTTTCCTAGATTGGAAGGTGTAATGCTGTCAAACACAACATTTGCAGCATATTTATATTTATTTCAAATAATCCCAATATATATTTTTTGATACTTTCACAAAACTCTTCAATCTCTCATCGTCTGTAAACATAAGACCATTAAGCAATGGCTCATGCTTGAGCAAGACATAACTCCTATCCCCCTGGACACACTCATTTGAATTGTCAAACTTTGTTCTTCAGGACTAAGAAATCACTTTATTATTGGAGCAGCATGACAGGCATGCTCTTGGACCTTGCCCTCTTCCCTTCTTCTCTTCGTCCTATCCTAGGAAATGCAGCTTTCCTTCCAGGCATTAGGGACACAGGTTTTCCTCAACTACGCAGCAGGAATTAGGGTTAGGGCTAGTGTTAAGACTTAGTGTAAGGGCTAGTGGTAAGGCTTAGGATTAGGGTTATGGCTAAGGCTATGGCTAAGGTTATGGCTAAATAACTAGGGCTAACCCTAACCCTAACTCTAGCAGAGGAATGATACAGCAGACAGAAAGTACTGAGGTTTACAACCACTATAATATGTAAATACCATACTATAACAAAAAGCAGGCAATGACTGAAAAATCATTATTCATTACAAAGATACAATTTGGATCCATACTCAGTGGGTGGTGGGCACTGTGGGCCTTGGAAAGTAGGAGGCATAGTGGGTTGTTGAGGCATATGATGTCGGGTTGTTGGAGGGCCAAGGGTGGAGAATATTGGGGAGGGAGATGGCAAGCTTGGCTGTAGGGGCATACATTGCATATTGGCAAATTCATCGGCATAGAGCCGGGATTCACGTGGCACATCATTTGTGGTGGTGGGTAGAGACGATAAAGCATGGTAGTTGGGGTAGATCCACACACATAAGATGTGCTCGTAGTCAGCTCATCGTCTGAAAATTATTGGACATGAAAGCCACATGCAAAGCAAACTGTGTCTCTTGCACATACCCATTACAACTGTTTCAATTGCTGTATCATCGCTTGTGTGCTCATCTAATTTATGTGACATCTCTGTCACTAAATTCAGCAGTGGGTTTTCCCCCTCTTCTGCTTACCCCTAATTGGTCTTCTTATAGCCGAAACAGTGCTAGGACCTGGTTCAGGTTCCTTACCTGTTACTGGGCTAATAGATCAAGGAGTTGGGGTTGATGGTGTGTCCAAAAATTTCCTGGGTGCAACTAATGTCTTCTTACTGCCCCTCATCTGCCTTTGCCTCGTCTAATGCCTTCTCTGAGGGGTTGTGTTCCCAGCCATCCTGTGTTCTGGAATACAAATAGTTTTTTATTATTATTACGAAGCATTAATATATACTATTCTTTGTTGAAAAACAACAAATATGAAAGCTGATACCATACTCTCTCATTTCCGATATTGGTTTTAGGAACTGCAGTCCCAGGGCATGGCAGTATGGGGAAACTTTTTTTCTTTCTGATCCACTCCTAGCCTCCCTAATATTTTTTTCAGATGATGATTATAGCAATCTTTAAGACTCCTCCAATGTGTTTGTAGAGTTTTCTCTTAAAAACATAACAATCATACAATAATTATTTAATTTCAGGTACTTGGTGACTGGTCATTAAATGGAAAGTTTGCATTATGAGTTTTTTATTGTAATATCGATAGCTAGCGAAATTATTTATGACACCTTATTCATGATAAACATCAATTGGGATTTTCTTAAAGTGATACTAAAGTCTTTTTTTTGTAGCCCCGAACTGCCTCTTCTCGGGTCCCTCTTCGGCTCTCCTGGCCCCTCCCTCCTGCTGAGTGCCCCCACAGCAAGCAGCTTAATATAGGGGCACCCAAGCCGAGCTGCAGCTCCCTGTATCCATTCAGACATGGAGCTGCAGCCCAGCCCTGCCCCCTCTCTGTACTCATTGGCTCACTGACTTTGATTGACAGCAGCGGTAGCCAATGGCGTGATGCTATTGCTGGATAGAGATGGGGATCAGGAAAGTATTGGGGGACTGAGGGGGGTTGCTGCACAAATAAGGCTTTTTATCTTAATGCATAGAATGCATAAGGATAAAAAAAAACCTTCTGCCTCTACAACCACTTGTAGGACTTCATGAAGAAACTAAATCAGGAGGATTGGTCAAAGATAGCTGAAGTTTTCTGGGAAATACGCAATTTCCCCCATTGTTTAGGCACAATTGATGGAAAACATATCTGCATTGTGAAGCCCATTGGCTGTGAAGCAAAATTCTTTAACCACCTACCGCAGATTTACTGTGACAGGCAGCCAATCCTGGGCAAAGCGAAGTGGGTCTACGTCACTCGCTTTCAGGAGGCTAGGGGGCGAGCGAGTGCCACTGACGGCATGCTACCGCCCCCGCTCATCAGTGGGGAAGCCAGTGCATGTGTCAGTCGGCTCTGATTGCTGCCTGACAGCCGCACACGTTTCCCGCTGAGAGAGAAGGACGGTCCGCTTGTATTAAACACAGCCGACCGTCCTTCTCCCTGAAATGATCATAGAGATAATGTGATCCTTCTATATAGGATCACATATCTCTATAAAAATTTCAGAAGACACACCCCCCCACAGTTAGAATCACTCCCCTAGGCTCACATTTAACCCCTTGATCACCCATAGTGTTAACCCTTTCCCTGCCAGTGTCATTATTACAGTAACAGTGCATATTTTTAGCACTGATTACTGTAGTAATGTCACTGGTCCCCCCAAAAGTGTCAAAAATGTCAGTCAGGGGTCCGATTTGTCCGCCACAATGTCGCAATCCTGCAAAAAATCGCAGATTGTTGCCGTTACTAGTAAAAATAAAAAACAACAATAAAAATGACATAAATATTTCCCGTAGTTAGTAGACGTGATAACTTTTGCGCAAACCAATCAAAATACACTTATTGCAATTTTTTTTTACCAAAAATATGTAGCAGAAAACAAATTGCCCTAAAAAGTTAAAACATTTTGATTTTTAAATTTTTTTTTTTTTGAGAATGTCATATAGCAGAATGTGAAAATATTGGGTTATTTTTTTCAAAATTGTTGCTATTTTTTTGTTTATAGCACAAAAAATAAAAATCGCACAGGTGATCAAATACCACCAAAAGAAAGCTCTAAAAGGATGTACATTTCGATTGGGTACAGCGTCACATGACCGCGCAATTGTCTGTTAAAGTAACGCAGTGCTGAATCTCAAAATATAGCTTGGTCATTAAGGGGGGAAATCCTTCCGGTCTTAAAGTGGTTAACTATAAAAAATATTTTTCTTTAATGTTGCTAGCAGTGGCTGATGCCAATTATTGATTTAGCGACATAGACACTGCTTCCTACTGCAGCATTTCATTCACTCGTCTTTGGTAGGATTCTGCAAGAAACTAAACTTGAGCTTCCACCAGACTGTCCGCTGTCAAGGACAAGTGGTCCTCCTTTACCATATGCGTTTGTTGGAGATGAGCTGTTCACTCTCAGGCAATACATACTAAAGTCTTATTCCAATCAGTCTCTGAATTTAAAGTGAAGAGTGTTCAATTACTGCTTGACAAGGGTCAGAAGATTTGTGGTATGTGCGTTCGGCATTTTATCAAATAAACAGCGTTTCCTGCATACCGCAAATAATTTAAACATGGAGAATGCCATATGTGCAGGAAAAGCAGCATGTGTACTCCAAAACTTTGTACAGATACGTGATGGGTACCTGTTTGAAGACTCACTCATGACGATGTGGAGAGTGCGCAGTGGTGTGCTAGTAGGGGCACCAGTTATAGTGCGACTATTCGTGAGTTCACCTCCTATTTCATGTTTGCTGCTGGTCAGGTACCATGGCAGCGGGATGCCACTGCATAAAAGTTTGTCAGAGCTATACAGTATTTCTGGTTGTGTTCCATATTAAAATAATATTATAAGACCTGTACATTATTTCTGGTTTGGATTACAATGGTAACAGTAAAGCAAAAAACATTAATGTTCTACAAATTATTGGTGTGGTTTCTCTTCATTTTATATATTTTTGAAATGTATCTGTGCTGCGTGCTGTGACATAAAAATAAAGAGCTTGGATTTTCTGTGTCAACCACCAGAGATTGTGCAACATACAGATAATGTAATAAAAACTGAGTTCTCAAGATTAGGGGACTAGCTGCTGATATGTTCTTTATCTAGTTTTTGGAATGCAGACTTGTGCCTGAGGTCACATATCTGGAGAAGAAAGATTGACCTGAAGCAGCAATTATTAGCTACAAAATGCAATGCAGACCCAAAACCTACTGTGTACAACAACAAGCCAGTACATGAGAACACAGCTTTGACAATAGCAGACACTCTATCAGAATCTGTCAGAATCATTTTCGCTGATAATTTTGCAAGTTACAGGGGTCTGAATTACTGTTCTGTTGCTAACATACAGAGTAGATTGTCACAGAAGTATACATTTTGTTTCTGCTTACATATTGAAAATACGACACATATAACCATAGATAACAAAACATCTAACCACCATTAAACCATCCACCGCACTTTTACGTTGCTACTTTGATGTTGAATACCGGGGTTATGGCAGCAGATAGCGGTAGATCCGGTCTACCTCCACCCATGCTTGATCCCGCCTAGCCTTATCTTTATACATTGAATCCCGCAGATGATAAATAACCATGCACGAGTCTGATCAGCTCCTCATTGTCAAGAACATCTCTTTTCTGCTCACTTCTTCTAAAGCTCTTTCTTTTTCACAAGGGACACCAGAAACAGAGATGGATGGACAGTGTGCTCAGATGGGGCTTCTCAGCAGCAGGAAAGGGCTGGGACAGGTGTCAAAGAGCAGACCATGTGACTGTGTGTGCTCTACAAAGTCGCACACAAGTTGCATGTATATCATTCAGGTGCAAATTTCATGCAACTTTTGGGGGTTTTTATTGAAGTCTATGGCCCCCAAGTTGCACGAAAGTCAGAGCAAAATAGTGCAGTCACACAGATGTGAACGGTACTGAACGGAAAACATGGGGTGCGACTTGTATTGTGGGTCCAAAGTCACATGACAAGTCACACAAGTGTGAATAGGGCTTAACTTATGTCAATAGTTGTATTTCCTGAAAACTGGCTGTTTTTCACTGAAAAACTGATGTCCCATGATGCTTTATACTGCCTGGTGTATACCTTATACTTTAACTCACTGATTCCACAGTTATTCCACAGCTATTATATCTTTTGTTTTTGCAAAAATCAATAAATACAGAATGCATAAAGTACCCTAAATTTTTCATAGGCAACATTTTAAAAGCCTTTACAGTTTATCAGTTGGTTAACCATGAATAATGGGCCTAGAATTATTGATGTCACTCTGGGGTGGGCAATATGCACCCCAATACATGCATTCACATTCGTATGTTCATATGTTCATATAGGGACAAGGAAGCTATATACAGCAGCACTAAACAGAGAAGCACTGATCCTGACTGAAAAGTTTCTTTGTCAACACTAAGAGACATCTAAACAAGGGGCTACCTCGTGTCAGGACCGTTGGACACAGTATATACTTAAAATACACTAATCACAGATCAATATCCCATCCTAAGCCGTGCACCACCTGGAGGGCTGTGAAGGAGAGGTCCGTTTGCTACCATATCATTACCTAACCCCAGTGTTGTTGACCCTTGGGGGTCCCTTTTTTCTGGTAAGCAGGTTTTCCTTGGGTGGCGGACACGAGTTTTGGTGGTGGAAGTTAATTATTTCACTTTATCAATTTATTCCACTTATGGTTGGATTCCAAACAATTTCTCACAATTTTTTTCACTTTATTTAGACTTTCAAGATTTATTTCTTTTTTTTATATTTATTCACTTTTACATGCTAATTGTTTTATTCACCTGGACTTTTTTATGGTTATTTATATATTTTTTATCAATATTTTTTATCACTTTTTGTGCAATATCTGTCACTTTTGTCAATTTTTGTATGTCATTTTTTCTATTTAATTTCTAGCGCAACCTATGTTTTTAGGTATGTTCATATATGTTAGAGTGTGTGTGGGGGTTCAAAAAAATATTTGCAGGGGGTTTTAAGTGCTTTGGCATAACTTCTTTATATACACTTTTCTGTATAAAAAGGTGTAATCAAATAACCACATAACTGGGTCCAATCAACGACACAAACAGCGCTAACAGATGAATGGATATATATTAGGATCTATATTCTCAACAGGCAAAAGTGTAATACAACACAAATGTCCGTATAGCAGTCCAAATTGGTTACGGGAAGGGTGTGAAGGAACTTGGATACACCACAATTCGACCAAACACCGGTGCTCCCCCCCTCTCCTCTGGAACTCACCAGATGATTGGTAAAACAGGGCCTCCTCATATGTGAATTCAAATCACCAACAGGACCTCTTCACCTTCCACCAACTTAGATCTCCTCTCATATCCTATTAGCCTTCATATGTCACTCCATTCATGATGGCATGTAAATGAAGAATGAGGGACATATAGTGTAATACCGCAAGGTTTATTGATTAAAACACACCAATATTTAATCAATAAACCTTGCGGTATTACACTATATGTCCCTCATTCTTCATTTACATGCCATCATGAATGGAGTGACATATGAAGGCTAATAGGATATGAGAGGAGATCTAAGTTGGTGGAAGGTGAAGAGGTCCTGTTGGTGATTTGAATTCACATATGAGGAGGCCCTGTTTTACCAATCATCTGGTGAGTTCCAGAGGAGAGGGGGGGAGCACCTGTGTTTGGTCGAATTGTGGTGTATCCAAGTTCCTTCACACCCTTCCCGTAACCAATTTGGACTGCTATACGGACATTTGTGTTGTATTACACCTTTGCCTGTTGAGAATATAGATCCTAATATATATCCATTCATCTGTTAGCGCTGTTTGTGTCGTTGATTGGACCCAGTTATGTGGTTATTTGATTACACCTTTTTATACATTATTTTTACTAAAACAGCAGCTGAGACCTTTGGGGTCACATTTACCTATCTCTTTTACTATCTTGAGTTTTGAGTTTAGCGCGGGGTGAGTGTGTGTTTTGCAACCAAGTTGGTATTACAATTATTCTACACTCCTTGTTATCATATACACTTTTCTGTTTCATTGTTTTTATTAAAGTATTTCACAAAAACAAAAGGGAATACAAAAGATGTGACAAAGAATGTGTATCTCCCACAAATGTAAAATACATATAGAATGGACTAAAGACCCAACATTTTTAAATATAAAAAAACACAACGTATGAAAAAGGAATATTTGGAATAAAACTCTTCACAATCAGTATAGATTGTACCATCAGTGTGGGCTCACCCCAAAAAGTGTTTAATTTTATATAATGCCACATAAAAAAGCCCTTTATTTACACTTTTACATTTTTCTTTTTCATGTAATGCCTTTTTTGGTGACAGGTTCTCTTTAATAAGACATCAGGGTTTTTAAAGAACCCTGATGTTTTGCCTGCCCTCTAATGGAACTAAAATACTTCAGATCGTATTCAAAGTGACACCAGTACCCAAAAGTGACATCTTACATATAGTTACATAGTTATATAGTAGTTGAGGTTGAATAAAGACAATAGTCCATCCAGTTCAACCTGTGTAGGTGTGTGTGGCCGTAATTATTTCACATACCCCTGAATGTTATGATCCTTGAGATATACGTCCACGAGTGTTTTAAAAGTAGCCATACTTCCCGCAGTTACTACCTTTTGTGGTAGACAATTCCACAGTCTAGTAGCCCTTACAATAAAGAACCCACTGCGTTGCCTGAGGTTAAATCTCTTCTCCTCTAATCACATTGTATGGCCTCGTGTCCTCATGCATTCCTTGCGACTGAATCGTTTTTTTTATATGCTGAGATCACAGTCGAGGTATTTATAAATCACTATCATGTCCCCTTTCAGGCATCTCCTCTCCAGGGAGAATAAATCAAGCGCTTGTAAGCGCTCTTCATAATTAAGGTCCTCTAATCCCCTAATCAGTTTAGTTGCCCTTCTCTGGACTATTTCCAGCTCCAAAACGTTGTTTCTGATTTGGTAACAAGAAGGGAAGATCAGCGAATGGATGATCGCTGATCTCCTTCCTTTCTACCTGGCAGCAATCTCTATGCTAATCCCAGATCTGCTGATTAACATGCAGAGCCCAGGAAACATGGTGGGGACAAGGACGCAGGGGTTCGACACAAATGGGTGTGTGTACAAGTAATCCGGTGGCTGCTGTCAAGAGTGTGTGTAAAATCCATGTCATGTCATGTCATGTAATGTCTGATGTCTGATGTATACAAACTATTACAGCAACACTGACCTTTAAACTAAAACAAAAGCTCAAATGACTGTAAGCAGCCTTTTTTTCTTTGAGCGGCAGTGTGCATGTGCCCTAAGGCTCTGTTCACATCTAGGCATCCCCAATCGTAAGCGGAATCGCCACAATTCTGACCACAATCTCAAATCTACGCAAATTGTTGAGAACACACTTGCGATCCCTGTCACTTCCAATGGCACCTCTATCGTGGCGTGATTTTGCCTTGATTGTGGCCCGACGAATCACTGTAAAAATGCACAAACAGAATTGTGGGATGCCTGTCGCTCAAAAGAAGTTTTGGAACTTCCTATGAGTGACAGGTGTTTCGCAATTCTGTTTGCGCGATTTTATTGTGATTTGCCGGGCGACAATCGCGGCAAAATCGTGCCGCAATTAGGGTGCCATTGGAAGTAACTGGGATTGCAAGCATGTCCCATGATTTGCATTGATTCGGGATCGCGGTCAGAATTGCGGCAATTTCGCCCACAATCCGGGACGCCTAGATGTGAACAGAGCCTTAGGGCACATGCACACTGCAGCTCAAAAAAAAAAAAAAAAAAAAGCTGCTTACAGGCATTTGAGCTTTTATTTAAAGAAGCTTGTACTTTTTTGGGCTCTTTTGCACATTTTTAATGTGCACAGCTTCTTTGAGTTCCTTTAAGCTTCTTTGAGCTCCTTTGAGCTTCTTTGAGCATAAGTGTTTTTTTCACAAAGCCTCCCCATAGCTCATTTTTCCAATTTATTTGTATGTTTTCGAGCTTCTTTGAGCTTTTTCATGCTTTTTTTTATGCTCTTTCACGCTGTTTCACGTTTTTGTGGGCACTTAGGTGTCTTTTCTGCTCGAAAGCTCCTCTCAAAGACGTGAGTTTGGTGTGGGGGTTTTTCTGCCTATAAGAGCATATGCCTGTAAACTCCTGAAAAAAACATAGTGTGCATGCACACACTGGCTAACATGGAGGGGAGTTTCCAGGCAGAAAAAAATTGGCACTCAAAAAGGCTCAAAAGCCTGTAGAAGCAGCTGCTTTGAGTTTTATTGAGCTGCAGTGTGCATGAGCCCTTACAAAGAAAAAAGTGTGTTTAAATTACCGGCAAACATTACAGCTCCTGGAGGCTTCCTTCTGTTTATAAATAAAGTGGCTGAGTATTCTATTTACTTATACCAGACCGTTATCTTAGTTGTTAAAAAATGCATAGGCTCCCCTATAGTTCAGACCAGGCCCTGATCTTATATAACCCCCCCCACCATTCTCAAATAAATATGTAGCACCCTCCTAGGTAGGTGCTAGTGAGAGAGTATAGTTTTTGTCTTTGTCTGCCTTTGGCTCTGTCTGCTCTGTCAGCAGGGAAATTTATATTGCTTTCTGCCTACCAAAGAGCAGGATCTGTGAGTTAGGTCTGCTCAGTGTGTTCAGTGTGTGATTCATTGGGTCTAGATAGTGGTCACACTGGTCCAATAGGGAGGCATGTTGGACAGTGGGAGGAAACCTGACCCATGAGTACACAGGTCTTGATACATTCCCAGTGATTGGTAGAGACTGGCTGTCTCGGTGCATTATGGGATACTGTATAAAAGCCAGAAGCACATGTGCTGCAGGGTCTTTGGCTGGTGAGCAGAGTCCCAGGGGGAGGGTGGTGGCTGACTCCTCCTCTGTAGCAGCGGCATGTGGTCACAGGCAGTTGACTTGGGTACCAGAGGAAAGGAACTGAACCCAGAGGTCCAGGAGAACTGACTGGAAGGGTAGAGACACTGGAGACCCTCAAAAACAGTACCATGAGTACAGGGGATCATGTCTAGGGGCCTGACCTGAGGGGGGCCACCCCGGTGTAGGATGATCAGATGATAGTCTGCAGAGTGAAAGGGGATACTAGGCAGGTATCCTGAAGATAATCTACCCAACTGAGTTGTCTGTAAAGGGACTTAACCCAAATTCATCTAGTGGCAAGGTGAATCTGCAGCCTGGCTGCATCTTCAGATAGGAGTCCTCATCCATTGTGAATAGTTTAATTTGGAGTACCCTACTCTTCCCTTCTCCCACCCCTATTTAAAATAAAACACCAAAAACAACTACATACCCCTGGACTGTTCATTGAGCCAAGAAGTAAAGTATTAGTCTGTGAATGCCAGTGTTGCTAACGGTAACCCAGGGGGACCCGAGAGTATATTATCCAGCAGCCCTCAAGGGGGCAGTGCTACAAATAAATCACAATAATGGCATTTCATTTTCAGTATGGTGACATCCTTTTCCATACCGTCATCCATCTCATCTGCCCCTATAAGTTTATACATAGATCAAGAGCAAATAACAGGCACATCCAAAGCATATCATATGGCAACCTGTTTATCTTTGCATGAATGAAAGATTCATTTGTAGTGAGACACTCTAATGCCTGAAGGTATGTCAAAGGTGTAATATTCCTTATTACAACAATGAGACCTATCACATGATTATAGTACAGACATACATTTCAAAACCACTCTGTTTTCTTAGGCCTAATAAAAATGTACTATACTTCCTTTTCGGAGCTATTTTACTAGAAGTAAGTAAGTAACTATGTTACTAGAAGTATGAAACAGCTGTATTACAGCTGTACAATCACAGAAGGGAGGAGGGGGCCATGCTTCAGAAAGGACTGTGAAATAAGTAATGGGACCAATAGATTATGTTATATAAGTTGTATGCGCTTCAGAGCAGAAGAGTAGACTGTATGCAATAGGCTTAAAATAAATGGGAGCCAGCAGGCAGCGAGTAGGGTTCAATGTTGAATTGGCCCACCTTGTGCAGCTATAACAACTCTTTTGGGAAGGCTGTCCACAAGGTTTAGGAGTGTATATTTGTGAATGTTTGACCATTCTTCCAGAAGGGCATTTGTAAAGTCAGGCACTGATGTTAAAGAAGGTCTGGCTCACAGTCTGCATTCTAATTCATCCCAAAGGTGTTCCATTGGGTTGAGGTCAGGACTATGTGCAGGTCAGTCAAGTTCCTCCACCTTAAACTTGCTCATCCATGTCTTTATGGACCTTGCTTTGTGGTCCAAATCATTTGGTGGAGGGGGGATTATGCTGTGGGGTTTCCTGGCCATGGACCCAAAATTGTGAGTGAGCCCACTCCCTTGGCTCAGAAGCAACCCCACACATGAATGGTCACAGGATGCTTTACTGTTGGCATGACACAGGACTGATGGTTGCGCTCACCTTTTCTTCTCCAGACAAGGTTTTTTTTTTTCGAGATGCCCCAAACAATCAGAAAGGGGGTTCATAAGAGAAAATGACCCCAGTCCTCAGTAGTCCCTTTCCTCCTGTACCTTTTGCAGAATATCTGTCCCTGATGTTTTTTCCTGGAGAGAATTGGCTTCTTTGCTGCCCTTTGCTTGACAGGAGGCCATCCTCCAAAATTCTTCACCATGCTGTGGATACAAATGCATTCACATCTGCCTGCTGCCATTCCTGAATCAACTATAGGAGACGGTCCTGGCGCTTGCTGGACGTTCTTGTGCGCCTTCTTCACAACAATTGAACCTTTCTCCTTGAAGTTCTTAATGATCCAATAAATAGTTGATTTGAATGCAATCTTAAGCCCCGTACACACGCAAAGAATGTTGGCTGTAAATTGTTGGCCAACATCCGATCTGCCGATTGTAGGCTTGTTAGTATGATGCTTCCGACAACCAACTGCGAATTTTCGGCCGAAAAAAATCTGGTGTGCATGCTATAAAATTTTTGTTGGCCAACAAAGAACGGCCGATTGTTCCTCAGTCAGTACAGATTTCGGCAGACAAAAATCAGATGAGCAAGACTGGGCATGCTCAGAGAAGAAAAAACACACTGAAAGTCAACCAGAACATGACATCACTTCTGAAGTTGGTTTTTGTTGGCCAACAAAAGTCCAGTGCAAGTCTAGAGCACATTTCAACCAACAAACAACCCTGGACAAAAGCTGGCCGATCAGTTGGCCAACAATCTGTGCGTGTGTACGGGGCTTTAGTAGCGGCAATATATTTGCCTGTGAATCCCTTTTTGTGCAAAGCAATTATGACTGCACATATTTCCTTGCAGTTAACCATGGCTAACAGAGGAAAAACAATGATTTCAAGCACCACCCTTCTTTTAAAGCTTCCAATCTTTTATTCAAACTTAAGCCCCATACACACGTACCGATCGTTGGTCGAACGATCGGCCGTCTTTTGTCCAGGGCTGTCGTGTCTGTTGAAAACTGCAAAAGACTGCACACGAATTTTGTCGGCCAACAACAGCCGACTGCAGAAGTGATGTCATGTGATGGTTAACTTTCCGTGTGTTTTTTCTTTTCTGAGCATGCCCAGTCTTGCAAATCTGCTGATTGTCGGCCGAATTCTGTACTGACTGGCGAACAATCGGCCGTTCTGGTGTTGGCCTACAAAAATTTTAATGCCTACACGACAAATTCTTTTCGGCCGAAAGTGCGCTGTCGGCTGTCGGAAGCATCATACTAACAAGCCTGCAATCGGCCGATCGGTCGTCGGCCGAATATTTACGGCCGACAATCGGTATGTGTGTACGGGGCATTATTTAGCATTACAGAGTGATTTCCAACCTTGTCCTCATCAACACTGACACCTGTGTTAATGAGAGAATCACTGACATGATGTCAGCTGGACATATGCATTGGAGTATATGCAAATTGCCATCATAAAAAGCAGAGTCAGCAGACTTTTTTAATTGTAAAAATTAATATTTGTGCCATTCTCACATTCTCAAAACCTTTGGCCACGGATATATATATATATATATATATATATATATATATATATATATATATATACTGTATTTATACAGTACATTTTTTCTTTTTTTTTTCTTTCAGCACAGCTGTGGAAGTCCCCCTCTTCTCCTGCCATCACTAAAACACAGAGTGTTATTTTTAAGACTAAGAAAAACAATTCAGCTGGAGTTTGGCTTTTAAAGCAGTGCTGGTTGCACAAGTTGCATCACATCGTCAAAAATGGTAAATGCAGTACATGGGGTAAAAGAATGTGTATATTTGAAGTCCCTACGTTAGCTATGAATAAAACAATGATTTCAAGCACCACCCTTCTTTTAAAGCTTCCAATCTGTTATTCAAACTTAATCAGCATTACAGAGTGAAGGCCCGTACACACGTACCGATCGTCGGCATACAAACGTCCGCGGACAAAAGTCTTTCTTGCAAACATGAAAATATTTGTATGCCGACACCAGAACGGACGATTGTTCGCCTGTCAGTACACAATTCTGCCGACACACAGCTACAAATCCCAACACGCATGATCAAACCAAATGAGTTCCCGGAAGAATTTTCTCTAGTAAACTCAACATTTTATTCAGAAAGAACTTTCGGCTCGCGGAAGTCCAAGAAATAGGTGAAATGCGGAGCACATGCTCATCTTGATAAATGTGAGAAGAAGGAAGATGCTGCTCATAATGCCATACTTTTCTAATAAAAAGGCATGTGTTCTGTTATGATGAAGATAATGTTTGTCTATTCTATCTGTTCTATCAAATTTTATAATTAAATAATTTGAACTCTTCACCATTATTTTTGTATTTTCACACCAAAGATCTAACTATTGATATGACCCTTTATTCTTGTATGAATTAATGTCTAAAACATATTTTTCAGGTTATGCACAATATTAAACATGTTAACAAATTCAGATAGGCCATTTTTTATTTTCAATTTTCTTTATTTTTTGGATCTCAGCAAAAAAAAAACAAAGCAAACATCAATACTTTCCGTATAACTAAACATAAAAAAGGTCCATTTGGACAAAATTAAACTAGAAACTGGCAAACAGGGGTAAAATAAATAATAGGGGGTTACAAAAATTAAAGTTGCTGGTAACTGAAATCAGGTTGCCATGAGGGCAGGTTTGGATCCTGCTGGCCATATTGCCACTGGCCATGTGGCATTTGGCGAGGTGGTGGGTGTTGTGGAGGTGGAGGTGGAGGTGGAGGTGGAGGGCACGGGTGCTCCTGGCATGCATGGCTGTGCTCATTAAGTATGCCGTTTTCAGCCTTTTGCAGCACATCGAGGATGATTTTTCTGGCATACTGACACTGCCTGAGGTCCACCTTATCTAAAATTTTTGCCGTCATGTTGCCGAAGGACTCATTGGCCTCCGGTTTCCGACGTAGGGCTATGGTGGCCTCCTGGATAAACTCGTCGGTGATGTCATCCACGTGCTTCCTCTTTTGCCTCCGTTTGGCAGGAGGAGGTGGTGGTGGAAATAGTTCCACAGGCTCCTCAGGCTCCGCAGGCTCCCCAGGCTCCTGGCTGCAACCTGGCTCCTCCTCAGTGACACTTCCCTGTTGATGAAATGAACAATTGATTAGAATGTTATAGTGTATATAAAAAGTCATGTTTGTTATATTATTGTGAACAAATAGCAGACTTTACATACAGTGGCATATCTAGGGTCTCCAGTGCCCTTGTTGAGGAGCTGTATTTGGCATCAACCCCCCCCCCCCCAAGATCAATGTAAAACTGTAACCCACCCCCCCAAAAAAAAATTAAAGGGCATTAAAAGTTTCTAATTTGCCCCTTGTTTGCCCAGTGTAGAGCTCTCTAGTGGGCAATCATTGTCTCAGGTGTGAAAAAGAAAGAGAGGGTTGAGAGATAGAGAGAGGGAGAGAAAGAGGGGGTGTGAGAGAGAGAGGAGGGGGTTGCAGAGAGAGAGGGGCCTGAACTTGCAGAGGACTTGATGTAGGGCATTGAGGGTGAAGCAGTGCAGGGAAACATGAATAAGGAAGCCACCTGCCTTGCTGACCCAGAGTGAGAGACCAGAGACATGGAAGCAAGGATGGATGGATCATTTGCAGGAGCTGTTAGTTTTGTATTAAAAAAGGTTGAGCCAGAGGAATGCTGAGGCTACAGCAGTGTTTGTTAGGACCAGAGGTGTGCTGGGGATGCAGCAGTGTTTGTAAGACCAGAGGTGTGCTGGGGATGCAGTGAGAGGCAGTCTCAGTCTCCTGGTCTTTTGGCTCAGCTGCTCTCAATGTTTTACACCTGCATGAAGCTGCTCTCAATGTTTTACACCTGCATGAAGCAGCTCTCAATGTTTTACACCTGCATGAAGCTGCTCTCAATGTTTTACACCTGCATGAAGCTGCTCTCAATGTTTTACACCTGCATGAATCCGCCTGCAAACTGGGGGTTCTGGGGTGTGCAGGCTGAGTGGATTGTTAAAATAAACAATAAAACAATGCCAATGTTTTTGTGACCCACCCCCCTTGGCCTGCGCCCCTGGCGGTTGCCTGTCATGCCAACCCCTTGCTATGCCCGTTTACCTAAAGGGTCAATTATGGTTTAGCTTATAATTTTGTTACATGATTACATTTTAGCAGACAATATATTGTGAAATGCCATACCTGAGTAAAACTCTCCTCCAGGAAATCCTCATCCTGGCTTGGATCTACAGACACTGAGCCCTCTGCCGAAGTCGAAGGCAGCGTAGAAATTGACGGCCTGGATTCCATGGTGTCTGCCAGGAACCGCATGTTATCAAAGTACCACAGCCGTGGTACATATACATTCCGTGCCCCTGCTCCAGACTGGGTGGAATCTTCTATTTTTTTTAACTCCCGCCTGTAGGCAGTGCGAATACTGTTTATTTTTTTGCGGATATAATCAAAATTTGCCCCAGGACAGACGGGCTTGTAGAAGGCCACCAAATGTTCCATGGCCTGTTTTCTGAGTTTTCTATTTTTATAATCTGCGGACTTGACTTGCCACAAACAGGGCAGTTGCCTGAATTCATCAATGAAACTGATGAGAAAGTTGTGGGTGGTGAAATTGTCCACCATATTGCAGGACAGTATATGCCTGCAAGACACAAAACAACACAAAACATATTAAAATAGCATGTATTTTGGCACATAATAAAGATATTCCTAATAAAAGCTGTATAGGGCCCAAAACACACACTTTCTATTAAAAGAGTCGTACCTTTGTTTGTGGGGAAAAGTCGTGATTCGCCGCTCGATCGTGCTCCAACTCTCGATATGTCCGCTAGCGAATCGTCGGCCGAACGATCTGGCGTCCTTTAAATACAGCGCAGGCGTCAACTCCTCCTCCAGTGGCGGGCTTGTGCAGGGGTGTGTACGTGCCGAAGATCAGGCCTACATGCGACACTCACACCTGAAGCAGAGGAACAATCTTTTAATCAAGAAGAATGTCTGAAAGATCTCAGAGTTCATCAAGTGGGGGCCGAAGTGATTGGGCCACCAGAAAATCAAGGGCTACACCCATGTCAAAGCCAGAAATGGTGGAGATGGTCTCCATTTTAGAAAAAATGGATTATGATGGCAAGTTGGCTAATTACGAGCAGCCCAATGCCAGGAAAGATGGCATCATGGACAAGGTGGTGGCCTGTTTGGTCAAAAAATTCGGTGTCGAGCGATCGAAAGATCAGATTCGGAAACGGTGGTCTGACCTCAAACACCGTGAGCAGGATCAGCTTTCCCAAATCCATCGGATTTTGAAAAAAAGTAAGTTTTATTTTTTCTTTATTTTTTTAATCATGCAATATGTTTTTTATAATTTGGTGTATGTTGTATTAACATGTCTAGATTATAATGTCTATGTAAAAAGTTAGATTACTCATTTTAGTTGTCATGTCGTGATTTGATCGATCTATTGTTGATGTTTTAGTATATGACATTAAAAGTCAGGAAGCCATAGTTAAAAATATATGTATTGTGTTGCAACGAACGTTCTTTCCTGCACGAATCTTCTCAGCAAACATTCCTATTAATCACAGATTATTATTCAAACCTTTAAATAGGAGAAAAACGTAAACTCCGTGCCAAACTATGGGAAAGGAGGAGGAGAGGTCTGGCAGCTCCATCGGCAGTTGCCGAACAAGATGAGGACATGGGCACAGAAGGTGGCACAGATTCCACTAAAGGTAATTGGTTCCTATGCACTGTCAAACATTCATGTACCATATTTTTCGTAGATAACCATGTACATGTCTTCATATTTGTTACTAAAAGAGCTATCAAGCAGGGCACCATGTCCTAACAAATGTACCTCTTGTGACTTTTATGATATGGCCAATGTTTTGTATTATGTAGATGAAGACATTATTCCGGAAATAATCCTGGTGGAGCCAACAAGTGATGAGACACCAGAGCAACAAGAAGGTTGGTAGTCACAGATTTTTGTGTAGTGGGATCATAGAAATATGTGTATTTGCAATGATTGTTTAACCTTATATTCTTGTATTCCCTTACAAATTTACATTGCAGATGTTGCATCATGCCAGGATGTGGCATCCCCAGCCAGGTCAGAAGCCCGATCTCTTGGCAACTTGCCAAGCAGCATGGAAGCCAGTTCCGAAACTGTGGAGGAACCAGGACCAAGTGTCCAAGAGCCAATTGTGTGCCCACGTAGGTTTTTGCAGAATGATTTTTATCAGTGTTATTTTTAGCCTCCAATTTACAACACTAGTTCCCTATGGGAGCCTCTTTATTTGAATGGAAGTCGCACCGTAAGTCGGATCAGGATGCTCTGACTTGCGGGGCCACTTGCGTTGTGAAGATTTTTGAGGGGGAACTACACCAAAAAATTGAACAACCCACCGTGGGTGTCCCCCCAAGTTCACAACCAGGCCTTTTGTGTGTGGTATTGAGTTTGAGGGTATGCCCACAACAAAAAGACAGCGTGGGTTACCCCCAAAACCCCTACCAGACCCTTATACAAGCATGCAGCTTGTCAGGCCAGGAAAGAGAATGAGCAAGCGGACCAAACACCCCCTGGACCACAGCAGGACACATGCCCTCAACATGGGGGGGTTTTGTTGCTTTGGGCCAGGGGGCCTCTGCACCGCACACCCAAAAGCACCTTACTCCCATGTAGAGGAGGACAAGAGCCTCATCCCCACAACCCTGTCTGGTGGTTTTGGGGGGTCATGCGGCCAGGGGGTTCCTAGGACTTTGGAAGCAACCTTTAACAAAGGGTGGCCCCCAGATCCCAGACCCCAATCCCTATGTGAATGGGTATGGGGTACATAGTACCCCTACACATTAACCACATAAATGGAAGTGTATGTGAATAACGACAGGAGACGTTTATGAAATGTTCTTAAATATCTTCATCCGGTCTTCTCCACTCTGCTCTTTGGATCTTCTCCTCTCCACTCTTCTGCTGTCCAATCTTCTGCTCTTATGTTGTCTGCTCTTTTGCCCTAGGCTCTTCTTCTTCCTCCTGTCCTCCTCCGATGCTGTTGCCGTGCATTCTGCCCGTCTCTGGTCTCTGCATCTTAATATATATACATTACGACCATGCCCTCACAATGACGTCATCATGCGTTCACACCCCTAATAAATCTATAGTAAGCTCAGGAGACCGGCAGAATCATCAGCAACAGCATCGGAGGAGGACAGGAGGAAGAAGAAGAGCCTAGGGCAAAAGAGCATAAGAACAGGGTAGGTATTAACTCGAGAGGAATTTAAGATTACCTGGACACCAAATGTTTCTCTATTATTATGACCTCATGTAGGTGATTCACATTGACTCATTTTTTTTTATTTTTTACAGACCATGTTTTACATAGTTGCACATTAGCCAAATTGACCCGTGAGGCTCTCCAATGCTGCGCAGACCTGGAACAAATAAAGGAGACTGCAACGGCATTACAAATCAAAATGCGCAATTTTGTGGACATGATTGGCAAATTTTAAGCCACAATTTTACTACGTTTTTAATGTTTGTATTGGGATGTTCCTGATGTTACAAATTTTTTATAATGTTTTATGGCATTTTAATTACACTCAGATGTTAAAGAGTGTACCCAAGTTTGGGAAAAGCACTTTACAACACCCTAACCCTAACCCTAACCCTAACCCTAACCCTGTGAATGTTTGATACTAAAACGTTTTTACATTCAACGATGTGTGTTCAATTCTTTATTAGACTTTCGTTGGGGGGTCGAGGTCTAAAGCTGTGTAAAGAAGCACTAAATGTATGATGGCTGTCCTATTCCCATATTTACATGTTAATGAAAGCATTTTGGACACTGCCATATGCGAGTTGCTGGAGGTGTCAATGAAATGTTAAAGATACCCCCAGTTTTAACGCATATCACAGTGCGATCTGACATTTCACACAGGATCGGATCACACAAGTTTGAACGATTGTGCGATCCTATCCTGATGCGGCTGAATAAATGCATCATGTGCGACTTTTGTGCGAGTGCAGTGCGAATTGAGCCATACAAACTGTATAGCTGATTTTCGCATGAACATCTGATCGCATGTAATAAAGGAGCAGTGCGCTACGATATTACATGCCATCAGATGTGCAGTGTGAATTGAGACATACACTTTGTATGGCTACATTCGCACTGAACACGCATACAAGTCGCACATGACCCTTTATTTCTGATGTATCTGGATTGGATCGCACAGTGCTTAACACTTGTGGAATACAATCCTGTGCAAAAAGTAAGTGGCGGGTCACCCTTATGCAATGCTGGAAGGCTGCAAAGTCGCAGACTTCCCGCATCGCATAAGTGTGACTCAACACTCAAGGTACTAGCAGTCCTAGGATTCAATATGGCATTGATATTGCCAGTAGCAATCAGTGTAGGGAGATCAGTGTAATCTATAGTGTATTGCTTGTTCGTTGCTCTAGTTCACTTTCCATTACCTATATATATAACACTTTGAGATGAACAATGATCAAGTTTCACATAACACTGACATATCCTAACATTGGTGGGCAGTGAGAAGGATGTCATAAATGAACACAACATAACAGGTGTAGGTACTTTGTTAATACCCTAATGTATTATATGAAATATATAGTATGGGCAACTTCTGGACAATGAACACCAATGTAAGGTGACATTAGATGAACCTTGGGTGTGACCTAGTTCTCAATGTGACAGGGTTTGTGTACATTTTGTGGGGTGCAGAAGGCCCTTGTATTTACACCACTGGCTAAAAAATAACACATGGCCATCATCACTTTGGATCAGCTGGTGAGAGACTACAGTCAAGAAACACACTGATGAATGTATTAACCCTTCCAAAGTCACACATATATAACACATGATTAACCCAAATAATTGTGTTTGGCATATGTGCCCAAATGATTATAATCCACAATACAGAATCATTGCAATTTTTGTTTAATGTGTTGAAAAATAATATATCTCTGACATTTATCTTGTGTGTCCAATCTTTAACAAGATTAATGGGTGTGTGACAGTGATTGCTGCCAGGACACAGCTCCTCTCCCCACGAAATAGTCCAGATATTCCTGGCGGATCTGACGGGCCCTGTGTGATGCCAATGCTGACCGTCCAACTTCCATTGACGGCATGGACTCCACTTGGTTAGAAGGTTGGGCCTCTCCACTTGTACCTGGCATAGCAGGGTCAGTATCCAGTTGCTGCAATACATAATTTTGTGCATTCCTGCGTAGGAAGTTGTGCAAAATGCAGCAACACAAGACCACATTATCCACTTTGTACAGTGCCAGGTTTATGGACGTCAGGAATATCCGGAACCGGTTGGCCATTATCCCGAAGGCATTCTCCACAACTCTGCGAGCTCTGGACAACCGGTAGTTGTAAATCCTTTGGTCTGGGGTGAGGTTCCTCTGAGGGTAGGGCTTCATGAGATGCTCCCCAAGCGCAAAAGCCTCATCTGCGATAAACACAAAGCTCATACCCTCAACAGTTTGCTCCCTGGATGGCAGGTTCAGAGTGCCGTTCTTTAGACGACGAGCGAACTCCGTCTGATCAATAACTCCCCCATCCGAATTGCGGCCATTTTTGCCAATATCCAAAAAAATAAACTCATAGTTTGCATTAACTATGGCTAGCATGACTATACTAAAAAAACCTTTATAATTATAAAAAAATGTGCCGGAATTCGGAGGGGGGACAATGCGGACGTGCTTCCCATCAATAGCACCCCCACAATTGGGAAAATTCCACTTCTCCAGAAATTGATCAGAAATCTCCAGCCATTGCTCTGCGTTTGAAGGAAACTGTGGGGAAAAAATAAAAAAAATAAAATTAGTGCTTGAGCACATCACATTATTAATTACACACACAGTTGTCTGTTAAATGCTTATGCAACTTGCTAAAAAAATATACAACAGGAAGGCAAAGGTTTGGATATGGGGATGTAACATCTACATACATTTATTTTCAACCTCCTATTGTTCTTATATTGTAAAGGGCCATACACACTAGAAGATTCTCTGAAGACTTTTTCGTGCAGATTTACCTTTTCTATGTAGTGCAAGGGCCTACCAGATTGCATAGGATTTGAAAGTGTTTGTTGGACCTTATATTATTTGGTTTTGGTAAATCGGAAGGATAAATTGTTCTGACAATCTTCTAGTGTGTATGGCCCATTATACTCACCAGCTAGAGCTGAGATTTACAAACTACGGCCATCCAGCTGTTGCAGAACTACACATCCCATGAGGCCTTGTAATTCTCTGACATTCACAGACATGACTAGGCATGATGGAAATTGAAGTTCGTGAACAACTGGTGGGCCATAGTTTGAAGACCTCTGAACTTGAGCTTTGGTATATGCTGACTTTGAGATTTAGCATGTGGGTGGGGGATGGGTAAGTAAAACTGGGCATTTATACATCAATAAGGGCTTGTGGTCAGTGAAGGTTTTAACATCATTACATAAACATACAGAATCATAGGTGGGAATGGATGGACTGATGTATTTTAGATAAATCATTAACTAGGTACTAAAACATTGGCCAAGGAATAATTGTTTGAGGGAAAGCAATAAAATTAGATAAATTCGACATACTGTTAACAGGCAATGCGTTTAGGGACACATAGGAGAGAATGGTGGGGTGGTTAGTGGGTAATTTTACAAATGGTTAAAGATAATCTACATCTTTACTACTATGTGCATGCGGACAGAGGGTAGTTTACAAATAATGGCCTGTGTCAATTGCTGTACATCCAAAAACATCATAATTCAGGTGAAACTAGTAATACATGTAATGTAATGTAAAAAATCAAACATACCTTGATATAGTCCTTCTGCAAGACCTTGATGATGGCAGAGCAGGTCTCAGGGATGATGACTCCAAGTGCTTGGGGGGAGATGCCTGTGGTGAACTTCAGATCCTGCAGGCTTCTCCCTGTTGCAAGATACCTCAACGTCGCAATTAACCTTTGCTCAGGAGTAATTGCAAGCCGCATACAAGTATCCTGCTTCAGAATATAGGGGGACACCAGGGCAAGAAGACGGTAAAAGATGGGATCCGTCATCCTCAAATAATTCCTGAAGTCATCAGGATTATTTTCCTGGAGCTCCCTCAGCAAGGACATATGAGAAAATTGATCACGGTTAAGCAACCAATTTTTCGTCCAGGAGGTCCGCTTCTTCTTCCTATTGCTCGTACGTCGTCTCAGAGCCAAAACTCCAACACTAACGACAGCAACGGACGAATTCACGGTCGCCATAATAAATTCTCGAACGATGTCTCGGAAAATAGCGAAATGTCGTCAACCAAACAAATGCTACCGAAATCAGCGCGAGATGCCCAGAAGGGTCACGGCCAAACACTCACTTCCTCTTTTGTAGCGGCGAACGTGCGTGGAACGTAGTGACGTCATTTTCTGTCGGAAGACAAATGTCCTGGGCAAGTTTAGAGCACTTTTCAACAGACAAACAACAAACACACCAGCCGCGAACATTTGTAGGACGTTCCGTCGGCCGACGATCGGTACGTGTGTACGGGGCTTGATTTCCAACCTTGTCCTCATCAACACTGACACCTGTGTTAATGAGAGAATCACTGACATGATGTCAGCTGGACATATGGGACATATGCATTGCAGTATATGCAAATTGCCATCATAAAAAGCAGAGTCAGCAGACTTTGTAAAAATTAATATTTGTGCCATTCTCAAAACCTTTGGCCATGGATATATATATATATATATATATATATATATATATATACTGTATTTATGCAGTACATTTTTTCTTTTTTTTTTCTTTCCGCACAGCTGTGGAAGTCCCCCTCTTCTCCTGCAAATCACTAAAACACAGAGTGTTATTTTTAAGACTAAGAAAAAAAATTCAGCTGGAGTTTGGCTTTTAAAGCAGTGCTGGTTGCACAAGTTGCATCACATTGTCATAAATGGTAAATGCAGTACATGGGGTAAAAGAGTGTGTATATTTGTAGTTCCTACTTTAGCTATGAATAAAACATGTAAGTATCAAAGACAGGCGATAAATAGTTTCCAGTGTTTAGTATGAAAGAACATAAAACACAGCAAAGCAATTGGAAGTTTGTTTTACCATCATAAAGATCAGCCTTTGTAAATGCAGACATTTATAGCCTACTGGGACCCGTATACATTTGTATCCTTGCTATTTTCACCTCTAATTGCTGGAAGGTTTCATCTTACCAACAGTCTAATGTGCACTATATCAAGCTAACAAAGCAGAGGTACAGAAGTCTTTCACACATCTCATGTACTGGAGTGCTAAATACATCTTAATTTGTGCCACATCTGCTGTTTTGTAATTTGTTTGTCATGCTGTGGCCACTGCTGACTTGTTACATCAGTGCCCTGATTTTATTTAAGATAATATACACGCTCTAGAACATTGGCCGCATGCCATTATTGTTTCCCTGATCTCTGAATAGTGTTAAATATCTTTGCCAGCAACAATACCCTTGTGTTTAAATGCTAGAAATGAGGACTAGTAAATGAATATCTTTATCTTTATAATCAATTAAAGACCTTTTTTCTTAGGTTAATTATATTTACACTTACAACAGAAAAAAAAGACTTTAACTGCAATTTATTATAGAACAAATGGTTATCACATAATGTGCTGCCGTTCATTTGCCATGCAGTGAAATTAGCCCTAATTTAGGCACATGCACACATATACAGTACATATATAAATGTATTTATTGTGAGATTGTGAGATTGTGGTTAGTCTATGATGCTTTTGCATTTTTCTAACATGAACTAGCACAAGCATCTGACAACTTTTTTTCATACTAGCTGCAGGCATGCTAAAGGAGGTATACTATTTATAAGAATATAAGTTAGGGGGTGTGTGAAGTGATTGGCGCTGCCTATGTTATATCAATGAAGGTATAGTATGTAAATAAAATATCATCCAAATCCTGCTACCACATATTAATCACAAATAACATTGAATAAATAGTATCATGAACCATATATACAAAGGACATATATATCACATGCAAATTAAAAAATTCCACACTGCTCCTAAAGACGTCACTCTGAGGAAACGCATCGAGCGTAACCACGTCACTTCCGCTTGTTGGTCTGGAACGCACATCCGTCGGTTGGAACGCATGGCGTTCTGGAAATACACCGCTATACGAGGAAGTTGCGGCTCCTATTGCATACATGCTTGTTGATCTCCTTATTTAATGTGAGTACCTGTTTTTTAAACTTAATAAAGGAATTTTTTAATTACAATACTTCACTATATGAAGCATTCTTCCTTTATACATAACCTGGGATTACCTTCTATTACCCTTGGTATACTGATGTCCATTGATGTTTATGAGCCTAAATTGCATCCCTGAGAGATGATCTGAGAGAAGGACCACAGCTAAGGTTATCAGGGTCCAGGACCCCTGCCATACGGGAGTGAACCCCAATATTAACTACAAGCTGGCCACCCCTGTAGGGGTACTTAGCTCTGGTAAGTGCGGGCTGTTTTGAGAGGGGAGCACAAGATTCCTCACCCACACACCCATTCCGGATCACCTCAAGAAAGCACCTTATAATATATATATATTTTTGGACTTCGAACTTATCAACTACTTATGGACTTTTTTAAATTTTAAATATTAATTGAATCACCTTTTGATTTATCATCAATTTTCACTGTCCATTTTTTTCCTTGATATTTTTTTTGCTGAACCACAAGTTTGTGGATACAGTGAACCCTCACACCTGTCACCTTAATATTTTGTTCCTTTATATTGTTGCACAACAAGTTTGTGGATTCTGCCATTTTTTCACACTTGTCACCTTAACACCAGAATTTTCTAGCATTTGCACTTTATTTGTCTATATTTATTTTATATATGTTATATATTTTTTAAATACCCACCTATATTACAATCCCAATATTTACTTAATCTTATCCAGCAAATTTTTTGCACCATCACTCAGCACTTTATTTAATTGAGCCACTTTGATATATTTATTATCAGCATCTACCTGTTTAAAATTACCACTTGTCACTTTATTGCACTATTTGCACATGATATATATGTCCTTTGTATATATGGTTCATGTGATACTATTTATTCAATGTTATTTGTGATTAATATGTGGTAGCAGGATTTGGATGATATTTTATTTACATACTACACCTTCATTGATATAACATAGGCAGCACCAATCACTTCACACACCCCCTAACTTATTTACTATATATCCCTATTAGGGCTATATTCTGAAGTGGGCTGCAGCCTGATTCTTAAATCTCTTTCCTTAGCGTGGATTTTCTCTCCTTTTTTATATGTATAAGAATTTATTATCTCTGACAGAGATCCCAGTACTACCCCTGAAAATGCTGTCATCTGTGTTATTTTCTCTGTAAGGATGTCACCATCTTTTTTCAGGCATCTTCTTCATCTCATCTACGGTGGGCATCTATTTCTTGATCTGCAATGCTGGCATGGTAGCCAGGTACAGTAAGTTCTGATTCCAGTGTAGTTCCCCTGCTGCAGCCTCCCATCTTGTAACTTGTTACAATGTTGCATTCCGATCGCCTGAGAAAAGGAGGAAAAGAGCAAATAATTACTCTTGCTTGCAGTAGACTGATGATGACATCATCTGGGCAAAATTACTTGCCCGGAGATCAGTGACTGCTTTTTGTTAATGAAAAATATATATTTTTTAAAATGTAATCTTGGAGAATATTATGTCATGCCAGGCATTATAGTTACATAGTTACGTAGTAGCTGATGTTGAATAAAGACAATAGTCCATCCAGTTCAACCTGTGTAGGTGTGTGTGGCCGTAATCATTTTACATACCCCTGAATGTTTTGATCCTTGAGATGTACGTCCAAGAGTCTTTTAAAAGTAGCCATACTACATACTACAGTTACTACCATTTGTGGCAGGGAATTCCACAGTCTTGTAGCCCTTACTGTAAAGAACCCACTGCGTAGCCGGAGGTTAAAAACGCTTCTCCTCTAATTGCATTGTATGGCCTTGTGTCCTAATGCATTCCTTGCGACTGAATCATTTTTTTTTCTATGTTGAGATCCCCGTTGAGGTATTTATAAGTTGCTATCATGTCCCCTCTCGGGCGTCTCCTCTCCAGGGAGAAAAAAATCAAGCGCTTGTAAGCGCTCTTCAAAGCTAAGGTCCTCCAATCCCCTAATCAGTTTAGTTGCCCTTTTCTGGACTCTCTCCAGCTCCAACACATCATTTCTGAGGACGGGCGACCAGAACTGGACAGAATACTCCAGATGCGGTCGGACCAGGGTTTTATAAAATGGTAGGATTATAGTTTTATCTCTGGAATACATCCCCTGCCTTATGCCTGCTAATATTCTGCCGGCTTTGGCAGCTGCAGCTTGACAGCTTGACATTGCATGCTATTGCTAAGTCTATCTTCTGCTAAGACCCCCAGATCTTTCTCCATTTTTTATTCCATTTTTGATTATTTATGCAAACTTGTAAAGTACTGTAAGGTCCCCTTTAAGTGTCCCAAAATAAACCCTATCGCTAAGTTGGCCAGGGTTAGAAGAAGACTGTGCAATTCTATAATGTTTTGTTCACTCTTAAGTACCAAAATGGAATAGGAGTTGCTAAGAGTTAACAGAAAGAATCCTAAATATACAGTCTCAAATTGTTGTTGTGGAAATTTTTCAGCTTCATTGTGGTTGTCTGCATTTTTTACTTCTCAGTAGAGCACCTTTTGATTAATTGCAGTCAGAGAGCATTTGCTTCTTTTGCTCAGCTATTCAATGACTCACTGTTATTTTGGGTCTTATTTTTTTGCTGCCATTTCAAATAGATATTTATTTATTGATTTTTTTTAAAAAAAAGACCATACATAATAAGGTAAATCAATAACACAGGGATTTGGTAATATAGCATTAGATTCTTACCACTAGAATAGAGTGATAGAAAACACTACAAAGAATATTTAATAGAATAGTTCAAATTGCAATGAAGTGTTTTCTCATAGAAACCAATCAGTTAGCTTTTTATAAAAAAAAAATATATATTATTATGCTGTATAATGAATACATAACATGCAGTTTTTAAACTAAGAATCTCTTTATCAAGGTGCAATGTCAAGTTTGCATAACACTATGTATATGATAAAGAAGTTATTAACTTGGAGTAATGAATATTGCATAGCCACAATACCAACACGCAGCATTTCTGTTTGTGACTTTAAGACTTTTTTTGTTTTTATAACATTAATGGTAAGCAACATTGCTTAGAGTATGCTTAGGAACTGCCTTCTAAACACCAGAATGTTCTCTCTGAAACCTATAAACATATCTGGGAACTTTTGTAACCTGAATGAACCCTAAATTCTTCAGAGCAGGGCCATTGCAAAATTTTCAGAGATGTGGTTTGTTAGTGACAGTGGTGCCCGTAACGAACAGTGCTGGCTCAAAGCATAAAAAATGGTAAAACATGGGCAGAAATACCATTGGCAAATATGAGGAGTGATGGCAGAAAAGATACCAGGTGGTCCATCGAGTCCGCCCCCTTTTTTAATATATATGTATATATGTTTTTGTTTTGTTTGAACACACTGCCTAGAGGACTGAATGCCACCAAGCTGTGGAACCACATGTTCCAGCCAGCACACAGGTACAGTACAGCTCCACAGTAATTTTTACTGCTTTGTAAAGCATATCTCCATAACTTCCAGGGGCAGCCAAAAGCACAGTAGTTTATACTGCTTAAACACTTCAGTTCCGAAAGATTTACCCCCCCCCCCCTTTATGACCAGGCCATTTTTTGCAATATAGCACTACATTACTTTTCCGGCAATTACGCAGTCGTGAGACACTGTACCTAAAAAAAAATGTATGTCCTTTTTTCCCCCCACAAATAGAGCTTTCTTTTGGTGGTATTCGATCCCCTCTGATCTGTAAAGAAGCCTGGACCAAAATTCCTCCTGGTCACCTGGTCACCAACTACAAGAAACTCCTTACCTTGCCATCAAGGGTTTCTCCACCAAGTACTAAATCATATTTTGCTTGGGGATCAAATGCTTGTTTTACTCACTGAACTGCAACCTAATTTATAGCATTACGTGTTTTTTTCTGGGTTTTTGGTTATTATTATGTCTCTATCATTTAAAATACACCTATAATATAAAAAAATATAGATCCTTTATTTCTTTGTAGATGGGCAAACCTACAAAATCTGCAGGGGGACAAATAGTTACAAAGTTAGTGAGGTTGAAAAAAGTTGAACACCAGTCAATCCAGTTCCCACCTATGATGAGTGTGTGTGTTTGCATTTGCGGTTAATAGTACATTGTATACCCCTGGATGTTGTGGTTGTTAAGGTGCCCATCTAATAGTTTTTTGAAACTATCGATGCTCCCTGCTGATACCACTGCTTGTGGAAGAGAAATACACATCCTTACCACTCTGATGGTAAAGAACCCTTTACGCAGTTTAAGGTTAAACTGCTTCTCTTCTAATTTTAGTGAATGGCTAGGTGTCTTTTTAAATTCCATTTCGATAAAAGGTTTGTTACCTATGCTAGGGTCACCAGTATGGTATTTGTACATTGATATCAGATCCCCTCTTTTTAATACATGCCAATATTCTGTTAGCTTTACTTGCAGCAGCTTGGCATTGCATGCCATTGCTGAGCTTGTCATCTACTAGGACCCCCAGGTCCTTTTCCATCTTAGATTCCCCCAGAGGTTCTCTCCCTAGCGAATAACTTGTGTTCGTATTTCTGGCACCCAAAGGCATTACCTTACATTTTTCAATATTAAACCTCATTTGCCATGTCCGCCCCATTATTTTGTTCAGGTCTTCTTGTAAGGTTTTCACATCCTGTGTAGAAGTTATCGCCCACAAATACTGAGATTGAGCTATTTATCCCATCCTCTAGTTATTTTCCCCACTGTATATAATTATATAAACAAAACATATATAAAATGTAAATATGTATGATTTACTGCTACAGGATGGCACTCCTGTGCAGAATCATGTGTATATATATATATATATATATATATATATATATATATTGTGGGGATTAGCTCGGTGGCGGGTGTGGATGACCCCTTTGGGGGGTTCGTTACACAGGGAGATAGCCGAAAAGTGGTTGCAAACAACAGTTTGGTTTATTCATGCAATTTTCTTCACACAAGTGCAAGCGTCAAAAACATCCAAAATAAAATAAAACACAAAATAAATCCTTGCCACTGTGGGCAGCTACCTTCTCACACACAGGAACCTACCTAAGGAAGTCTGTCCCCAACCTACTGTTGGGCAGACTTTGCTGATCCTACAGCAGACCATCAATAGTCCATTTATTTTCTCTTCACACAACAAATGTCCATTGAACATGTCCCTTTTCTCTTCACATAGAACATGTCCCTTTTCTCTTCACATAGAGGACATTCCTTTGTTTTTATCTTCACACAACAAATGTTCATTTATTTCTTTTCACATAGAAATAGTCCAAGACCTCACCTTAAGTAGTCTTCACACTTTTTACCCTCCTCAGCGCACATCGCTCCAGGAGGTCTTCCCCTCCCATGCTCACACAGCTTCAGGGGGCACCCATCTGACTGTCCTCCTCTACTCACACAGCGTCAGGAGGCAGCAATCCTTCTCCCATGCTCACACAGCGTCAGGAGGCACACATCTGACTGTCCTCCTCTCCCCAGCTCACACAGCGTCAGGAGGCAGCAATCCTTCTCCCATGCTTCACACAGCATCGGGAGGCACACATCTGACTGTCCTCCTCTCCCCAGCTCACACAGCGTCAGGAGGCAGCAATCCATAGACTTCCTCTGGACAAATTATAGAGGCCTTAATTGCCTCATTCTGAATGGCTGAGTTCAATGTCCTTAGACAGTTCTGGCTACCTCTGCAGCCGACACCCTATAGTAATTGGTGAATTTTCTAAACCAGGTGGAAATGTATCTCCTGTCTGTGACTACATCCACAGATTTACCTGACTTCCTGTCACATACCCCCCCCCCCTCTTGTTTCAACCCTAGGGTTGGGACACAGATTTCCAGACACGCATGTGTCAGGCACTGCTCTTAACTCTCACTGATAAGCCTCCTAGTATCTTCCCTCCCAGTTCATTAACAACTGCTAACCTTTGTTGAAATGCTTGTAGGGGTGGCTCTTTCTTTAAGTCCGTTAGCTTGTCTATACACACTTGTTTTGGCTGATCCTCTCCATCTTCATATAGCCAATTCTCTGTATCTTCAAGCTTCAGGATGAAACTGTTTATGTCATCTTCATTGACAGATTTCTCATAAATGTCAGACAACTTGTCCCTCATCTCATATACACATTCTTCAACTGCATTTTTGGCATCATTTTGCTCCTTCTCAGGTTTGTCCTGCATAACCGTCTGTCCTATCCACCATGGAGGACCGTGATCCATAGGCAACTCAATTGTGCTAGTCTTAAAGTCTTCAACATTCTTGAGCCGCCTCTCTCTGCAATCAATAAATGTTTTCCACAAAACTTTGAGAACCTTTGCTTCACTTAGCTTTGTTCCAAGTAGGGACTCTTGACGTCCCTCTGTGACTTGAGTTGCGTCTCCATACAGCTGTACACAATCATTGACTCTTTGTTTCTTGAGCTTAGCTTGCTCTAAGATGCTGTGCAGAGGGCCTTCCAATGGCGACAACAGGCGGTCACAGATTTCTTCAAGGTGACCCCTGTTCCTTTTTCCAGAGACATCATCAACTTTCCTTCCACCAACATATGGGTCAAAGGCAACAACGCAGTCTATTACAGATTTCTTCAATGCACTTTCTGCTATTGCATTACTTTTCCCTTGTAGCTCCTTTCCTTTATCTGAACTCCACATGGAATGTATCTCAAGATCATGCTCAAACTTCTGCCACCTGTCTTTCACCAGTTCCATTTTGGAAATATTCCCTGAAAGGCACTTGAAATTCATTTGCTTCACGTTTTCACCAACAGCCTTAGTTTTCTCCACTAGGTGGTGTTTGCTTTTTTTCTCCAAGCCTTATATCACTTTCTCCACTAGGTTTTCAGCCTGAACTGAGAAATCATCACATTTCTTACACAGCTCCTTTGTTTGCTGAAGCTCTTATGATACATTTTCCAATGCTTGAAGTTTTTGAAGGAACTGTTTATTCCAGAGGGGTGATTCAAACAACATGTCATCAAATTTCTGGTGCTCACTCAGGACAGACCCCAAAACACTGATCCTTTTAAAAACTGCATCAGGCACACTATCCCCTCTTTGGGACAGATCCTCTGTTGCCTGTAATTCCTCTTCAAGTTCTTCCAACTGAATCTTCATCTCTTCTACTTGCTGTTCTAAGGCTCGCTTAGACTTTTCTAGCTCCTGAACGCTTTTCCCAACATCATCCTTGGAGCTGACCAAATCTTCCATTTCTGTACACAGCTGTTTGCTAACTCTTTCTAGTTCAACCTTACACTCTAGAGCTTCCTCCAAGGAGCGAGCCAAGAACAGGGCTTTGCTCTCTTTATCACGCGCCTCCGTTTCTGCACGGTCGCGTTCTTCTGCATATTTTGGAGACACAGTCTTCTCCTCACCAAGCATCTGATCAAACTTCTTTTTCACATTTTCAACATTTTCTAATGAACCAGCGCTTTCTTCCATGCGTTTTTTAATATCCGCTATCTGAGCTTGCAGTGTTGCGACTTGCTCTGATAGGTTTTTCTTTGCTTCCTCCTCCTCTTTTAATTGTTCCAGGACACCATTTTTCTCATCTTCCATTTGTTTGAGCTTTGTGCTTAAACTCAGCCTTTGACACCTCTCCTCCTGTAAGAGTTCCTGAGTGTCTTGCATCTGCGATTCCAAGATAGAGAAATCTTTGGCAATTTCTCTAGATTTGCTGTCTGCTTGAGAAAGCTGATTTGTGACATTGTCCAACTCAACCTGCAGTTGGTTTGCCTTCTCTGACAGCTTAGCACACAATCGGTCACCTTCTGACACCTTGACTTGCGATTCCTGCAGCTGTGCCCCTACTTTTTTTCTCTTGTGTTCAGAATCTCCTTTTCCCTGCATCAGAGCCTTCACCTCATTGGCTAGCTTCTGGGAATGAGAATGCAATTCTGCCACACAGGCTTCTTTCTTCTTTAGCTGCTGCTGGACACGTTGGGCTTCACAGTCCGTACGTAATTCATCTACCACATTGCTCAAAGTGGTGAGCTCATATACAGTGCTCAGTAATTTAGCCTCTCTCTCATTTTTCTCCTGGCATGGATGGGGCTCGTTCAGGCGGTAACATCCCCTCCATCCATAGAATCCGGTCTCTCATTTCAGCTATCTTTGCATCTTTCAGGCGTTTTGATCGCCCCATCTTCAATAACTCCACAATACAAATTTTTCACAGTCCAGCAAAAAATTTTGAGACCACTCTTTAAAGCAAGTAGCTTTTCACTCTCTTGTAGGATCTCCTTTCCTGCACACACAGTTTGTGCAGTCTCATGCACCAAACAAAGTTCATCGAAAATTTTTGAGACCACTGTCTCTTAAAAACAAGTAGTTTTTTTTTCTCTTTCAGGATCTCCTCTCCTGCACACATAGATTGTGCAATCTCATGCACCAGAAAAAGTTCATAGAACATATGCACTTCTTTGCAGGGATCTCTGCTTCTGCCCAATGCATACCTCCACCATATGTGGGCGATTTACCTCGGTGGCAGGTGTGGATGACCCCTTTGGGGGGTTCGTTACACCGGGAGATAGCCGAAAAGTGGTTGCAAACAACAGTTTGATTTATTCATGCAATTTTCTTCACACAAGTGCAAGCGTCAAAAACATCCAAAATAAAATAAAACACAAAATAAATCCTTGTCACTGTGGGCGGCTACCTTCTCACACACAGGAACCTACCTAAGGAAGTCTGTCCCCAACCTACTGTTGGGCAGACTTTGCTGATCCTACAGCTGACCATCAATAGTCCATTTATTTTCTCTTCACACAACAAATGTCCATTGAACATGTCCCTTTTCTCTTCACATAGAACATGTCCCTTTTCTCTTCACATAGAGGACATTCCTTTGTTTTTCTCTTCAGACAACAAATGTTCATTTATTTCTTTTCACATAGAAATAGTCCAAGACCTCACCTTGAGTAGTCTTCACACCTTTTACCCTCCTCAGCGCACATCGTTCCAGGAGGTCTTCCCCTCCCATGCTCACACAGCTTCAGGGGGCACCCATCTGACTGTCCTCCTCTACTCACACAGCGTCAGGAGGCAGCAATCCTTCTCCCATGCTCACACAGCGTCGGGAGGCACACATCTGACTGTCCTCCTCTCCCCAGCTCACACAGCGTCAGGAGGCAGCAATCCTTCTCCCATGCTTCACACAGCATCGGGAGGCACACATCTGACTGTCCTCCTCTCCCCAGCTCACACAGCGTCAGGAGGCAGCAATCCATAGACTTCCTCTGGACAAATTATAGAGGCCTTAATTGCCTCATTCTGAATAGCTGAGTTCAACGTCCTTAGACAGTTCTGGCTACCTCTGCAGCCGACACCCTATAGTAATTGGTGAATTTTCTAAACCAGGTGGAAATGTATCTCCTGTCTGTGACTACATCCACAGATTTACCTGACTTCCTGTCACAATATATATATTATATATATAACTGGCTAACCTCGGTCCCCATTAGCCAATTTAGGAGGATACGTCGTAACTGCACTGACTCCCAAGATTTTGAGGTGCAAAGTAAAATATTGAAGGATAGATTTGTGGAAAAGGGGTTTAAAGAGGAAATTCTGGAACAGAATATCCTTCAAGTTAAAAATGTACCCCAAAAAGAGTTAGTGGTGCCCAAACCCAAACCAGAAAGTGCCTTTTCTAAGTTTGAATATGCCTTTATTACCTCATTTTCAACTGGCTATAGGTGGGTCAATCACACCTTCAGGAAGTATTGGCATATATTAAAAGGAGACAAAATACTAGGACCAACACTTCCTGAGAGACCCCCTATTATTTTCAGGAGGACTAAGAATTTGAAGGACATTATTGCCCCTACTCCAGTAGAGAAACCCACCATCCCGAAAATGTTTTCTAATATGAAAGGTTTTTTTCCCTGTAAGAAATGTCGGGTTTGCAAAGAGTTGAATACACAGAGAACTCAGTCCTTCAACTCTACCGTTACCAAGAAAAAATATGACATCCAAAACTTTACCACTTGCCATCACAAAGGGGCGCTGTATCTCCTAACGTGCGGATGTGGATTACAGTATGTTGGGAGAACGATCAGGACCCCCAGTATCAGAATAGGTGAACATCTCACCAATATACAAATAGGTTTCCCTGGTCATAGTCTCTCTTCCCATCATGATAAGTGTCACAATAGAAGCTACTCAAATTTGAAAGCTGTTGTGATTGAGTGCTATTCCCCACATTGGAGGGGGAGTGACATGAAGAGATCTATTTCCAGGAGAGAGACGTTTTGGATTCATGAACTAAAATGCTATCAGCCATGGGGTATGAATGTGGAATGGGACATTAATGCCCACATCAATAATGAATAACCACACACCCACATAGGATAATAACATTCTAAGTTTTTTCTGGTCTACCTTTCCCTTCCCGCCCTGCTTTATTACCTTCCCTTTTCCTCTTTTATGTTTGAAACAAGAGCCTACATTAAGTTTTTATAATGTCATTATATGTTTTTATTAGCATTTAGGCCATATACGTTTATATAAATGTGAAATTGGCGGATGGAGACTTTTGGTGTCATACACCCCAAAAATTACACAACGTTTGATGACCCAAGATGTTTTTTAAAAAAATTTTTATATATTTTTTATATATTTTTTATATATTTTTTACATATTTTCATATATTAAACGCTTTAGCCATAATTATTAAAGCCACTTCCGGGTCCTTAGACCAAGTTTGTGGTATTTTTAGGGAATTTATGTGTTAATTTTAAACCCTTTTTTAATAAAAACCGAATAGATTTCACATCTGTCATATATTTCTAATAAGAGAATTCTGTCTGCCTTTTATTTATAATGGATTCCTTTTTGATACCAATATAGACAGATGAAATCGCTTGCCTTTATATACAATTCCAACATTTCTGGCACCGATAAGAATAGTTATGTTTTTTATACTCCGGTGTTATGGATGATTAGCTTTGTTGACATCCGATGTGATTGGCCGTAGAAGCCTCCGGAAGCGCTTTTTAGAACTTCCGGGTCTTCATCTCAACATACCTTGATTGGCTAACATTTGAACTGAAGTGCGTCACAACACTTCCGGGCCCTCGCCACGGCCGCACCGGAAGTGTCCATCAGCCACACTATTTACATGAGAGATGCGAGCAGCACGGCTACAGCTCCAGTCCCAGAAGCCGACTTGTTAGTGGAAACGCGTCGGGGGGAGCTAGCCGTGTTGCCTATGATCCCGGACTACTGCAGAGGTCCTCGATCCAAAATTTACATATGCTGTTTTTTCTCCTGAAAATGTAAGTGTTACTCTTTCTTATTGGTTCAATAAAGTGAGGTAATGCACTATAGTCCCCTTCTCTTCCTTGGGCATGTTCTTGGTGGCGATATCCCCTTGAGTGGAAGCCTCTAGATCCCCACACTTTGGAAGCAGATGGTCGCTTTATTCCTCTTGTGAATTCTCTTCTACAAGCTGACCTAACGGACTCCAGGGTTATACACTATATGTTTGCATCTCTCCATCATCTGGTAAGAGTCCCTTCTTAACACTGGGTGCATCACGTGTACATTTGAGCACTGTCTGGATCACCGTTTGGGAAGAGGTTACCCTTATCCTTCATCACTCCCCAACCTCACTATATTCTTTGGATTTTCAAGACTTTTGCACAGTCTCATCATTTGGAATATAGACTTTGTGTTTAGCTGAACATCAGCAATCACCATTTTTGTGAATATTTGTGTTCCATAACTTTTTAGCGCACTCTGTAATTGATGTTTTTCATTTGTTACAACCCCTCATATATATATATATATATATATATATATATAATTCTGTGCGAACACCACCAGTGGGCCGCTTCTGCTGTGATTACTCACAGCAGAAGCCGATCTGTGGGTGCTGGGTATTCATTGGGCAGAGACACAGAATGGAGCTCTGACTATGTAAACAAGGCAGAGCTCTGTTCTTCTCTTAGTAAAAGCAGCACACAGTTTACACAAAAACCACTGGCTAGGCACACAGTTATCCCTTTGATCTTTGATCACCCTATATGTTTAAACTCTTCCCAGCCAGTGTCATTCGTACAGTGACAGTGCATATTTTTAGCACTGATCATTGTATTAGTGTCAGTTAGTGTCCGACTGTCCGCCACAATATTGCAGTCCCGCTGGTCGCTGCCATTACTAGTATAATAAATAAATAAATAAAAATTCCAGTATTATTACCATAGCTTGTAGATGCTATAACTTTTGTGTGCAAACCAGTCAATATACGCTTATTGGTATTTTTTTTATCAAAAATTTGTAGCAGAATACATATTGGCCTAAATTTATGAATACATTTTATTTTTTCATTTTTTTTTATTGCCTATGTTTTATAGCCGAAAGTAAAAAAATATTGTTTTTATTTCAAAATTATTGGTCTCATTTTTATTCATAGCGCAAAAAATGTAAAATGCAGGGGTGATCAATTACCACCAAAAGAAGGCTCTATTTGTGGGGAAAAAAAATTTCAACATAACACATAAATTTTATTTGAGTACAGCTTTGTATGTATGACGCATTTGTCAGTTAAAGTAGCCCAGTGCCATATTGAAAAAAATGGTCTGGTCATGAAGAGGGGTAAATCTTCCGGAGGTCAAAGGAGGAAAAGTTTGAATTAGCAGCTGTAGAAAAGATAGCTGCTTTGTGCCCTTGTGGAGAAGGATTAGTAAAAGGGCACATGAGCAGCACTATAAAAGAAAGTGAATGTTCTACCCACTTCAAAAGGAGGGGGAGGAAAAGTAAAGAAGACAATAAGGAATGCTTCTATCAAGGAAGATGTATAGCAAGATTGGAGCTATTGGAGCCTTGTATGCCTTATTTTTTATAATTTGGATGAAAAAGGGAAGGCTGCCTACTCTTTCCCCTGGCCATAAAAGACCCCCTTCATTTTTTTGCTACCTGTCCTTCCCTCTGTGTTGTTTAAGGGCGGACAAGCAGTTTTCTCTCTAAAACCTTTACAGCGTCAGCTTAAACTAATAGGCCAGAAGACAGTTGATAATGGTAGCAGCATGACAGCATTTAGCCTTGAACTTTGTAAATGCTCTGGGGGGCTTGAGGGGGTCTGCTGGTTCAGAGGAGTCAATTGACCCTCCTCAGCAGGGCCACATGACCCTCTTTCCCCTTGATGTGGTGTACCCTACATCTCTCAAACCCCTTGACAGACTTTTCTTCCTATCACAAAAAGCCATAGGTGTTGTAGCTGATGCAGAATAAGGTGGAATGATGAGGAAAGTGAGAAATGAGGAGAATGAAGAATAAAGGCCCTTTGTAGTAGGGATCGACCGATATTGTTTTTTCATTGCCGATACCGATACTGATATTTTGGTCATTACGTATCGGTATCTGCCTATATGGGCCGATATTTTCGTACATTTAAATAAAAAACAATTTCTATTTTTTTACTTGACAGGTACTCTTGTGGAGAGATCTGGAGGTCTAAAAGACCCCAAACCCCTCCTCTGCACCTAAAAGCATTCAAAACGCCAAGTTTGGCTGTTTTGAATGCTTTCATTTTTTTAATCTGGCGCCAGTACCCGAAAGTGGTGTCATGACATCACTTCCGGGTTTTTGCACGGAGACCCCATCAGAGCCGAATGCGGCTTTGTTCGCGTCTTCTGCAGCCGTGCAGGCTGGTTGCAAACCGCAGAAGGCGGCAGGAGGGGGGGCGCCCCCTCCCACTTCTTGTAATGACAGCAGAGCGGCTTCTCAGCCGCATCGGTTGTCATTACAAGACAGCTGACCATCAGCTATGGACGCTGGTAGCGGGGTGATGCCTCTAGTTGCAGGCATCACTCCAGTACAAGCACTTTCCGGATTTTGGTGGCCGATTCCGATATATCGGGGAAAGTGCATATCGGCCCTCGATACATCGGCCAATCCCTACTTTGCAGCCAACTTGAATTATTGTAGTGCTGTTTCCACCAAACTCATTGGGGCAGAGTTATGTGTTTACTTATGCATGTGGTACTCAAATACTGTTACAATGACTGACATTCTGAAAGGCAGAGACTGAAGACCATAACGATATTGTCAGAAGCAGATATGCTAAAAAAAGCTATCATAGTGCTAACTAATTTCTACCAAGCACATACCTGAAGTCTATATTTTTATTATAATGGAAAGGGGTTTGGGTTTTTTTTTCTTTCACCTTGTTTTGATGTTTTATTAAACTTTTAATAACGTTTGGCATATTCCAATATTATATGAGCATAAAAAAATTAAACACATTTAAAAAAAGAGTATGTCAGTTTTTAGGTTGAAAACACTGGCATTTGGTTCTGTTCTAGTCGCCAAGCTATTACAGTGTAACAAATATATAAAGAATATGGTGATTTTCCTGTTTGGTTCATATAAACGTGGGATAAAAACTTGCCACTATTGCAGGGTACACACAAACACTAATATTATTTACTTTATGATTATCTTTGTGTCTTAGAATCCATTCACACCTGAGTGCAATATTTTTAGGCATTTTTTTGGGCTTTTTTTCAGGCGTTTTTTCAGTCATTTTTCGGGTGTTTTTTTAGGTGTTTTTTGCAGGTGTTTGGAGGCAGGCATTGACATCTGACCAAAAATGCTTGTAATCTGCCAAAAAAAAAAAGCTCATGTACTTTTTTGAGCTTCAGGTGTTTTGCTCCAGGCGGCAAAACGCTCATATGTGAACAGGGGCCATTGAAATTAATGGGATTTTGCTTTTTGGCCATTTTGAGACTTCAGAGATAAGCGTTTTACGAGCTGAAAAACACTCAGGTTTGAACAGGGCCTTATTCACTATTATTAAATTTAAAAAAAAAATGGGGACATAAAATGTTTTGAATAATGTTATAAATCTTTGTACTTTGGAGTTCAATTGGCAATACCATACTAAAAAACTCCATTAAAGGAAGGGATGTTTTTGTAGTTTTGTATATATTGTGCTCAGACTTTATCATAACATTTTCTAAAATGATGACTTATTTAGAGTTCTGTGCATATATGTGTATATATCTGTAGTTTTTAATAGATATGCACATGTGTGAACAATTGATCACCTTCTCAGTTTCTAGTGGTGGAGTATGTTAATGCTCTTTTGTAATGCCATTTTCAACAATAATTAATTCCCTCTTCCAGGCTGAAATGAGTAAGCAGAGTATGTGTAATTTTTTGCCTATATAAAATAAAGGATTGGAGCTCTGACCTGGGTGCAAGATCTTCTGCTTTATTTGTTGCTGTTAGCTCCACTGTTCAGTTCAAGTCTATTACTACTGGATAAAAAAAATGTTGCCCAAGAGGACACTCACCCCACTGTATGGCAATTTAAAAAATTTTTTTGGCTACATGTCCCCAATGGCAATGCTCAGCCCCCCGTGCCTTTTTTTCAGCAACCAATTGCCTATTAGTCCTAGAACCCATAGAATTCAATGGAGTCTGAATTTAATTGTAGAAATTTGAACTTCACATGGGATTCGACAAACATCCTATGAATTGAACCCTGGGCACATTCGCTCACGTAATATTGCTGGCAAAAATGGCTAGAGCTACATTCAACTCAGTCATGCTACAAAAGTCTCATGAGACTGATCCCTTTGTTTGTAACACATTATCTTTATTGTGAGCTGATTCACAAGAGAATTTTAGTAATGCGATTGATCTCCCACAACTGCACAACGTTGCAATTTAGTCACATAACAGAAACAATTAGCAATTAATCTCCTCTCTTCTCCTTAATGGAAAAAGAAGAGTAATTGTTTAATAGTCAGTCCTTTAGAAAATTATTGGCCAATTTTTTTCTATTCAAGTATACCTTGTGACTAAATTTGCTAAAAATCACCCAACTATCTTCTGCAGAAAAATAAAAGAACAGTTTTTGCACTAGAAGATTTTCTCAGTGTTTGAGATTTAAAATCGGAAAAGGTAGTCCTGAGCTAGCTACGCATCATGCAATTTTTATCATTCAATTTGTTTCAGATTAAAGCCCCGTACACACGTACTGATCATCGGCCGAACGATCGGCCGTCTTTTGTCCAGGGCTGTCGTGTCTGTTGAAAACTGCAAAAGACTGCACACGAATTTTGTTGGCCAACAACAGCCGACTGCAGAAGTGATGTCATGTGATGGTTAACTTTCCTTGTCTTTTTTCTTTTCTGAGCATGCCCAGTCTTGCTAATCTGCTGTCTGCCGGCCGAAATCTGTACTGACTGGCGAACAATCGACCGTTCTGGTGACGGCCAACAAATATTTTAAAGTCTGCACGACAGATTCTGTTCGGCCGAAAATGCGCTGTCGGCTGTCGGAAGCATCATACTAACAAGCCTACAATCGGGCGATCGTTCGGCGGCCGAATATTTACGGCCGACAATCGGTACGTGTGTACGGGGCTTTACCTTCAACTGTGTAGTGCAAGGGCCTGCCTGATTGGACACACTTTGAAAGTGTTTAGGTTTGACATTATATTATATGGTTTAGGAAACTCTAAAGGAAAAGTGTACCAGAAAAATGTATAGTGTGTAGCCAGCATTCGTTTTAGATCTGTCTAATTGGTGGCTTGTCATCTTTATGTAGTTTCCAACGTATGGAATGCCCATTGCATATTTTTGCCAATATTCAGAGTGGCAATACACATTGTATATTATCATGCATGTTTTATTGGTGCCTTTCTTTTGCAGAAACTTTGCAATTCAAGATAAAATACAATGTGTAAAATATGCTATTATAAATTTTAAAAGATGCCATATTTTTCTTTTTTTTTTTCTTTTTTTTTTTTACAGTTTTTATACTTTTATTTTTATCAACGGCATTGTTCAGTTTACCCATTTATGACTTCATGAATTAATTGCTCCCTGTCATTTATAATTCTGCCTTTGTTTTTTTAATAAGCAGCGGACAGATTTTCTCAGAGCCCATTCCTACTTTAAAATATGTGCATTAGCACAACATGGTGATGCACAGTGCCAGGTATTGTGTTTTGAATGGCACTCCAATAGATCTAAATACAGGCTACAGTGCACTGTACACAATGTAGACTGTAGTGAATAACATAGAGCAGGAAAGATTTTTCTTGCATGGCAGCTCATTTGAAATGAATGGGCTGTGGTAAACCAGCATGTGACCATGTACAAGGGTGCTGCAGCCCATACAGTAGTGTACCATGATGTGAAAGGGCCCTCACGGGCAAGTTTTGTTTTTAATTCATGTGACCACAGTATTGTTCTATTTTCTAGTATTGAAGGATTTTTCTCCAGCTGACTATTCATTTCTAATTCAAGAGTTCAGATAAGCATATTAGGAGTATCTTTATTGAGTTTACATATTCATCCATTTTTGTGCATAACAGTTTCTTGCTGCTCCTTATAGGCAGCATAACACAATCATAAATGTATAACTTCAACTGGAATCATAATGGGCTTATATTTTATTGTTGTTGTTGTTCATGACAAATTTTAATAATGATGATTGGTTTAAAAACAATGCCATACCTCTTTATGCATGAGTTAAATTTAAAGTAAAAAACGTATCTGCAGACTACTCTTCCTTGTACCATATTTCACATACTGAGTTCTGATCACTTCATAAGAAGAGAGCTTGTTAAAAAAAATGTCAAGCACTGCAGTAATTTTAAATGATTCTTTTCTGCAGTTCTCTGATGATCACCTTCCCATTCAAGAGCTTATAAAACTGGTTTAATAATTCTGAATCACTATGAAAGGAGTGATTCAAAATTATTAGCATGCTTCAAAGTTTTTTAATAAGAGCCTCAATTTAGAAATATTGAGAGCAGTGCAGTGATATCTCTGAAGCGAAGACAGAAACACTATAAATTGTGCCTGGAAATTATTCCAAGATTTAGAATAAAATACAAGTGTGGCTATTTTACAAAATCTTACAAACTATTCATCGCCAAGTAATCTGTATGCACGAAGAGTAGAATATATACAGAAAAAGAGGGGAAATTAGATAGATAGATAGATAGATAGATAGATAGATAGATAGATAGATAGATAGATAGATAGATAGATAGATAGATAGATAGATAGATAGATAGATAGATGGATGGATGGATGGATGGATGGATGGATGGATGGATGGATGGATGGATAGATAGATAGATAGATAGATAGATAGATAGATAGATAGATAGATAGATAGATAGATAGATAGATAGATAGATAGACAGACGGACGGACGGACGGACGGACGGACGGACGGACGGACGGACGGACGGACGGACGGACGGACGGACAGACAGACAGACAGACAGACAGACAAAAACTTACCATGCTCTGATGCAGGCACAGGCCCCTTTAACTCCAATTCCCACAACTCCCTGGGTTCATGAACATGCTCAGGGAAGATAAGTTCCCAGCTTTTCTCCCACAAAAAGCTCAGAAAGTCCACACCTGATGACACAGAGATAGCTGGGCAAGTGATCTCCAGCCAAGTGGGAAGCCCTCCATTGTAGGAACTGATGCATGGGCAGCCATGCAGAGGTCTACTAGCATGCAGCTTGTCCATAAGATCCAGCCACTGTGGGTAGGACATTCCCTATTGCTACTAAAGTATACTAGTTTTGGTGGGGTCACCCCACCTGCCCTTAGGCCTTGGGCTCCTCCAAATGTTCACCTGTGTTACCAGCACTGATCTGAGATGGATTCTGCTCATGAGAATAATCACATGTAGGTATTCGATTTCTGAACATTTAAACTGAAGTAATGACTCTCAGCTAGACTTTCTCTTGGTATAGAGTCTTATAGAGACTATGCTGTGCAGCCTTTTGATATCCTTACTGAGCTACAGAGACATTACTGTGAACAGTCAATGTCTGTCAAGCTTTTATAATGTTTTTTATTATTCTGATGTGTATGCATGCTTTTTGCTATTCTAACATTGTTGCATTACTGATTCTAGCTTTTCACTTGTTTTGTAAATTGTTACAGTTACTTTCTGTCAAATAATTTGGCACTCCTAACAATTTGTCTACTCCTGGCTATACATAACAATAGTAATGAATCAGCTTCAAACTTCCACTTGTTTAATTTGGTTTTGACAATAAAACCTAGAAGCTGCATGGTTATTATGCACAGCTGCACCCGATTCTGTGTGCCCCAGTTTTAATAAATCTCCCCCTTGGTGAGTATAAACAAGATCAGACATTTTAGTTAATTGTGATGGTATTAGTTCAATATTATTGCTCATGCAATAATGATCGCCCTATTCTTGACAAGATTCCATTCATAGGTACCTATGTACACAGCACAAGGCCAGGACTTCAGTGATTTGGCCATGATCCAATCATATAAAATCCTGCCTGCTCAACACATCTGCCCCTGACCATGTTAGAGGGCAAAGCAAGAAGGGTAATTCTGCAACTCCCAGCAAAAGACCAGGATTCTCTTGACAAAATAATTAACCACTATGAAGCGGTTTACAGCCAAGATGCAATATTAGGAGACTTTAGGGCAAATTTCATCATCAGAAGGCAGAGAGTGGGAAATTCCATTCTGCACATTCTGCAGACACTAAGGCAGAAATATGCCATATGGAAAGATGGCTAAAGGAAAAATTTGTAGATGGATTACTGCCTGGCAAAGTCATAGAAACCTTAAAAAATAAAACTGAAGTAACTCCAATTTGAAGAACACCCCACTGCCGAGAATCAAGTAGTGGGGCGGCAAAGTAGAATGACTCCCCTTTCAAGAACTGAAGATGGGGTGATTGACTGTCCTGTTGATCATGTAAGTTTCAAAAGTCAAAATATTGAGAGCTTCATCAATATTGGATTATAAGCCACTATCCTGCAAGAACCATTGTTCCAGGGATGTTTTTCTAAGGAGAAGATGTGCCCAAACATGCCATTGATAGCTGCCTATTATCTCCCCATAGAAGTAGTCTGGATTACCTGGATGAAAGTGGAGCTAAAAAGGATGCCGTTTGTGCTGAACAACACACCAGCCACATCCCAGAGGATGATGGAACATTGCAGTGGTGTGTTCTTTCACATTTAAAGATAATTGTGGCCACTTGTGTCTGGCTAATCAGTATGGACTGAAGCTAAAAACCAAGAAGTGCCGACTATTCAAATGTGGTAAAAAGTAATGACCATACAGGATTGGAAGCCCCAATGACCATGGCCAAAGTCAAAGCTTTACGGGGGGCTGGCAGGTCTTGGTGTAGATAGTCATCAAACACTTTGCTGAGTACTTGACAGGAGCCAAAGTTCAAGTCTGAACCGATCTGTTTGTGCATCTCCAAACAGCTAAACTTGACACTTCGGAAAAATATTGGGCCACTCATCTGGGGAAGTTTAACCTCCTTTCATTATCACTAGTGATGAGCATTTTTAAGGCTAATAGGCAAGGGATTGTCAAATAAAGGGAATGGGGAACTGGAAACTGCCATGGGGGACATGAACCAATGCAAAAAAGCAATCCTAAGAAATACAATTCATCAGGGAGACGGCCCTCCATTTTATGTGACTTTTGAGGGTGATAAGGGAAAAAAAACAATTCTTCAGATTACAGACTTGAGAGATGTCCTTAAAAGCACTGTACACTTTCAAGTGTTTTTGTTGTTTTAACTAGGTATTAGTGTAGTCATATTCCTTGTGCTATTTGTTTGTCTAACTTTGTAATGATGGGCTCACATGCTGTGACTACAGTTTTTAGTGTCATGGCTGATCAATTCCCCTATGTCCATTGATTTATTCACCTAGCTTGTACCTATTCACCAAAGGGAAAAAAAAAACATCCTGTTCCAGGTCACATGACGTCCAATGCATGCATTGCCATCCATTCCATTGCATCAAAAATGTGGAAGTGCAGAAAATGCAGTTCTTAGACTACATAAATGGGACATGCATTAACCTGTGTGGTGCCATGCAGCATGCCTCATGTTTGAACATAAGCATAAACTGCAGATACCTGAATATGAAGGTTTACTCTGCTATAGACTGTGTGTACAGGGCAATGAATGACACCATAGAACTACATTTTATGCAGGTGAAAAACACAAGAGGATTGATTTACTAAAACTGGAGAGTACGAAAACTGGTGCAGCTGTGCATGGTAGCCAATAAGCTTGTAACTTCAGCTTGTTCAGTTAGGCTAAGACAAAAATCCTAGAAGCTGATTAGGTTCTATGAGAGCTGCACTGGATTTTGCTCTTTTTAGTTTTAGTAAATCATCCTCAAGGTGTAGGTAAGATGGTTTACAATGCCTTTAAGCTATATGTGTACAGAAAAGTACAGATCCTCTAAACAGCATTAGTGACACAGTATTCTGCATCACATACTATTATTATATATTTCTTTACGTTGACATTATTGCTTGGCTTACATACAGCAGCAGCAGCAGCCCTATTTGATTAATTTCAACTTTAAAAAAGTATTTTTTTTTAAAAAAGGTTGCAACACCTGTTTTTTATCTAGCAGTAATAGGCGAGAAATGATAATTTAAGCAGCTTAATTAAGCAGTAAAGTAAGAGGGATAGATAATGCAGCTTTTATCACCAAAAAAAAAATTGAATATATTATGTTGGATAGCTAGAAATATAGCTAAGGCATGCTGCACTTAATGTGAACGTTTTTGCTAGATCACAATGTGAGTGTTAGGATACCATGCTCTGGTATTCTGTAGAGTGGGTGTGACTAGATATGTGGAGTTACACAGAGAAGACTGGAATCAAAAGAAAAAAAAATGAAAATTAAATAAAGTATATTGAGCATGCAATACAGAAGAAAAACAAAATATACACAGCAACCTATGTACAAAGTATGAAAAACCTAACTAACTAACTAACTAACTAACTAACAAATTGACTATATACAAAACATTGTACAGGATGCCAAGGAAGGGTCCTAGACGAACACTGTTTTCCCCATATTTGGGCTGTGGTCCCTTTAAGGGAGATAATTTGTTTGCAGTTGATGTACTCAGGGTTCCTGACCATCCAGGGTGAGGGGTTCCTGGAAAGTCCAGTCAGAGAGGAGATGACTGACTTAGAGTTCTCTTTGGATTTGTCCTCATTTGGAACCCAGAATTTAGAGCTTCAGAGAGCTATGTGGGTGGGAAGAACCTCCAACCCTGATTACAGGGACTGTGGTCCCAAAGGACTTAACCTTCCTCCAGAAAAAAGCCCTTAAAGACAGGAAACTCCTAGAAGAGTTTACAGTGAGAAAGTGACTGGATTATTGCATAACTGCTGGGAGCTGCCAAACTGTTCTCAGACTGTATTAATCTTCCTGAGGGTAAAAGCCTTGTGTGAGTGCAACTCTGTAACTCTGTGATGTTATTGTGCCGAAGTTAAGGGGACTTTTATGTTGTTGTTTCGCTGAAGTTAAGCCATTTTTGTTTGCTTCTGGAAGCACTGTTTTGTTTGCCTTTTAAAAATTAAAGACTTTCCACGTGTTTAAAAACAGCTTTGCATATGGTCCCTGAAGACTACCACAGTTGCTAATAACCCCAAACTTTACAACTGGTGCTCAGATGTGGGAAGGTTGCATGAAGGCTGTGATAGCCATTCAAAAAGGAAAAGTGATATTTAAAGGGACAGCATACTGTTTTACAGAATCTGTAGTATAGGAGAAGTTATCAAAGCTCTGGTGCAAGCTACATTGACCCAGTAGCAACCATCACTATGAAGAGTCAATGGGTATGAAGCAACAGGCTTGGCACAGGCTGTAGCCACATGACAGGAACGTACCTGCTTGCTAGCCGCCCAGTTTACAGCCTAGTTGGAAATCACACTTGCAAAAGTGGCCACCTTGAAGAAGGCAGTACAGCATCAAAGGATAGCAAAGAGAAAGGGATGGCCCCAAGACCAATGTGCTGACCTCATTACCCCTTTTCATTACTGGAAATCCAGGTTTACTTTGACCTACCTACTAAGTACATCATTGGAAATACCAGTACAGAGGTACCAGATGCATGACCTAGTGCAGCTGGTCAAGCTTAGATGCAACCAGAGGAGTTGATAGGCCCTCAGATGTTACAACAGGTCATGTAGGACCAGTACCTAAGGTCCCTGCCAGATGACCTACAGTGCTGGGTGAGCCATGGAGACCCAGCAACAGCAGACCAACTGTTGGAAATTGGGGAGAGGTAGACAGTGGTAAAGGGTCTGCTTTGGCCTGCCAAACACCAGGAACCCACACCCAGCTACCTAGGAAGGAAGCCATGCCAGACCTTGGAAACTGCATCTTCCTCGGATAGTCCATCCCTGTCAGGAAAATGGGAGGCATGCAGTGTTGGAGGTACTGATCCTGGGAACACACCCAGGCATGGTGCCCACTTCAGGGTGTAGGGCAAAGTGTAGGGCAGGCAGGAAAGCATCCTATTATGCACCACACATCTTGACCTTGCTGAGGGTCGATTGCAATGTGAGGTGTTTGTAAACCACCTCCCCACCAAGGCCCTGCTGGACTGGCAGCATTTCCTGCTGATTTCCCAGCCTTACAGGTGGAATGGTGCTCGATTTGGCCAAAAATGACACTGGAAGCACACCTGGAGGGAAGGAAATGGAGGCGAGAGTTACAGACCAGTTTTACTGGCCAGGGGTGAACGCAAACGTTAAAAGTTACTGTACTTACTGCCCCACTTGCCAGCTAACTTCCCCTGTGTTGCACTACAGGAATCCCCTTGTGCCTTTGCCAAGGTTCCATTTGGACACATTTCTATGGATTTTGGAAATTCCATGGTAAAGTCAGAAAGGGGACACCAATTTATTCTAGTGGTCTCCATTTTACACAGCTAGGTGTCCAGATGCATTCTATTTAAGAAAAAATTCACTAAGGCCTGGGAGCTGTTCCAAAAACTGGGTTTCTTAAGGACATATTGACTGACTAGGGCAGTCCTTTTATGTAGAAGGTAGTGGCAGACTTGTGCAAATTGTTTCAAATCAAGCAATTGAAGACAACTGTGTAACACCCGCAAACAGATGGCCTCGCTCTGCGGTTCAATACAATTCTAAAGCCCATGCTAAAGAGAGAGTTCCAAAAGGATTAGAAAGATTGGGGACTTTGCTTACTGCACTATTGTTTTCCATCCGAAAGATTTCACAAGGATCCACAGGGTACTATTTGAGTTGGTGTACGGGCGGAGACCCCATAGGTTACTCGAACTAGTGGAAGAGACATGGGACAGTGAGTCCTCACCGCACAAGACAGTGATAGAACATATCTCTCAAATGCCAGCTAGGGTGGCTAAAGTAATGCCATTAGTGAGTGAGCATCTCCAAAAGGTTTAAGAAGCCCAATAAAGGGTGTATAATTGCTCATATAGAGTCAGCTAGTTTCAGGTTGGAGGCTGGGTGGCTGTTCTAATACCCATGGTAGAGAATACGTTCCTGGCCATGTGATAGAAACAATTCAAAGTGATAGAAAAAGTGGGTGAGGTGAACAACAAGGTAAATTAGCTTGAAAAGTGAGAACCTTACAAAAGCAATCACATAAACTTGTTAAAACCCTGGAGAGACTAGGAACAGCTGTGGTTGGTGGTCATTTAGTGGACCCAGCAGGAGTTGAGCTAGGGCAGGTTGCTACTACTCTGTCCAGGTCACAAATTCAAAACACAAAGAGTTTTTAAAAAGAAATGAAAGGATGTTTTCGGGACTACTACCTGATCTCACAAATGTTATCAAACATGGCATTATAACAGAACACAATGTAAAAGTCAGAGTAAAGTCGTATTGTATCCCAGAATCACATAGGAAGGCAGTGACCGAGGAAGTTCAGAGAATGCTTGAGCTCAATATCATTGAGGAGTAGCAGAGTGAGTGGTATAACCTAATTGTGTTGGTACTGAAGCCGAACAGCACCCTTCGATTCTGCAATGACTTTAGGAAACATAATGAAATTTCCAAATCTGACGTCTATCTGATGTCCCAGCTAGACAATTTAAAAGGAGAGGCTGGGACCAGCCTGGTATATTGTTTAACCTCATCAAAGGATACTGGCAGATACCCTTAACCAAGGAAGCCAGAGAGAAAACTTTTTTTCCGCAGCTGAAGGCCACTTTCAATCTAAAAGGATACCATTTGGCTTACATTCTGCCACAACCAACTTTCAGAGGACAATGGATAGGAAACTATTCACCATCAGCAATACACCTCATTCTACCTGGATGACATCATCATTTTAAGTACAGATTGGGAGTTCTATGTTCCCTGGGTTCATGTGGTGTTAAACAATTTGAAGAAAACTGGGTTTACTATCAAATCCAAAAAAAGTGCAATTGGGATGGAGGAAGCCAAGTACCTATGATACATTGTGGGTAGGGAGCTGGTAAAACCCCAGTGACCCTGAACAAAGTAAGAACAAATACAGGACTGGTCCCCTAAAAAAAGAAACAGGTCAGAGCATTTCTAGGCATAGTTGGCTACTACCGGCAGTTTGTCCCCAAACATGGCACCATTGTTGCACCACTGACAGACTTGAAAATAGGCCAGGAGTCAGTAATGATTCAATGGAAATCTGATGCCGAAGAAGCTTTTTTTGAAGCTTATGGCTGTCTTATGCCAGTATCTAGTACTGATGGCTTTGGATTATTCTAGATAATTTGTGGTACAGACAAATGCCTTGAGGGAGGGCTTAGAAGTGGTCCTGTCTTAAGTGGTCAATGGGGAAAAGCACCCTGTGTTTTTTCTCAGCAGGAAACTGACAGCTGCAAAGAAAAACTATGCTGTGGTGGAGCACGAGTGTCTCACCATAAAGTGGGCTCTGAATGCTCTACAATACTTTCTGCTAGGCAAGAGATTCTGCCTAGTGTCAGACCATGCCCCATTGACCTAAATGAGGCAAAAACAAGCAGGTCAATGCCAGAGGACTAAGTGGTTCCTTTCACTCCAGGAGGTCAATTTTGAGGTGGAGCACAAACCTGGGAGACTGCACAAAATGCTGATGCCCTCACTTGGGCATTTTGTGTGGTGTCAAATGTTGCCTCAAACACCTTAGCATTGAGGCAGTGGGGTATTTACAGTCCTCCAAGGATGAGTCCTGGAAGCACACGATGTTTCAACCATATTTGGGTTGTGGCGCGTTTAAGGGGGGGTGATTTGTATGCAGTTGATATACTCAGGGGTTCTCACCCATGCAAGGTGAGGGGTTCAGGGGTAGTCTGGTCAGAAAGGAGAGGACTAGCTTACAGTCCTGTCTGGATTGGTAAGTCCTCATTTGGGACCCAGGAGTCAGAGGTTCGAAAAGATATTTAGGTGGGAACGAACCTTCAAACTTGATTACAGGGGATCAAGTCCTGATGGAGTTAACCTTCCTTCAGGAAGATGCCTTTAAAGACAGGAAACTCATAGAGCAGATGTGAAGAGTTTAGAGTGGACAAGTGTCTGAAATACTGGATAACTGCTGGGAGCTGCCTAACTATGTTCTGACTATACTTAACTTCCTGCAGGTAAAAGCTTTGTGTGGGTGTAACTCTGTTGATGCTATTGTGCCAAAGATACAAGAAATGGGCAATTTGGGACTTTATATGAGAACTGGCGAGCACTGCACAGTGTCTCCATCCCTGTCAATTGAAAAACAAGATGGGATAAATGAGGGTGTGTGAAAAACAGCCGATCCCTAGTTTGAAATACTTACCCACCAGTCTGCTAACAAACCAAAATAAACCTGTCTAACAAATAAGTTAAAAGCAGGAGTTTAGTTAACACATATTTGCAAATGCATGCGGAAGCTGCAATGCCAGCGACAAGGCATCCTGCGTTCTTGCAGAACCTAACACTAAATAACACTGCTCAACCTGAGTGTATAAGTGTCTTCACAAAGGGAAGTACATGCTTGCTAATAGGTGGATTGGAAACAGATGGGATTGGAGACCGCCCAATCCTCCCCCACCTGCTCCAATCCACGACTGGCAACAAAAAACGCATGGCTGCACAAAAAAGCCATGGGGTGCAAACTAAATGTGATCAGCTGGGAGACACACACCCCCATCCCTTTAGTAAAGATGCCATAGACAAATGGGGACTTTGAGTGAGACACCATCCTGTAAAGCAAGCGTCTCCATCCCTAGTAAGATACAAGAAATGTGCAATTTGGGACTTTATATGAGAACTGGCGAGCACTGCACAGTGTCTCCATCCCTGTCAATTGAAAAACTTACTAGGGATGGAGACGTTTGCTTTACAGGATGGTGTCTCACTCAAAGTCCCCATTTGCCTATGGCATCTTTACTAAAGGGATGGGGGTGTGTGTCTCCCAGCTGATCACATTTAGTTTGCACCCCATGGCTTTTTTGTGCAGCCATGCGTTTTTTGTTGCCAGTCGTGGATTGGAGCAGGTGGGGGAGGATTGGGCGGTCTCCAATCCCATCTGTTTCCAATCCACCTATTAGCAAGCATGTACTTCCCTTTGTGAAGACACTTATACACTCAGGTTGAGCAGTGTTATTTAGTGTTAGGTTCTGCAAGAACGCAGGATGCCTTGTCGCTGGCCTTGCAGCTTCCGCATGCATTTGCAAATATGTGTTAACTAAACTCCTGCTTTTAACTTATTTGTTAGACAGGTTTATTTTGGTTTGTTAGCAGACTGGTGGGTAAGTATTTCAAACTAGGGATCGGCTGTTTTTCACACACCCTCATTTATCCCATCTTGTTTTTCAATTGACAGGGATGGAGACACTGTGCAGTGCTCGCCAGTTCTCATATAAAGTCCCAAATCGCCCATTTCTTGTATCTTACTAGGGATGGAGACGCTTGCTTTACAGGATGGTGTCTCACTCAAAGTCCCCATTTGCCTATGGCATCTTTACTAAAGGGATGGGGGTGTGTGTCTCCCAGCTGATCACATTTAGTTTGCACCCCATGGCTTTTTTGTGCAGCCATGCGTTTTTTGTTGCCAGTCGTGGATTGGAGCAGGTGGGGGAGGATTGGGCGGTCTCCAATCCCATCTGTTTCCAATCCACCTATTAGCAAGCATGTACTTCCCTTTGTGAAGACACTTATACACTCAGGTTGAGCAGTGTTATTTAGTGTTAGGTTCTGCAAGAACGCAGGATGCCTTGTCGCTGGCCTTGCAGCTTCCGCATGCATTTGCAAATATGTGTTAGCTAAACTCCTGCTTTTAACTTATTTGTTAGACAGGTTTATTTTGGTTTGTTAGCAGACTGGTGGGTAAGTATTTCAAACTAGGGATCGGCTGTTTTTCACACACCCTCATTTATCCCATCTTGTTTTTCATTGTGCCAAAGATAGGTAGACTTTTATGTTGTCATTTTGCTAAAGTTAAGTGTTTTTTGTTTGCTGATGGAACTGTTGTTTTGTTTGCCTGTAAATGAATAAAGACTGATTGTTTAAAAATGGCTTGTGTGTGGTCTTGGAGTACGTCCACAGTTGCTAATAACCCCCCGAAATTTACAAGGGGAAAAGAGCAAATCAGGCAAAGCAGATCCAGGCAGGGGGTACAAGATGCAGTGGGAAAATTGGGTGAGGAATTGGGCTAGAAAGGGGAGTTGGATTCCCAGGAAGTAGTTATAGTGGCAGGATCATGAGGTACATGGGGAGTATATACAGTTTGTAGGATCAGGATTAGGATCTTCACTGAGAGTAGGTCCAGTTAGCAGAATCAAAACCAGGGTAAGAAGTTTCCAGGAAAAACAAACAGAAACTATGCTAAAAACAATGAGGGATTCTATAGGTGGAGCTATATAACCTCCCAGCAGCCAGCATCATGTGATGACTAATTATTGGGAACTGCTGAGTGCTGGAAGACACCCACTGGTGGACACTGGAACTACACCCTTCTGATCCAAGAACCACAGACAGGTGCTCTAGTTCCTGTCAGTAACAGGCAGAGACGAGGCTGATTTTATTGGTAAAATAAAGATGACATTGTATAATGTATTTTATGTAGACAAGAGCCAGAAATATTGTAAAGACACACTGCACATCGTGTAAGCGATTTCAATAGGCTGTATTTGAAATAGAGGAGATGAGGCACATCATATAAGCATTTTAGCCTGAAATTGAAGACAAGACAGGTTTAATTGTGAAAAAATTAAAGTGTAATATGTCAACAGCCAGAAATATAGTGAAAAAACACACTGCACAAACTATAACCAGTTTTACTAGGCCACAGGCAGAGACAATGCTGTTTTTAAAAAGTAGTAACAAATACAGTTTATTATGTTGAAAACAAGAGCTAGAAATAAATCCCTGAAATGCCACACATTATGTAAACATTTTTACTAGGCTGCAGTTGAAGAGATGGACACAAGGCAAGTTTAATCGTGAAATAAACATGACGGTATATGATATCAAAAACAAGAGACAAAAATATTTTACAAATACACTGCACACCATGTTAGCCTTTTTACTAGACTATAGTGTAAGAGGGAAAGACAAGAGAGGTTATATCATTAAATAAATATTACAGTGTATTATGTCATAGACATCAACTAGAAACTTAGCAAAGACACACTACACATCACGTGAGCACCTCTGCAAGGCATAAATGTAAGAGGGAGAAAAAAAGGAAGGTTTTTATTGTGAAATACAATTTAGAGTGTATTATTTCCTTGGCGGAACAAAGAAATAAAGTACAGACTCCACAGTCAGCATTGAAGTAGTTTGAGTAGAGGAGTAGTTTTGAAAGGGACACACAGCATGCAGCTTTTCATCAAGGGCCTCAAAATCTAAATGTATATACTGTACATCACAGATACTAGAAGTTATTGTACAGACTAAATAGACAGTTTTTCAGCAGTTGGAGTGGGCTGCATTTTATGTAATGTATATAGTTAATCAGGCCAAATACACTATAAAAAAAATATATATTGTGCACACTACAGTATTATTATTACCATTTCTGGTAGTCCTCATTGGCCCTATTTAGCTTTGGAGGACAATAAATATATATTTATATTTTATATTTTTTGTAAATAAAATAGATTATTTTGAAGTAAAACAAGTAAATAAAAGTAAAAGTAAATGTGATAGAAGTACTATGCAAAAGTTAGCATAAGAAGTATTTTGCAATATCTTTAGTCCCTTTTAGTGGTGGCTGTGGGGAGAAAGATCATTACTTGGTCTTCACAAAGTAAAACCGTACCTGATAACATTTTGCCAACTCCCAAACTAAGTAAGTACATTGGTGTGAAACAACAATTTTCCCAACTTAGCGGAGAATGATTTCCTGAATGGAGATGGGCTGAACACCCCCCTTTTATGTTCACACCAGGACTCCCAAACAGAGAAAAATTTCTGACTCAAACAGGGAACTCTATTAAAGTCTATGGGACCTGAACATGAAAAATTAAAAGTCCACATTTTGAATTCTTATATGCATGTTATTGGCCATAACAAGGGTATGGGAGCCTGGGTACTGCCCTGGAGGACAAGTATCAATGCAATTTTTTTTTTTTTTTTTTTATTTTTTTTTTAGGAGCAGTGATTTTAATGATGCTTAAAGTGAAACAATGAAAATGAAAAATTCCTTTAGATTTAGTGCCTGGGTAAAGTGGCACATCTGTTCCATGGATAGAACCTACTGCAGCAAAACTAACATTTCTAAAGAAAACAAAATGAATGAAGATACACTTGATTAGAGAACTATAAAAATTTAAAAAAATGATGTGGGGTCCCCCTCAATCTATACCAGGCCCTTCAGGTCTGGTATTTTTAAGGGGAACTCCAAGCCAATTTATTTTTAAAAAACGTGTAGGGTCACCCTCAAGATCTATACCTGACCCTTATCTGAGCATGCAGCCTGGCAGGCCAGGAAAGGGGGGTACAAGCGAGCACCTCCCCTCCTAAACCGTACAAGTCCACATGCCCTCAACATGGGGGGGGGTGATTTGGAACGGGGAGCTCTGCCACGCCCTCCCCACCCCAAAGCACCTTGTCCCCATGTTCATGGGGACAAGGGCCTCTTACAACAACCCTGGGCGGTGGTTTTGGGTGTCTGTGGGCAGGGGGCTTATCAAAATCAAGGTGGCCCCCAGATCCTGCCCTACCTATGTGAATGAGTACATTTTACCCTTACCCATTTACCAAAAAAGAGTAAAAGTAAATAAAAACAGGCCTTTTTTTGACAATCCTCCTATTATAAATAAAAAACAATGCCCCCGATGTAGATCCATTGTCAATCACGACGCTGACACCAGCGATAGGCCCAAAAAAAACAATAAATGCTCCGTCGTCAACTAAGGCAAACTGTCAAATGCCTGGCTTGCTGTTTAACAGTTCTTATTTAGGTATGGGCGGGGCCACCTGCCGACATAAGGACATCAAGTGGTGGCACCGTCCTCTTGTGACGTCACTGACCCAGCATGCACCAGTTGGTGACATCACAAGGGGGCGGTGCCACCAGGTGACGTCGCCAGGTGGCTCTGCCCCTTACCTATATAAGAACTGACAAACAGCAAGTCAGGCATTTGGCGGTTTGCCTTAGTTGACAGCGGAGCATTTTTTTTCTTTTCTTTTTTCTTGTTGGTGGTGGTGGCAGTGGAAGCGGCATCATGATTAACAATGGATCTACATCGGGGAACATTGTTTTTTAAATAATGTAATAAAGGAATTGACAAAAACTGTCTCATGTTTTTATAACCTTTTGACACTTTTTTTTTGACAGCTAAGAAACATTAGGCATTATCTAGTCAACTTAAAAAAAAATGTTACTGTAAAAATTAGAATGCAGCAACATTTCACAATGTATATAATCACACCAAACAACATATACAAACATTTTAGTCATGCAATAATCCATTAGATAGTAGAGATGGGCTGTGTGTTGAAGTTAAAGGTAAGTTTGACTCAAACGTTTGCTGAACACATTAAAAAATTGGGAGCTCGGCGGGAAGTTCACCCACCGATGAGCGCCCCATAATGAACTGCGCTCTTGCAGTTCATTGATTGCTGATGATTGGCCAAAGCATGCACCTGACCTGTATGCTTTGGACAATGTACTGTCAGAGCAGTGATTGGCCAAAAAAAAGGGTGCCTTTGGCCAATCATGGCTCAGGGGCTAAGTCCATGCCCCACACTATATAAGGCTGCTGTTTACACGGCATCCATGTATAGTGTGTGACAATAGAGATTAGACAGGTCGTTAGTGGATAGTGTGTTCAGTCAGTTTAGTGCAGTCAGTGTAGTGTAGTGTAGTGTACAGGCATACCCCACTTTTAAAATGTACAGATATGTTGTAGTCCTGAGTCCCCTCTTTGTGCTCCCCATTCTCCAAATTTGGCGTCCCTGTCACTTATGGCTCATGAGCAGTGCCATGTCAAGCTGACCAACATTTCCCATAGATGCCAATGTTAAAGTAATTGTAAAGTCTTGTTTTTAAATAAATAAATACAAATAACAAACATGTTATATCTACCTCCTCTGTGCAGTTGGTTTTGCACATAGCAGCCCAAGTCCTCCTCTTCTCGGATCCCTCTCCTGTGGTCCTGGCCCCTCCCTCCCATTGAGTGCCCCTACAGCAATCAGCTTCCTATGGGGGCCCCAGAGCTGAGCTGCAGCTCCGTGTGTCCATCCAGACACGGAGCTGCCATTACGCCCCCTCTTTTTCTTGATTGGCTAACTGACTTTGATTGACAGCCGCAGGAGCCAATCAGGAGAGAGAGTGTGTCAGCCAATCAGGAGAGAGAGTCCCAGATGGCCAAGGGACTCGTGGACATCGCTGGAGAGAGAAGGGGTTCAGGTAAGTATTAGGGGTTGCTGGGGAGGCTGCTACACCCAGAAGTTGTTTTATGTTAATGCATAGAATGCATTAAGATAAAAAGCCTTTTGACTTTACAACTCCTTTAAAGATGGAGCAGTGCTATGTTAAGCTGAACAATATTTCCCATAGATGCCAATGAGCACTAAAAGCTGAAAATTGGTCTGGGTAGGAAAGGGTGAAAGTGCCCTGCATTTAAGTGGTTAGGGGAACCCTATGACAGAATATTAAAAAAACAGCGTGGGGTCCCCCCCAAAATCTATACCAGGCCCTTTGGGTTTGAATGACGAACAAATGGGCTTCTTCGCAGGAACTTTGAGTTCCCGCATTATCATGGACTCTCTTACTTCTGAATTCCAATAAATAAATCACTGGCTGGCAGGGGGAATTAAACTCACAGCTCATATTATTGCAAGTCTGGTATTCTACCACCTAAGCCACCTAACTCACATTTCAGAAGAATCAATAGCGCTATTTTGGAATCCAATTCAATGGAACGCCGCCCCCTTCTCTTGCATATCCTCTTGGGAGCAGAGACCCACGATATCCACCATACAGCACAAGTAGCCAGCCTCATCCAGATCACAGAGCACCCAAGAGGATATGCAAGAGAAGGGGGCGGCGTTCCATTGAATTGGATTCCAAAATAGCGCTATTGATTCTTCTGAAATGTGAGTTATTCACCTTGTTCTGAATAAAACTGTTTATACATACTACACTATTGTGGCCCCCTTCTCTTGCATATCCTCTTGGGTGCTCTGTGATCTGGATGAGGCTGGCAACTTGTGCTGTATGGTGGATATTGTGGGTCTCTGCTCACTGTGTGGACCATCCTGAGAGAAGCACCGCATTAGTTTAGTTCATTGATGTCCATAGATTGAGTTGGATGCTGATGTTTTTACATATTCTGGTAAGCGCATAGCGTATCTCCAGCATGTCACACTAGCGGCGGAGGAAGTCACTATTTATGGTGGTGGATTCATTTCTTGTACACGGCACCCTGTACTGGACCTCTTCTGCTATTGTTTGAACTCTTTTTATCGTTGCAACTGGGCACAATTTGTGTCAATCATTGGGACATTTTGATCTATATGTTCATCAGTCACTTGTTCTCTATTTATCTTTCTATTTTATCTGTCAGTTTGATAATTATACATCTCAGATATAGCACGGCTTTTCTTTTACATTCTTGTCTTTAGTGTTTCCCACTACAGCTGCTGCTTACCTTACTGGTCAATAAGAGGAAAATTAATCATTTGTTAGTTTTTTGTGCTTAGCGCGGTTATATTTTTTATACTTATATGCATATATAGTTTATTGGGGATTCCTGTATTTTAATTTAATATACAAATAAATCCTAAATATATCAAGAAAATACATACATGACAAATAAAATTATTAAGTAAAGTTTTCATATACATTAGTATCTATACATTTCTATACAACATACACCAAATATAACCAATACATATTGCTTAAACACAACTATTGCTTACTTCTTTTCAGGATATGATGGATGTGACCTAGGTGTTCTTTTTCCCGATGTTTCAGATCGGACCATCTTTTTCGGATTTGGTCCTTGGATCGATCCACACCATAAATATTCTTTAGAGATGAAATGACCTTCTCAAGAATTCTGTCTTTTCTGGAGTTGGGCCTTTCATAATTCTCCAGCTTGCCATCATAATCGTTTTTCTCCAGTATGGCCACCATCTCAACCATCTCACCCTTGCTCATAGGTGTGGCTTTGGGTTTTTTCTGAGCCCAACCACTGCGGCCTTCACTGCAACTCCCCGATTCTGCCATCTCCTCCACGGATCTTTCGCTGACTCACGTGTCTGTGTGTTGCATGCAGCTTAATATTGGGCACGTACACGCCCCTGCGTCAGCGCGCCACTGGAGGCGGAGTTGACGCATGCGCTGTATTTAAAGGACGCCAGATCGTTCACTCGCCGATTCCCATCGGACAGATCTGTCACAGGAGCATGATCGATTGGCGAACCACGAATCATCTGAGCAAACAAAGGTACGACTTTAGATTCGAGCACGGGTGTTTTGTGCCCTATACAGCTTATATTGGGCCTATCTTTATTATGTGAAAAAATACATGATCTTTGACTATGTTTTGTGTTGTCTTGTGTCTTGCAGGCATAAATAATGGTTGACAAATTTACGTCACCGGATTTTTTACCTCAATTTATTGAGGAATACAGACAGTTGCCTTGTTTGTGGAGGGTGAAGAGTAGGGTTGAGCGGACACCTAGATGTCCGTGTTCGACGGGTTCGGCCGAACTTTAAAAAAAAGTCCGGGTCCGTGTCCCGGACTTTTACCGAACTTTTCCCGGACACCGAACCCCATTGAAGTCAATGGGGACCCGAACTTTAAGGCACTAAAATGGCTCTAAAACACCAAAGGAAAGGGCTAGAGTGCTGCAAATGGCAGCAAAACGTAATTAAGAGCATGGCAAGTGCTCTGCAAACAAATGTGGATAGGGAAATAACTTAAAACAACAAAAAAAAACAGAAAAATAAAACAATGTTCTTCTTCATCTCTGAAGGACGAGGCCCATATGGAGTAGGAGGGAGGTTGAGGTGGTGGTGGATGTGGCGGTGACATAGGCGTGCGCACAGGGTGTGCTGGGTGTGCCTGGGCACACCCTAATCACCTAGGGCACATAGCATTGCCAGTGAGGAGATGGGAAAGATCTCCCTGGGACCTGCTCTGCTCTATTTCTCCTTGCCTACAGGTACATGGCCCCGATACATTACTCTCCCTGCTGGCAAACACATGCATGTGTATTTCAACTTTGGGGTGCACACCTTAATGCAATAGGCTGCGCACACCTATGGGCGGTGTAGGTGGAAGCGGCGGTGGAGGAGGACCAGGGCCGGATTAACAGCATCATGGGCTTGGTGCTGAGGATTTTGAAGGGCCTTAGGGCCGTGCCTTGCCATGCACCCAGAGGAGGAAGGGTGCAGCCATGCATGCCTAATTCAACATGGGATGCTGTCTCTGAAGCCCATAAACACATCCATGCATCGCCAACTGTCCCTCCTTGTCCGGCCTTCACGCTGTGTGGGGAGGTTCTGAGGGTGCTGCCTGGGGAAGCGAGCATAGAAGCCAGACTTCTGTGTTTACAAGTGACAGAAGAGCGGTAACAGTGAATATGGCCAACCCGGGGCCTATATAAAAGGTAGGGGCCTGGAGCTGCAGCTCCAATAGACCCTACATTAATCTGGCCCTGAGGAGGAGGACGAGGTAGCCAACACTGCTTCTTTTCACAAATTTTAAATGAGGGTACACCCCAAAAGAGTGAGAAAGAGCAAAAATGGAACAATGGGTGGGTAAGGTCGGTATCCATTGCTATTCTGCATAAGGTACGGAAAAGTCCCGTGGGATCCATGCCTGGTTCATTTTAATGAACGTGAGCTTGTCCACATTGTCTCTGGACAGGCGGCTGCGCTTGTCTGTTATAACGCCCCCAGCCGTGCTAAATACCCGTTCAGATAATACACTGGCTGCAGGGCACGCCAGCACCTCCAAGGCGTAAAGGGCAAGCTCAGGCCATGTGCCCAATTTGGAGACCCAGAAGTTGAAGGGGGCAGACCCGTCATTCACTACATGTAGGCGTGTGCACACATACTGCTCCACCATGTTGGTAAAATGCTGCCTCCTGCTAAGACGTTCCATCTGAGCTGCTGGTGCTGCTGTTTGTTGTGGCGTGCTGACAAAGCTTTTCCACATTTCGGCCATGCTAACCCTGCCTTCTGAGGTGCTGGCGGTGCCCTGGTTGCGTTGGCGACCTCCTCCTCCTCCTCCTCTGCCTTGTGCTTCCACTGTGGCCCCGCTGTCAGATGGGAATGCCAGCAGCATGGCGTCTACCAGCGTGCGCTTGTACTCGCGCATCTTGCGATCGCGCTCCAGTGAGTGAATTAAGGACGGTACGTTGTCCTTGTAACGGGGATCCAGCAGCGTGGCCACCCAGTAATCAGCACAAGTTAGAATGTGGGCAACTCGGCGGTCGTTGTGGAGACACTGCAGCATGTAATCGCTCATGTGTGCCAGGCTGCCCAGAGGCGACGAAAGGCTGTCCTCTGTGGGAGGTGTATGGTCCGTGTCCTCTGTATCCCCCCAGCCACGCACCAGTGATGGCCATGAGCTGGCCTGGGTGCCACCCTGCTGTGAACATGGTTCCATCTCCTCCTCCAGCTCCTCCTCCTCCTCATCCTCCTCATCCTCCAGAACTGTGCCCCTGCTGGACAATTGCGTCCCTGGCGTTTGCGTGTGCAGGAACCCACCCTCGGAGCCCCTTGCGAATGACTGCCCTGAAAGCCTTGGAAATGTTACCTCTTCATCCTCCTCCTCCTCCTCATCCTGTGCCACATCCTCTTCCATCATCGCCCGAATTGTTTTTTCAAGGAGGCATAGAAGTGGGATAGTTAAGCTGAGAACGGCGTCATTGCCACTGGCCATGTTGGTGGAGTACTCAAAACAGCGCAACAAGGCACACAGGTCTCGCATGGAGGCCCAGTTATTGGTGGTGAAGTGGTGCTGTTCCGCAGAGCGACTCACGCGTGCGTGCTGCAGCTGAAACTCCACTATGGCCTGCTGCTGCTCGCACAGTCTTTCCAGCATGTGCAAGGTGGAGTTCCACCTTGTGGGCACGTCACATATGAGGCGGTGAGCGGGAAGGCCGAAGTTACGCTGCAGCGCTGCCAGGCGAGCAGCAGCAGGGTGAGAACACCGAAAGTGCGCACAAACGGCCCGCACTTTCTGCAGCAGCTCTGACATATCGGGGTAGTTTTTAAGGAACCTCTGCACCACCAAATTCAGCACATGCGCCAGGCAAGGGATGTGCGTCAAACCGGCTAGGCCCAGAGCTGCTATGAGATTTCGCCCGTTATCGCACACCACCAGGCCGGGCTTGAGGCTCGCTGGCAGCAACCACTCATTTGTCTGCTGTTCCATGCTCCTCCACAACTCCTGCGCGGTGTGTGGTTTGTCCCCCAAACAGGCAAGTTGTAAAACTGCCTGCTGTCGTTTACCCCTGGCCGTGCTGAAGTTGGTGGTGAAGGTGTTACGCTGTCCGGATGAGGAGGCGGTAGAGGATGAGGAAGCGGAGTAGGAGGAGTTAGGAACAGGAGGCAAACTGAAGCGCCCTGCAATCCTCGGTGGTGGAAGGACATGCGCCAAATTGCTATCCGCCTCAGGCCCATCCGCCACTGCATTTACCCAGTGTGCCGTTAGGGAGATATAACGCCCCTGACCGTGCTTACTGGTCCACGTATCCGTAGTTAGGTGGACCTTGGCACAGATGGCGTTGCGCAGTGCACACCTGATTTTTTCCCCCACTTGGTTGTGCAGGGAAGGGATGGCTTGCCTGGAAAAGTAGTGGCGGCTGGGCACGACGTACTGTGGGACAGCCACCGACATAAGGTTTTTAAAACTGTGCGTCTCCACCAGACGGAATGACAGCATTTCAAAGGCCAATAATTTTGAAATGCTGGCATTCAGGGCCAGGGATCGCGGGTGGGTAGGGGGGTACTTCCTCTTCCTCTCAAGTGTTTGGGAGATGGAAAGCTGAACGCTTCCACGGGACATTGTGGAGATGGTTGTTGGTGACCCAGGTGGTGGTGTTGCTGACAGATCGTCTGTTTGCGGGGTGGCAGGTGCCGGTATCACTACAGATGTGGCTGGAGCGGCCGAGACTGCAGCAGAAGAGGAAGCAGGATGAGCCAGAGACGTTTCTTGGTTTTGAAGGTGTGTACTCCACTGCAGCTCGTGCTTTGCACTTAGATGCCTGATCATGCAGGTTGTGCTCAGGTTGAGAAGGTTCATGCCTCGCTTCAAGCTCTGATTGCACAGGGTGCAAACCACTCGTGTCCTGTCATCAGCACATTTTCTAAAGAACTTCCACGCTAGAGAACTCCTTTGAGCTGACTTTGGTGCGCTCGTTCCCTTGCTGCGTTGGGCAGTAGCGGGCGTAGTGTCTAGGGCACGGCCGCTCCGCTTCTGCACCCTGCTCCCTCTTCTGCTGTGCTGGTGGCTCTGTGCGACCACCGCCTCTTCCTCCAAACTACTCAGTTCACCTGCATGACGTTCATTCCATGTGGGGTCGAGGACCTCATCGTCCTCCACATCATCTTCCACCCAGTCTTCACCCCTGCCCTCCTTGTCGGTCTCCACAATGCTGAACGCCGCAGCAGTTGGCACCTGCGTTTCGTCATCATCGGAGACGTGCTGCGATGATCCTTGCATGTACTCATCTTGAGGAATAAGTGGTTGGGCATCGCTGCACTCAATCTCTTCCACTTCTGGGGCAGGGCTAGGTGGATGGCCCTGGGAAACCCTGCTGACAGAGTCCTCAAAAAGAATAAGAGACTGCTGTATGGCTTGGGGCTCAGACTGCTGGCCTGATTTGCAAGGGGGTGAGGTGAAAGACGGTTGGACATTGGCTGCAGGTGCCAACTCTGACCTTTCTGCAGTAGACTGGGTGGGAGACAATGTGAAGGAACTGGAGGCACTGTCAGCAGCAAACCAATCTACTATCGCCTCAACTTGTTCTGGCCTCATCACTTCTAGGGGCGTTTGATGCCCTACCAAATACTGATGCAGGTTCTGTCGCCTACTCACACTTGAGGAAGGTGTTTCACTTGTGCGTGTAGCTGGCACAGATCGACCATGTCCTCTCCTTGCAACAGGAGCTCTACCAGCAGCACCACGACCCAGGCCACGGCCCTTATTTGACGGTCTCCTCATATTTCTGTAATTTAAGATCTTGCCCTAGAAAGGTTTTTATTGAATAGCGGAATAGAAAATATGATCCAAAAAAAGTGTATGTATATCACACGTACACAACCACACTAGGCCCCAATTACTATTGTTTGTACCCCTAAAAGGCTAGATGAGGAGTAGGGGGAGTATGGAACAGGCAGCACCCTCAAACCTTCAGAAGTATGAGATGAACCCCAACAACTTGGAAAGGTGGATCTCTCTCACACGTACCGACACAGACTATCCCGCAATTCAATTGATCCTCAAAGGTTTTTATTGAATAGCGGAATAGGAAATATGATCAAAAAAAGTGTATGTATCTCGCACGTACACAACCACACTAGGCCCCAATTACTATTGTTTGTACCCCTAAAAGGCTAGGAGTAGGGGGAGTATGGAACAGGCAGCACCCTCAAACCTTCAGAAGTATGAGATGAACCCCAACAACTTGGAAAGGTGGATCTCTCTCACACGTACCGACACAGACTATCCCGCAATTCAATTGATCCTCAAAGGTTTTTATTGAATAGCGGAATAGGAAATATGATCAAAAAAAGTGTATGTATATCACACGTACACAACCACACTAGGCCCCAATTACTATTGTTTGTACCCCTAAAAGGCTAGGAGTAGGGGGAGTATGGAACAGGCAGCACCCTCAAACCTTCAGAAGTATGAGATGAACCCCAACAACTTGGAAAGGTGGATCTCTCTCACACGTACCAACACAGACTATCCCCCAATTTAACTGATCCCCAAAGGTTTTTGATTAAATAGCGGAATAGAAAATATGATCCCAAAAAAGTGTATGTATATCACACGTACACAACCACACTAGGCCCCAATTACTATTGTTTGTACCCCTAAAAGGCTAGGAGTAGGGGGAGTATGGAACAGGCAGCACCCTCAAACCTTCAGAAGTATGAGATGAACCCCAACAACTTGGAAAGGTGGATCTCTCTCACACGTACCAACACAGACTATCCCCCAATTTAACTGATCCCCAAAGGTTTTTGATTAAATAGCGGAATAGAAAATATGATCCCAAAAAAGTGTATGTATATCACACGTACACAACCACACTAGGCCCCAATTACTATTGTTTGTACCCCTAAAAGGCTAGGAGTAGGGGGAGTATGGAACAGGCAGCACCCTCAAACCTTCAGAAGTATGAGATGAACCCCAACAACTTGGAAAGGTGGATCTCTCTCACACGTACCAACACAGACTATCCCCCAATTTAACTGATCCCCAAAGGTTTTTGATTAAATAGCGGAATAGAAAATATGATCCCAAAAAAGTGTATGTATATCACACGTACACAACCAAACTAGGCCCCAATTACTATTGTTTGTACCCCTAAAAGGCTAGGAGTAGGGGGAGTATGGAACAGGCAGCACCCTCAAACCTTCAGAAGTATGAGATGAACCCCAACAACTTGGAAAGGTGGATCTCTCTCACACGTACCAACACAGACTATCCCCCAATTTAACTGATCCCCAGAGGTTTTTGATTAAATAGCGGAATAGAAAATATGATCCCAAAAAAGTGTATGTATATCACACGTACACAACCACACTAGGCCCCAATTACTATTGTTTGTACCCCTAAAAGGCTAGGAGTAGGGGGAGTATGGAACAGGCAGCACCCTCAAACCTTCAGAAGTATGAGATGAACCCCAACAACTTGGAAAGGTGGATCTCTCTCACACGTACCAACACAGACTATCCCCCAATTTAACTGATCCCCAAAGGTTTTTGATTAAATAGCGGAATAGAAAATATGATCCCAAAAAAGTGTATGTATATCACACGTACACAACCACACTAGGCCCCAATTACTATTGTTTGTACCCCTAAAAGGCTAGGAGTAGGGGGAGTATGGAACAGGCAGCACCCTCAAACCTTCAGAAGTATGAGATGAACCCCAACAACTTGGAAAGGTGGATCTCTCTCACACGTACCAACACAGACTATCCCCCAATTTAACTGATCCCCAAAGGTTTTTGATTAAATAGCGGAATAGAAAATATGATCCCAAAAAAGTGTATGTATATCACACGTACACAACCACACTAGGCCCCAATTACTATTGTTTGTACCCCTAAAAGGCTAGGAGTAGGGGGAGTATGGAACAGGCAGCACCCTCAAACCTTCAGAAGTATGAGATGAACCCCAACAACTTGGAAAGGTGGATCTCTCTCACACGTACCAACACAGACTATCCCCCAATTTAACTGATCCCCAAAGGTTTTTGATTAAATAGCGGAATAGAAAATATGATCCCAAAAAAGTGTATGTATATCACACGTACACAACCACACTAGGCCCCAATTACTATTGTTTGTACCCCTAAAAGGCTAGGAGTAGGGGGAGTATGGAACAGGCAGCACCCTCAAACCTTCAGAAGTATGAGATGAACCCCAACAACTTGGAAAGGTGGATCTCTCTCACACGTACCAACACAGACTATCCCCCAATTTAACTGATCCCCAAAGGTTTTTGATTAAATAGCGGAATAGAAAATATGATCCCAAAAAAGTGTATGTATATCACACGTACACAACCACACTAGGCCCCAATTACTATTGTTTGTACCCCTAAAAGGCTAGGAGTAGGGGGAGTATGGAACAGGCAGCACCCTCAAACCTTCAGAAGTATGAGATGAACCCCAACAACTTGGAAAGGTGGATCTCTCTCACACGTACCAACACAGACTATCCCCCAATTTAACTGATCCCCAAAGGTTTTTGATTAAATAGCGGAATAGAAAATATGATCCCAAAAAAGTGTATGTATATCACACGTACACAACCACACTAGGCCCCAATTACTATTGTTTGTACCCCTAAAAGGCTAGATGAGGAGTAGGGGGAGTATGGAACAGGCAGCACCCTCAAACCTTCAGTATGAGATTGTGTTCACTGTACCCCACAAAGATTGAGTTCACTGCACCCCACAATGATTGTGTTCACTGCACCCCACAAAGATTGTGTTCACTGCACCTCACAAAGATTGTGTTCACTGTACCCCCCAAAGATTGTGTTCACTGCACCCCACAAAGATTCTGTTCACTGTACCCCACAAAGATTGTGTTCACTGCACCCCAAAAAGATTGTGTTCACTGCACCCCAAAAAGGATGTTGTTCACTGCACCCCAAAAAGGATGTTGTTCACTCCACCCCAAAAAGATTGTGTTCACTGCACCCCACAAAGATTGTGTTCACTGCACCCCAAAAAGATTGTGTTCACTGCACCCCAAAAATGATTTTGTTCACTGCACCCCAAAAAGGATTTTGTTCACTGCACCCCAAAAAGGATGTTGTTCACTCCACCCCAAAAAGATTGTGTTCACTGCACCCCAAAAAGATTGTGTTCACTGCACCCCACAAAGGATTTTGTTCACTGCACCCCAAAAAGATTGTGTTCACTGCACCCCAAAAAGGATGTTGTTCACTGCACCCCAAAAAGGATTTTGTTCACTGCACCCCAAAAAGATTGTGTTCACTGCACCCCACAAAGGATTTTGTTCACTGCACCCCACAAAGATTGTGTTCACTGCACACCAAAAAGGATTGTGTTCACTGCACCCCAAAAAGATTTTGTTCACTGCACCCCAAAAAGATTGTGTTCACTGCAGCCCAAAAAGATTGTGTTCACTGCAGCCCAAAAAGATTGTGTTCACTGCAGCCCAAAAAGATTGTGTTCACTGCAGCCCAAAAAGATTGTGTTCACTGCAGCCCAAAAAGATTGTGTTCACTGCAGCTCACACACAGAAAAATGGATGTGGATCACTGACACCTGCCTATCTCCAATCCCACACCACACAGCAATATCGATTGTAGTTTGTAGAACACAGTTTCCCTAAAATTCAGCAGACTCTGTCCCTAACAGGATTGAGAAGAGATCGTAGATCAGGATTGAGTGCAGATTCACCCCACCCCCCACACAGCAATATCGATTGTAGTTTGTAGAACACAGTTTCCCTAAAATTCAGCAGACTCTGTCCCTAACAGGATTGAGAAGAGATCGTAGATCAGGATTGAGTGCAGATTCACCCCACCCCCCACACAGCAATATCGATTGTAGTTTGTAGAACACAGTTTCCCTAAAATTCAGCAGACTCTGTCCCTAACAGGATTGAGAAGAGATCGTAGATCAGGATTGAGTGCAGATTCACCCCACCCCCCACACAGCAATATCGATTGTAGTTTGTAGAAGACACTGACCCTATATAATTCAGCAGACTCTATCCCTAAAATGCCTACAACTCGCCCTGCCTAAACACTCCGACCTGTCCCTCAATTCTATCCGGACACAAATGGTTTTTTCCTGCCTATCTTTCCCTAATCAGCAGCCAGCACGTTGATGTGTGCTCTGTCCCTGAATCTAAGCAGCATAATGACGCCGCTGCGGCTGCCTCGAACTTATAAAGACTTGGTCACATGCTTCAGACGGCCAATCACAGCTACTGAGACATTTGCAGGCATGGCTGGGATGGCTTAAGGCACACCAGTTAAACGATTGTTGATTGGCTGTTGAAAGCCCGCCATGAAAAGAGCGCCAAAGCATGCAAAACCCGGAAATAAAACGACCGAACACGGATTTTTACCCGAACATACAGTAAAGTGTCCGTGTCCGTGTTCGGGTACAAAAAATCCAATTATTCGGTACGAACACGAATAATACAGTCCGTGTTCGCTCAACACTAGTGAAGAGTAAGGATTACTCAAATAAACAAATTAAAAATGATGCTCTTCAAAAATTGGCTGAATTATGTAAGCCATTTTGCCCAAATGCTGACATTCATTACGTCAGGAACAAAATATCTAATCTGCGCAGCACCTTTAAAAGGGAGCTGAACAAAATCCGGGATTCTGAAAGGTCAGGAGCTGCTGCTGCCGATATTTATGTACCAAGGCTCTGGTATTTTGAGAGACTGCGCTTCCTGACCGAACAGTCAGAATCAAGGCCATCCCTGTCTACTCTCCCTTCCACTTCGACAGAGGGCTCATGTGCTGAAACCCAGGAGGAAGATGTACAAGAGCCAACCTTGACACAGGTATAGCATTTAACAATATATTGTCTGCAATAAAGATAATGATGCAAAAAAAATATTATCAAGCCAATAATTTACCCTTAATGTAAATTATACACTATAACATTATAATAATGTTTTAATTTCCTAAACAGGAAAGTGTCAATGTGGAGGAGCCAAGTGGAAGCCAGGCGTCATCTGAACAGTCAGTAACAACACAGCCTCCTGAAAAGAGACGGAAAAAAACAAAAAATTTGGAGGAGGCCACTGCTTCATTCCTAAGTCAGGCCTCTATGGCCCTGCAAAGAAAGCCAGATGAGGCTGACTCATTTGGCTTTCTCACAGCCAATAAATTAAGGCTGATGACAGAGGAACAGCGAAAAATGGCAGAGGTCCTCTTACTGCAGGTGCTGAATAAAAGTGTCCGAGGAGAAATCCACGGACACACGCACCTGTCACACTACCAGCCACCCCCTCCACCTCCACCACAGCCACCACAGCCACCACAGCCACATGGCAGTCAGTGGCAATATGCCCCCGATCCCCACCTACCCCCATGGTCACATGACTATACCTATTCCCATTTATAAATGAATTGAATTTATAATGTGTTTTTTCTGTTACCGATTATTATTTATTTCTAAGTTATTTGAGGAGGGAATGCCCTTTTTTTTCTGTTCTATTTTTACTAATGAGAGTATCTCTATGTTTATGTTTGGATATATTTATTTCAAAAGTAAAGAAAATGGTTAATAAACTACTTACCTATCTTTATTTCTAAAAATTGAGCATATTGGGAGTAGGCAGCAATATATGTATTATACATTAATGAAAAAATTAATAAAGGGACACATCAATAGTTAGATATTTTCCATTCAACATTCTAAAAAAACAACATGCAACATATAGAATAGCCAAATCATTATCATCATCATAACAGAACACACGCCTCTTTAATTCTAAAGTATACAATTATGAGCAGCAGCTTCCTTCTTCTCACATTAACCAAGATGTGCATGTGCACCGCATTTCAAATATTTATTTGCCTGCCGCGAGACGAAAGTTCTTTCTTGATACAATGGCTAGTTTTTGTACAAAAATTCTTCCGGGTCGTTATTTGCTTCCAATCATGCGTGTTCAGATTTTAGATTTTTGTCTGACGAATTCTGTACTGACTGCACGAAAATCGGACGTTGTGTTGACTGACGACAAAAATTATATAGCCTGCACACCAGGATTTTTTCAGCCGAAAAGTCGGAGTCGGCTAGCGGAAGCACCATACTAACAATCCACAAATCGGCAGATCAGTCGTCGGACGAAATTTCCCTTCCGATTTTCTTATTGTGTGTATGGGCCTTTAGGGTGTGAAGATATATAAAATTTGCTTTGTAAAGATACAAGAGGATTGAAATAGAGAGAGCTGAGAAGAGGAATGTGCAGACACTGTTTCAGTGCCGGTTCACATTTGTGCGATCACAGAGATCGCATGTAATTTTTTAAAATTACATGCGATGTCTGTGCGGTGCAAATTCAGCCATACAGTTTGTATGGCTGAATTTGCACCGCAATCGCACTAAAACATGCACAGGACCCTTTTTTGGTCCGCAGCAGAATCGGATCGCATGGTAGTTCACACTAGTGCGATCCGGTTCTGTGCAAACTTTCAGATTGCACTGCGATATGCAATCTGATCTGGGGGTGTCGTTAACTTTGAATTGACACCCCCAGTGTATCGCATATGGCAGTGTAAACTGCCTGTTGTGCGGATGCGATGCGGGAACACGATGTATATTCGCAGTGTTCCCGCATCGCATAAATGTAAACCCGCACTTAATGAATGGACTTTTTTGTATATATGTTTTTAATGCACTTATTATCTGTTCGATTTTGGATGTTTTGTGTTGTTTGTATATATTATAGGATCATGTTTCCAGTTTATAGAGCTCTGCTGCTTCTTATCTTATATTTGTTGTTTTGCCAAAAAAAGAATAATAGTTCAAAAGAGCAGCAAGATATTTTACCTGTTTCTGTGATTTGGGAAACATGGTGCCTGGAATCCTGTTACTAAATTCTAAATGTGCCCCCCCCCCCCCCCCATTTCATCTTCATTCATTTGGATATTTCTATGTTCTTAGTGGTCAACAATGCAAGAAATTCTTTGTTCAAAATAATTCTCTAGGATATTCTCTAGGCAATTCACAACAGCAAACTGATCTTCCTAAAGGAAACATTGCTTCTGTTTGCTCTAGCACAGGAATGACCCCTTCTGGTCCCCACTCTGTGTCATTGGGGAACTCTGGAGGGTCTCCACCAATACTGTTCTGAGAAATTAGTTGTAGTCTTTCAACTACCTCCATTTACTGTAAAGAAACATTAAATCACAATTTCACATGCATTAGGTTAGCTTCCTCCAGCTCCATAGATTTAAAAGCACAGTAATTTGCAACTTTTTTTTTTACATGAACATATTGACACTGGACAGTTTTTAGTTACATATTTACATAGTTATTAGGGTTGCTATGAATTTCATTATGTCAGCGAGTTTTTTTACATGAACATATTGACACTGGACAGTTTTTAGTTACATATTTACATAGTTATTAGGGTTGCTATGAATTTCATTATGTCAGCGAGGAAAGCAAATAGAGGAAACCTAACGAATTTCAGCAAAATTCGTTACTTTTGTTGAATACATCCGAATCTCCAAATTTAGATTCGGACCAAAACAAATTGCACATTTCTAATCCCACAATGCTAGCTGGTGTTTGTGGGGGTCTGTAGGTGGGGGACTTATCAGAATCTGAAAGACCCCTTTAAAAACAAAGTACCCCTACTCATTCACAAAAAATATAATATAGAAATAAAGACACCCAAACATTTGACAAATGTCTTCTTAAAAAAATAAAAATTCCCCAAAAAAGTCTCTTGTTATACAAAGGGGCAAAGAGGGCAGTAGCATTGAGACATATTGCCTCTCACTACACAGACTTTCCTCTTCCCACGTGTCCTCATCACCTGCTGCAGATGCCGCTTTAATTGACAGCTGAGTGGGTCCAACACACCAGTACCAGCTTTGTGTGACAGCTCGCTGGCTACTCCAGACCTCTGGGACTCTCTGGCACCCTGATTTGTGAATATCCTTTATGCCTTGGGATGTTTATTTCCTAATTTGAGTGGATACTGTTTTTAAGACTCATTAAAGATTTTTAACAAATTCCTGCACCCTGTCTACTTTCACTTTCTCTTAACCAACAGGATATCTAGGAGGAATCTCTGGGATTTACTTGGAGTCCACCCTAAAGAACCATAAGTGACTTGTCTTCCTCCACTCAATCAAAAAATATGCTAAATGTATACAGATAATTTACTGATCACTGTATTAGTCACTATATTAGTGTCACTTGTAATTTCATTTAGTGTGAGAGGCAGTTAGTAGTAGTTAGCAGCAGTCCCAGATAGGTTTAGGTATCCACCATACATCCCCTAATAAATATTTAACCCCCTGATCACCGCCAGTTAACCCCTTCATTGCCCTGTCACAGTGTCACTATTATAGTGTACAGATCTTTTTTCTGATCACTGTATTAGTGTCACAGGTGACATCAGTTAGCGTTAATATTAGTTAGCCTCAATACAGGACAGCGACAGATTACCGCCACATATTTAGTAATACATTTTAACCCTTTGACTGCCTTTGATTGCCAGTGACACACACACACTAAACACACATTATTAGTGTAGTGTCTGAATGGATCACTATCTTTGATCTCATCAGAACTATACTAGCGTCCCCAATAGTTTAGTATAGTGTTCCCAAAACGCAGGATCAGCCCCAACACCTGCCAGCACCTGTGTTTAGCCCCTCCGCCCATCCCCCAAGAAGTGCAGTATCAGCAAATTGCTGTCACTTCTAATAGACAGCACACTAAACCGCAGCTTTAGCAGAGTCAGGCCTGTTCTCGAGTGTCGGTACTTGTGCCGCTCAACCTTCTGGTGAACTGGCAAGCACCAGCAGCCTAGTACATCCTGGCCATTGCTAGATCAGCACTACAGTAACACTTGGTGACATGGAGAGTCCCATAAGTGCACTTTAAGCTGGTGCGGTGGTTAGCATAAGTAGTGTCCCGCAGCCACCATAGAGCCCATAGTGTCCTTCCTGATGCGCTTGAAAATCCTGATTGGGAGCCCACCACGTCTGCAGCGCCCATGCTTCTCCTATTCACTAGCCAACCCGAAATTCAGGTGGAAACAGAGGATTTTACTCCCCTTGGTTTTTTATGGAAGATCTGTACAGATCTATTGTGGACCAAAGCAATTTATATGCCAATTAATTCATTGCCGCAAATCCAAATTTGACCTTTCCAGAGAACGTATCACTGTTTTCAAATTTAAAACCTTTCTGGGTCTGTTCCTCCTTATTGGCATTACTAAAAAGAGTAAGTTGCGGTCATATTGGTCCATTGACCCAATTCATCATATGCCTGTGTTCTCTGCTGCCATGGCCAGGACTAGATACGAGCAAATCTTGAGGTTCATGCACTTCAGTGACAATAAACTTTGTCGTCCTCGGGGTGACCCTGGATTTGACCGGTTCCACAAAATTTGGCCCCTCGTAAACCATTCAACCAAAAGTTTGCAGCCTTATATATGCCCCAACAAGCTCTCTGCATTGATGAGTCCCTGAATAATTTTTCTGGCCGCCTTGCTTTTAAACAGTTTCTACCCAGCAAGCATGCCAGATATGGGGCCAAGATGTATAAGCTCTGTGACAGGGCAAGAGGCTATACATGTCATTTTTACAACGGAAAAGATAGCAATGTGGAGCCCCCCAAATGCCCAGACTACATGGGGAGCAGAGGCAAGATTGTTTAGGATTTGATGTCACCCTTATTCAGAAAGGGGTACCATTTATACGTGGACAATTATTACACAACTTTTTAGTCACCTTTTTGATTCTGGAACCTAATCGCTGGGGCTTCCTCCAACGGCTTGTAGATTCCCCAATTAGATGGGGGGGGGGGGGAGAGCCTGCTTAAAGTGTAATAAATTGCTTGCAGTGAAGAAGTGGATCCTTCCTAAAATTCCAGGAAGAGATCATCACAGCCCTTCTGTATCCAGTAGGTGCTGTGGCCCAAATTCCCAATCCAGGTGCAGTGAGTCGGCTGCATTAGAGGCATTTTCTGGATGTCCTCCCTGGTACCCCCTACCCAAGAAGCACCCCGAAGAAGATGTCATGTCTGTAGAAAATGCGGATGTAGGTGTGACACCCACTATTTTTGTCCCTCCTGTTCTAGCCAAGCTGGTCTCTGCATTGGGGACTGTTTCCATCGCTACCACACACTAGTAGAGTATTACTATAGCGTACAGCATAGTCCAGGGCACACTTTTACACAGGGTCTCGAAAGATGTTAGATTGTTATCGCATTTTGAGAGACCCTAGCCTAGAACGTTTAAAGTTTTTTTTACAGTTACAAAAGAAGTGTAAAAAAAGTTACAAAAAAAAATGTTTAAAAATGTAAAAAAAAATAATAAATAAAAAAGCCAAAAATAGTTGTCGTTTTATTGAGTTAATTTTTTGTTCTTACTCTTTTACTGTACTTTATAATATACTGTTATACTGCAATGTTTTATTGTTACTATTTTTCATTGTTAACCATAGTTTTCTTTGCAGCTTCCACCATTCTACTGTACTGTATGCTTTCATAATGTAATGTTTTATTGCTGCTGTGTTTTTCATTGTTAACCATAGTTTTCTTTGCAGATACCACCATTATACTATGTTACTGCACTGTATACTATTATATTGTAATGTTTTATTGTTACTGTGTTTGTTTGCTTTGCAGGTACATCCATCAGCTGCAGCCCTGATTTGTTTATTCTGACAGCAATGGCATTTGTTCTTAGCATATACGTAAATCAATGACTGCTATACTGTAGGCGGTGATTTCCCCACCACAGTTAAAAAAAAGAGCATATATGGTGAAGCATGGGGGTATGGGTGGACACAGAGGGCGGATCTCCCCTATGTGTGGCCATATATTTTTTAACAATTTTCTTAGCAGAGATTTCTTCATCCACATCGATCAATGCGAATGGAGGAATCTGTTAGGTCCTCCTTTTTCGTTCAGCCCACAGGCTGCCTAAAAAAAAGAACCTTACAATATATGACCAACAAGGACCAGCAATGTACTGGTACGTTGCTGGACTTTGAGTGGTCATACCAAGATGATGCCTGCAGATTTAGGCATAACCTTGGTAACATTTTTTACAGCCAACAATCAGCTTTCATGTAAAAGCAATTCTAGCAGATAATTAGCCGCTAGAGTGCTTTTACAAGCAGTGGGAGGGGACTCCCCCCTCTTGCCACCTTCCATGGTTGTCTTGGGCTCTTCTGTCCCACCGGGTAACCTGAGACTGCAGCCGGTGGTTCCGTCAGCTGACCATAGAGCTGATTGGAGCCCAGAATGGTCCAAAATGATCAACATGCCTCTCAGAAAATATCTTAGGGTGTCTACTTTCCAAAAAGGGGTCATGGGGGGGGGGGGTTGTGCTGTCTTTGCATTTCATGGTCTCTGAAACTGTAAGGCTTCTTTCACACGGTCCGCTCCATCGGTGGACTCCGTGCTGCTCAGCGGGGGATTGATACGCTGATCCCCGCTGAGCAGGCAGGTGACAGCTCCCTCTCTGCTCTGTGTGTGGAGAGGGAGGTGTCAGAGCCCCGCTGCTCTCTATGAGGAATTGGATGAGAGCAGACCGCCTGTCCGTTCTTATCCGATCCCATCCAAACCGATCCCCTGAACAGATGGAAAATAGGGTTTCCATCCGTCCAGATTTCACGGACATGATTGGATGCGGATGGCAGCGGGTGTCAGCGGACATGTCTCCACTGACATCCGCTGCCCCATAGGGATGCATTGAGGATCCGATCAGATCCGCCTAAAAAAACTGACAGGCGGATCTGATCGGATCGTTCGTGTGAAAGGACCCTAATAGGTAGTGAGGAGTGAAATCAACAATTTACGCCCTTAGCAAGCCTGAAGGTGGTGATTGTTTTTCAGGGTCCTGTACGTGGCTAGACTTCCAAAAAGTCTCACACATGTGGTATTTCCATACTTAGGAAAAGCATCAGAATGTCTTTTGAGGTGTCATTTCACATGTATCCATGGCATGTGTGAGCAATATAATATTTAATTGACAACTTTGTGTAAAAAAAAAAAATACACTTTTTGGCATTTTCCCAAAACTTGTGGCAAAATATAACATATTACATTAACTCAACATGCCTCTCAGCAAATAGCTTAGGATGTCTACTTTTCAAAAAGGGGTCATTTGGGGGGGGTTTGTGTTGTGCTATCTTGGTATTGCATGGCCTCCAAAACTGTGATAGGTAGTGAGGAGTGAAATCAACAATTTACACCCTTAGAAAGCCTGAAAGCAGTAATTGGATTTTGGGGTCCTGTACGTGGCTAGGTTACCAAAAAGTCCCCCACATGGGGTATCCCCATACTCAAGAGAACCAGCAGAATTTATTTTGGGGTGTCATTTCACAAATACCCATGGCATGTGTGAGCAATATATCATTTAAATGACAACTTTGTGTAAAAATAAAAAATAAATTGTAATTTTCCCAAAACTTGTGGCAAAATATAAAATATTTCATGGACTTAACATGCCTCTCAGCAAATAGCTTAGGATGTCTACTTTCTGAAAAGGGGCAATTTGGGGGGGTTTGTGTTGTGCTATCTTGGTATTTCGTGGCCTCCAAAACTGTGATAGGTAGTGAGTGTAATGTTCTGGTACCTTTGGGTACCCTAATTACTCTTTCATAAGTGTATGCGCCCCACCATTCTCTTTTGGTAAGGTGCGCATACACCTTTAAGACTGATGCTGTCATCACTGAGCGCCGGACTGGATGGCTATTTAGATCGCCGGCTCTCACTCACATGTGTTCGTTCAAACTGCTTTGTGCCTTGATGCTAACCTGTCTTGAAGCTCTCATGCTTGCAAGCATACCTCGCTGTCGGAACCACGCTGCGCTGATCCCTGTATCCCGCTACCGGATCATCCGCTCTTGCCGAACCTCTCCTCTGCTACATTGCTATTAGTGATAAGTACCCCACAGGGGAAACCTCTATAACCTTCATACTAAAGCTTACACTATCTAGCTCTGCATACTAAGGACTATTACTACATCTGCATTATCTAAGATTGCTAGCTCTTGAGCCTACTACCACCTGTTCTTGCACTGGGTTGATCTCTCTTGTATGTCCACCTGCTACTCTGTCATCTGCTACCATACATGATTGCTAAACCTATCTGCATCCCATATGCTACTATCTTACTTTCAAGAACATTTCCTTTCAAGTGTCTGTCATCTACCATCTCTACCCAACCTGTCTCTTCAGCCTATCATCACTGTGTTACTATATACATAAGTCTCTCTAGGAAACATCTTATTGAGTGTGTGTATTTACTTGCTGAATTGAGATCATCCACACATGATGAGTCATTGGGAGTTGGGATTGGTGTCTCAGCGTTTCTCTACATGACTACTGAAGTGGAATATTTCTGCAGCTGAAAATCCACATCATACATAAAACGCAGGAGCGTTACAGACTGAACGAACCACAAATGGATTCAGCAGAAATAACCACTCAGATGACACAATTAAAACAGCAAGTAACTGCGTTAATACACGCACTTGCTGAATTAAAAGAAGACAATCAGGCTCTGTCGCAGCAGGTAATTAGACTGACACAACTTACCACTGCTCAGTCCCCTGAACCCAAAATAAATCCTCCTTTGGTATTTACAGGCGATCGCAAAAAATTTCGCGAATTTAAAAACGCATGTGAGTTACTTTTCTTGCTAAAACCCCGTACCTACCTTACTGATCACATTAAGGTTTGTACTATTATTTCTTACCTAACAGGCGATCCTCGGGCCTGGGCAGACTCTCTTTTTGAGAAAAGCGACCAGCTTCTCAACTCCTATGCCTTGTTCCTAGCAGAACTCACTAGCCTATATGATGATCCCAATAGGCAGAGTACTGCCGATCTTCAATTAAGATCCTTGAAACAAGGTAGGAGACCTGTAGAAGACTTTGTCACAGAATTCAAGAGATGGACCCTTGATTCAGAATGGAATGATGCATCTCTGAAAACCCAATTTAGGCTTGGCCTATCAGAGGCCGTTAAAGACGAGCTCGCCCGAGCGGATCTGCCAAAAACCCTGGATGCATTGATACAACTCAGTATCAGCATAGATAGAAGACTACGAGAAAGTAAGGCTGAGAAAATGGGAATACCATTATTCAGTTCTTCTCGGATTTCGGCCGTTGACCCCGTTCCTATGGAGATAGGAACCATACGCCCACCTCTATCAACTATGGAAAGAGCCAGAAGACGATCTGGTAATCTCTGCTTGTACTGTGCATCCCCGGATCACAAGATAAACGTCTGTCCCCTAGTCTACAAAAAGAAGGGTGAGTGTTCACATGTCCTCCTAGGGGGATTGACAACTTCAATCACTAACCCTTACCTTTCTGTTTGCTTAACATTACAGTGGGACCAGAACAGGATTACTACTAAGGCCATGATTGACACAGGATCTTGTGGAAATTATATTGACATACGTTTTGCTGCTTTAAATAAAGTTCCTATTATTTCTAAACTTAAACCTGTCTCAGTGAGTCTTATTAACGGTGTTCCTTTATCCTCTGGTCCGATCACTGATCAGACACAGGCACTCCTAGTCACTACTAACGGGTCTCATATGGAGACCACTACCTTCGATCTAATACCTTCACCCCACTTTCCCATTGTTTTGGGACTTCCCTGGTTGCACACACATCAACCAACCATAGATTGGAAGGAACGGACCCTGACCTTCCTCTCTTGCTATTGCGAGGGTACGTGTAACCTCCCGTCTTTCGGGAAGATCCTGTCTGTGGTGACAGATGAGATTGCACCACTATGTTATCAGGATCTCTCTGAGGTTTTTCTTGAGAAAAATGCTCAAGCACTACCTCCCCATCGAGACTATGATTGTAGCATTGATCTACTCCCAAATAGCAAATTGCCGTTCGGTCATGTTTATCCTCTTTCACAGGATGAACTTTCCCATCTCAAAGACTATTTGGATGAGAATTTGGAAAAAGGTTTTATTAGACCTTCCACTTCTTCCACAGCAGCAGGACTCTTTTTTGTCCGCAATAAGGACTCAAGTCTCAGGCCTATCATAGACTATAGGCAATTGAATGCTATTACAATAAAAGATCGCTATCTTCTACCGCTTATCCCTGAGCTCATTGAGCAGGTGCGTGGAGCTACCTATTTTTCAAAATTGGACCTGAAAGGAGCATACAATCTCATTCGAATCCGTGATGGACACGAGTGGAAGACTGCATTCAGAACCAGATACGGATTGTTCGAATATCTTGTAATGCCATTCGGGCTATGCAACGCCCCTGCAGTTTTTCAACGATTTATAAACGATATTTTCAGAGACTTACTAGATGTCTGTGTTGTGGTATATCTGGACGATATACTTATATATTCACGATTAGTGTTGAGCGAACACGGACTGTATTATTCGTGTTCGTACCGAATAATTGGATTTTTTGTACCCGAACACGGACACGGACACTTTACTGTATGTTCGGGTAAAAATCCGTGTTCGGTCGTTTTATTTCCGGGTTTTGCATGCTTTGGCGCTCTTTTCATGGCGGGCTTTCAACAGCCAATCAACAATCGTTTAACTGGTGTGCCTTAAGCCATCCCAGCCATGCCTGCAAATGTCTCAGTAGCTGTGATTGGCCGTCTGAAGCATGTGACCAAGTCTTTATAAGTTCGAGGCAGCCGCAGCGGCGTCATTATGCTGCTTAGATTCAGGGACAGAGCACACATCAACGTGCTGGCTGCTGATTAGGGAAAGATAGGCAGGAAAAAACCATTTGTGTCCGGATAGAATTGAGGGACAGGTCGGAGTGTTTAGGCAGGGCGAGTTGTAGGCATTTTAGGGATAGAGTCTGCTGAATTATATAGGGTCAGTGTCTTCTACAAACTACAATCGATATTGCTGTGTGGGGGGTGGGGTCTGCACTCAATCCTGATCTACGATCTCTTCTCAATCCTGTTAGGGACAGAGTCTGCTGAATTTTAGGGAAACTGTGTTCTACAAACTACAATCGATATTGCTGTGTGGTGTGGGATTGGAGATAGGCAGGTGTCAGTGATCCACATCCATTTTTCTGTGTGTGAGCTGCAGTGAACACAATCTTTTTGGGCTGCAGTGAACACAATCTTTTTGGGCTGCAGTGAACACAATCTTTTTGGGCTGCAGTGAACACAATCTTTTTGGGCTGCAGTGAACACAATCTTTTTGGGCTGCAGTGAACACAATCTTTTTGGGGTGCAGTGAACAAAATCTTTTTGGGGTGCAGTGAACACAATCCTTTTTGGTGTGCAGTGAACACAATCTTTGTGGGGTGCAGTGAACAAAATCCTTTGTGGGGTGCAGTGAACACAATCTTTTTGGGGTGCAGTGAACAAAATCCTTTTTGGGGTGCAGTGAACAACATCCTTTTTGGGGTGCAGTGAACACAATCTTTTTGGGGTGCAGTGAACAAAATCCTTTGTGGGGTGCAGTGAACACAATCTTTTTGGGGTGCAGTGAACACAATCTTTTTGGGGTGGAGTGAACAACATCCTTTTTGGGGTGCAGTGAACAAAATCCTTTTTGGGGTGCAGTGAACAAAATCATTTTTGGGGTGCAGTGAACACAATCTTTTTGGGGTGCAGTGAACACAATCTTTGTGGGGTGCAGTGAACACAATCTTTTTGGGGTGGAGTGAACAACATCCTTTTTGGGGTGCAGTGAACAACATCCTTTTTGGGGTGCAGTGAACACAATCTTTTTGGGGTGCAGTGAACACAATCTTTGTGGGGTACAGTGAACAGAATCTTTGTGGGGTGCAGTGAACACAATCTTTGGGGGGTACAGTGAACACAATCTTTGTGAGGTGCAGTGAACACAATCTTTGTGGGGTGCAGTGAACACAATCATTGTGGGGTGCAGTGAACTCAATCTTTGTGGGGTACAGTGAACACAATCTCATACTGAAGGTTTGAGGGTGCTGCCTGTTCCATACTCCCCCTACTCCTCATCTAGCCTTTTAGGGGTACAAACAATAGTAATTGGGGCCTAGTGTGGTTGTGTACGTGTGATATACATACACTTTTTTGGGATCATATTTTCTATTCCGCTATTTAATCAAAAACCTTTGGGGATCAGTTAAATTGGGGGATAGTCTGTGTTGGTACGTGTGAGAGAGATCCACCTTTCCAAGTTGTTGGGGTTCATCTCATACTTCTGAAGGTTTGAGGGTGCTGCCTGTTCCATACTCCCCCTACTCCTAGCCTTTTAGGGGTACAAACAATAGTAATTGGGGCCTAGTGTGGTTGTGTACGTGTGATATACATACACTTTTTTGGGATCATATTTTCTATTCCGCTATTTAATCAAAAACCTTTGGGGATCAGTTAAATTGGGGGATAGTCTGTGTTGGTACGTGTGAGAGAGATCCACCTTTCCAAGTTGTTGAGGTTCATCTCATACTTCTGAAGGTTTGAGGGTGCTGCCTGTTCCATACTCCCCCTACTCCTAGCCTTTTAGGGGTACAAACAATAGTAATTGGGGCCTAGTGTGGTTGTGTACGTGTGATATACATACACTTTTTTGGGATCATATTTTCTATTCCGCTATTTAATCAAAAACCTCTGGGGATCAGTTAAATTGGGGGATAGTCTGTGTTGGTACGTGTGAGAGAGATCCACCTTTCCAAGTTGTTGGGGTTCATCTCATACTTCTGAAGGTTTGAGGGTGCTGCCTGTTCCATACTCCCCCTACTCCTAGCCTTTTAGGGGTACAAACAATAGTAATTGGGGCCTAGTGTGGTTGTGTACGTGTGATATACATACACTTTTTTGGGATCATATTTTCTATTCCGCTATTTAATCAAAAACCTTTGGGGATCAGTTAAATTGGGGGATAGTCTGTGTTGGTACGTGTGAGAGAGATCCACCTTTCCAAGTTGTTGGGGTTCATCTCATACTTCTGAAGGTTTGAGGGTGCTGCCTGTTCCATACTCCCCCTACTCCTAGCCTTTTAGGGGTACAAACAATAGTAATTGGGGCCTAGTGTGGTTGTGTACGTGTGATATACATACACTTTTTTTGGATCATATTTTCTATTCCGCTATTTAATCAAAAACCTTTGGGGATCAGTTAAATTGGGGGATAGTCTGTGTTGGTACGTGTGAGAGAGATCCACCTTTCCAAGTTGTTGGGGTTCATCTCATACTTCTGAAGGTTTGAGGGTGCTGCCTGTTCCATACTCCCCCTACTCCTAGCCTTTTAGGGGTACAAACAATAGTAATTGGGGCCTAGTGTGGTTGTGTACGTGTGATATACATACACTTTTTTGGGATCATATTTTCTATTCCGCTATTTAATCAAAAACCTTTGGGGATCAGTTAAATTGGGGGATAGTCTGTGTTGGTACGTGTGAGAGAGATCCACCTTTCCAAGTTGTTGGGGTTCATCTCATACTTCTGAAGGTTTGAGGGTGCTGCCTGTTCCATACTCCCCCTACTCCTAGCCTTTTAGGGGTACAAACAATAGTAATTGGGGCCTAGTGTGGTTGTGTACGTGTGATATACATACACTTTTTTGGGATCATATTTTCTATTCCGCTATTTAATCAAAAACCTTTGGGGATCAGTTAAATTGGGGGATAGTCTGTGTTGGTACGTGTGAGAGAGATCCACCTTTCCAAGTTGTTGGGGTTCATCTCATACTTCTGAAGGTTTGAGGGTGCTGCCTGTTCCATACCCCCCCTACTCCTCATCTAGCCTTTTAGGGGTACAAACAATAGTAATTGGGGCCTAGTGTGGTTGTGTACGTGTGATATACATACACTTTTTTTGGATCATATTTTCTATTCCGCTATTTAATCAAAAACCTTTGGGGATCAGTTAAATTGGGGGATAGTCTGTGTCGGTACGTGTGAGAGAGATCCACCTTTCCAAGTTGTTGGGGTTCATCTCATACTTCTGAAGGTTTGAGGGTGCTGCCTGTTCCATACTCCCCCTACTCCTCATCTAGCCTTTTAGGGGTACAAACAATAGTAATTGGGGCCTAGTGTGGTTGTGTACGTGTGATATACATACACTTTTTTTGGATCATATTTTCTATTCCGCTATTTAATCAAAAACCTTTGGGGATCAGTTAAATTGGGGGATAGTCTGTGTTGGTACGTGTGAGAGAGATCCACCTTTCCAAGTTGTTGGGGTTCATCTCATACTTCTGAAGGTTTGAGGGTGCTGCCTGTTCCATACTCCCCCTACTCCTCATCTAGCCTTTTAGGGGTACAAACAATAGTAATTGGGGCCCAGTGTGGTTGTGTACGTGTGATATACATACACTTTTTTGGGATCATATTTTCTATTCCGCTATTTAATCAAAAACCTTTGGGGATCAGTTAAATTGGGGGATAGTCTGTGTCGGTACGTGTGAGAGAGATCCACCTTTCCAAGTTGTTGGGGTTCATCTCATACTTCTGAAGGTTTGAGGGTGCTGCCTGTTCCATACCCCCCCTACTCCTCATCTAGCCTTTTAGGGGTACAAACAATAGTAATTGGGGCCTAGTGTGGTTGTGTACGTGCGAGATACATACACTTTTTTTGATCATATTTCCTACTCCGCTATTCAATAAAAACCTTTGAGGATCAATTGAATTGCGGGATAGTCTGTGTCGGTACGTGTGAGAGAGATCCACCTTTCCAAGTTGTTGGGGTTCATCTCATACTTCTGAAGGTTTGAGGGTGCTGCCTGTTCCATACTCCCCCTACTCCTCATCTAGCCTTTTAGGGGTACAAACAATAGTAATTGGGGCCCAGTGTGGTTGTGTACGTGTGATATACATACACTTTTTTGGGATCATATTTTCTATTCCGCTATTTAATCAAAAACCTTTGGGGATCAGTTAAATTGGGGGATAGTCTGTGTCGGTACGTGTGAGAGAGATCCACCTTTCCAAGTTGTTGGGGTTCATCTCATACTTCTGAAGGTTTGAGGGTGCTGCCTGTTCCATACCCCCCCTACTCCTCATCTAGCCTTTTAGGGGTACAAACAATAGTAATTGGGGCCTAGTGTGGTTGTGTACGTGTGATATACATACACTTTTTTTGGATCATATTTTCTATTCCGCTATTTAATCAAAAACCTTTGGGGATCAGTTAAATTGGGGGATAGTCTGTGTCGGTACGTGTGAGAGAGATCCACCTTTCCAAGTTGTTGGGGTTCATCTCATACTTCTGAAGGTTTGAGGGTGCTGCCTGTTCCATACTCCCCCTACTCCTCATCTAGCCTTTTAGGGGTACAAACAATAGTAATTGGGGCCTAGTGTGGTTGTGTACGTGTGATATACATACACTTTTTTTGGATCATATTTTCTATTCCGCTATTTAATCAAAAACCTTTGGGGATCAGTTAAATTGGGGGATAGTCTGTGTTGGTACGTGTGAGAGAGATCCACCTTTCCAAGTTGTTGGGGTTCATCTCATACTTCTGAAGGTTTGAGGGTGCTGCCTGTTCCATACTCCCCCTACTCCTCATCTAGCCTTTTAGGGGTACAAACAATAGTAATTGGGGCCCAGTGTGGTTGTGTACGTGTGATATACATACACTTTTTTGGGATCATATTTTCTATTCCGCTATTTAATCAAAAACCTTTGGGGATCAGTTAAATTGGGGGATAGTCAGTGTCGGTACGTGTGAGAGAGATCCACCTTTCCAAGTTGTTGGGGTTCATCTCATACTTCTGAAGGTTTGAGGGTGCTGCCTGTTCCATACCCCCCCTACTCCTCATCTAGCCTTTTAGGGGTACAAACAATAGTAATTGGGGCCTAGTGTGGTTGTGTACGTGCGAGATACATACACTTTTTTTGATCATATTTCCTACTCCGCTATTCAATAAAAACCTTTGAGGATCAATTGAATTGCGGGATAGTCTGTGTCGGTACGTGTGAGAGAGATCCACCTTTCCAAGTTGTTGGGGTTCATCTCATACTTCTGAAGGTTTGAGGGTGCTGCCTGTTCCATACTCCCCCTACTCCTCATCTAGCCTTTTAGGGGTACAAACAATAGTAATTGGGGCCCAGTGTGGTTGTGTACGTGTGATATACATACACTTTTTTGGGATCATATTTTCTATTCCGCTATTTAATCAAAAACCTTTGGGGATCAGTTAAATTGGGGGATAGTCTGTGTCGGTACGTGTGAGAGAGATCCACCTTTCCAAGTTGTTGGGGTTCATCTCATACTTCTGAAGGTTTGAGGGTGCTGCCTGTTCCATACCCCCCCTACTCCTCATCTAGCCTTTTAGGGGTACAAACAATAGTAATTGGGGCCTAGTGTGGTTGTGTACGTGCGAGATACATACACTTTTTTTGATCATATTTCCTATTCCGCTATTCAATAAAAACCTTTGAGGATCAATTGAATTGCGGGATAGTCTGTGTCGGTACGTGTGAGAGAGATCCACCTTTCCAAGTTGTTGGGGTTCATCTCATACTTCTGAAGGTTTGAGGGTGCTGCCTGTTCCATACTCCCCCTACTCCTCATCTAGCCTTTTAGGGGTACAAACAATAGTAATTGGGGCCCAGTGTGGTTGTGTACGTGTGATATACATACACTTTTTTTGGATCATATTTTCTATTCCGCTATTTAATTTAACTGGGCCTCCATGCGAGACCTGTGTGCCTTGTTGCGCTGTTTTGAGTACTCCACCAACATGGCCAGTGGCAATGACGCCGTTCTCAGCTTAACTATCCCACTTCCATGCCTCCTTGAAAAAACAATTCGGGCGATGATGGAAGAGGATGTGGCACAGGATGAGGAGGAGGAGGAGGATGAAGAGGTAACATTTCCAAGGCTTTCAGGGCAGTCATTCGCAAGGGGCTCCGAGGGTGGGTTCCTGCACACGCAAACGCCAGGGACGCAATTGTCCAGCAGGGGCACAGTTCTGGAGGATGAGGAGGATGAGGAGGAGGAGGAGCTGGAGGAGGAGATGGAACCATGTTCACAGCAGGGTGGCACCCAGGCCAGCTCATGGCCATCACTGGTGCGTGGCTGGGGGGATACAGAGGACACGGACGATACACCTCCCACAGAGGACAGCCTTTCGTTGCCTCTGGGCAGCCTGGCACACATGAGCGATTACATGCTGCAGTGTCTCCACAACGACCGCCGAGTTGCCCACATTCTAACTTGTGCTGATTACTGGGTGGCCACGCTGCTGGATCCCCGTTACAAGGACAACGTACCGTCCTTAATTCACTCACTGGAGCGCGATCGCAAGATGCGCGAGTACAAGCGCACGCTGGTAGACGCCATGCTGCTGGCATTCCCATCTGACAGCGGGGCCACAGTGGAAGCACAAGGCAGAGGAGGAGGAGGAGGAGGTCGCCAACGCAACCAGGGCACCGCCAGCACCTCAGAAGGCAGGGTTAGCATGGCCGAAATGTGGAAAAGCTTTGTCAGCACGCCACAACAAACAGCAGCACCAGCAGCTCAGATGGAACGTCTTAGCAGGAGGCAGCATTTTACCAACATGGTGGAGCAGTATGTGTGCACACGCCTACATGTAGTGAATGACGGGTCTGCCCCCTTCAACTTCTGGGTCTCCAAATTGGGCACATGGCTTGAGCTTGCCCTTTACGCCTTGGAGGTGCTGGCGTGCCCTGCAGCCAGTGTATTATCTGAACGGGTATTTAGCACGGCTGGGGGCGTTATAACAGACAAGCGCAGCCGCCTGTCCAGAGACAATGTGGACAAGCTCACGTTCATTAAAATGAACCAGGCATGGATCCCACGGGACTTTTCCGTACCTTATGCAGAATAGCAATGGATACCGACCTTACCCACCCATTGTTCCATTTTTGCTCTTTCTCACTCTTTTGGGGTGTACCCTCATTTAAAATTTTTGAAAAGAAGCAGTGTTGGCTACCTCGTCCTCCTCCTCAGGGCCAGATTAATGTAGGGGCTATTGGAGCTGCAGCTCCAGGCCCCTACCTTTTATATAGGCCCCGGGTTGGCCATATTCACTGTTACCGCTCTTCTGTCACTTGTAAACACAGAAGTCTGGCTTCTATGCTCGCTTCCCCAGGCAGCACCCTCAGAACCTCCCCACACAGCGTGAAGGCCGGACAAGGAGGGACAGTTGGCGATGCATGGATGTGTTTATGGGCTTCAGAGACAGCATCCCATGTTGAATTAGGCATGCATGGCTGCACCCTTCCTCCTCTGGGTGCATGGCAAGGCACGGCCCTTAAGGCCCTTCAAAATCCTCAGCACCAAGCCCATGATGCTGTTAATCCGGCCCTGGTCCTCCTCCACCGCCGCTTCCACCTACACCGCCCATAGGTGTGCGCAGCCTATTGCATTAAGGTGTGCACCCCAAAGTTGAAATACACATGCATGTGTTTGCCAGCAGGGAGAGTAATGTATCGGGGCCATGTACCTGTAGGCAAGGAGAAATAGAGCAGAGCAGGTCCCAGGGAGATCTTTCCCATCTCCTCACTGGCAATGCTATGTGCCCTAGGTGATTAGGGTGTGCCCAGGCACACCCAGCACACCCTGTGCGCACGCCTATGTCACCGCTAGGCTTGTGACGGTATCAGATTTTCATGCTGCGATTAATTGATTAAGGTTTTGCCACGGTATACGGTATTATCACGGTATTCTATTATTAAATTTAAATTATTAAATTTCCACCTCACTTCAATTTCATTGCTGAATTTAGGGGCTTTGGTTCACTTATGCACATTATTATATAGTCAGTCAGTACAGACTCTGTGAACCAGGCCTAAAATAGGTCATCAAGCAGTGTCTGGCCTAACTGGTGATAACTGGTTCTGGCGCTCGGCTCCGATCCGATGGCCTGGTCATTAAGAGGGCAAATCCTTGTGGTCAAGAAGTGGTTAAACCTGAAGGAGGTGTTGTTTATAAATTACTTTACTATTGCTTTAGGCCTGGTTCACATGTATGCGGGTTGGTGGTTCACATTTGCACAGGCATAGCAGCCCATTGATTTGAATGGGCTGCTATGCCCTCATTTTCCGCAGAAAAAAGGTGCATGCAGCATTTTTTTAAAATTCAGTGGCCTTGAAATCCATCCTGCTTTTGCACCATGCGACTAACCTGCAGTTCCTGCTCTGGCAAGCTTTCTGCATTTTTTGTATACGTGGGCACGGCATTTAAGAATAAACAGTTTGCGTGTGCAGCAACGGCAGGTAAGTCGCATGGTGCAAAAGAAGGATGGATTTCATGGCCAATGCATTTTTTTAAATTCTGCATGCACCTTTTTTCAGCTGAAATCGCAGGCATAGCAGCTCAAGCCCATTCACATCAATGGGCTGCTATGCCTGTGCAAATGTGGGCCCCCAACCCGCATACATGTGAACCAGGCCTAAAGCAATAGTAAAGTCATTAATTGGTTAAACCTGCAGGAGGACCGGTGTTTTTATCTATTAATGACTTTACTATTGCTTTAGGCCTGGTTCACATGTATGCGGGTTGGGGGCCCACATTTGCACAGGCATAGCAGCCCATTGATGTGAATGGGCTTGAGCTGCTATGCCTGCGTTTTCAGCTGAAAAAAGGTGCATGTAGAATTTAAAAAAATGCAGTGGCCATGAAATCCATCCTTCTTTTGCACCATGCGACTTACCTGCCGTTGCTGCACACGCAAACTGTTTATTTTTAAATGCCGTGCCCACGTATACAAAAAATGCAGAAAGCTTGCCAGAGCAGGAACTGCAGGTTAGTCGCATGGTGCAAAAGCAGGATGGATTTCAAGGCCACTGAATTTAAAAAAAATGCTGCATGCACCTTTTTTCTGCGGAAAATGAGGGCATAGCAGCCCGTTCAAATCAATGGGCTGCTATGCCTGTGCAAATGTGGGCCGCCAACCCGCATACATGTGAACCGCCAACCCGCATACATGTGAACCACCAACCCGCATACATGTGAACCAGGCCTAAAGCAATAGTAAAGTCATTAATAGATAAAAACACCGGTCCTCCTGCAGGTTTAACCACTTCTGGATCGCAAGGATTTGCCCCTTTAAAGACCAGGCCATCGGATCAGAGCGCCAGGACCAGTCATCACCAGGTAGGCCAGACACTGCTTGATGGCTATATAATAATGTAATGTGGGCTGCTAGGCGTGTGTGTGTATATATATATTTATTAGAGCTGCACGATTCTGGCCAAAATGAGAATCACGATTTTTTAGCTTGGAATAAAGATCACGATTCTCTCACGATTCTCTGTGTAACAAAAAAAAAAAAAATTGGGATAACTTTACTGTTACGTTTTTTTTTTTTTTTTTATTCATTAAAGTCTAATCATTGCGTTTGAAAGACTGCTGCGCAAATACAGTGTGACATAAAATATTACAACAATCGCCATTTTATTCTGTAGGGTCTCTGCTAAAAAAATATATAAAATGTTTGGGGGTTCTAAGTACTTTTCTAGCAAAAAAAAAACTGATTTTAACTTGCAAACAGCAAGTGTCAGAAAAAGATCCAGTCTTTAAGAGGTTAAACTTCCTTTCTCCCTGGCAGAGGGAAGGAAAAGATACAAATGTAATCATTTTTGTTTATAGTTAGGAGACTTAATGCTGAAAGGTGTTAGCTGAGTGAGTGAATGAGTCATCCAGCTCACTGAAATGTATCAATTCACAAGTCAGGCAGACTTGACAGAGAAACTCGGTATTTTAAAAATGCCACAATAACAATACCGTGGCTATGCAATACCGCGATATATCGAATTACCGAAAACCGGCATATGTCTAGTCACCGCCACATCCACCACCACCTCAACCTCCCTCCTACTCCATATGGGCCTCGTCCTTCAGAGATGAAGAAGAACATTGTTTTATTTTTCTGTTTTTTTTTGTTGTTTTAAGTTATTTCCCTATCCACATTTGTTTGCAGAGCACTTGCCATGCTCTTAATTACGTTTTGCTGCCATTTGCAGCACTCTAGCCCTTTCCTTTGGTGTTTTAGAGCCATTTTAGTGCCTTAAAGTTCGGGTCCCCATTGACTTCAATGGGGTTCGGTGTCCGGGAAAAGTTCGGTAAAAGTCCGGGACACGGACCCGGACTTTTTTTTAAAGTTCGGCCGAACCCGTCGAACACGGACATCTAGGTGTTCGCTCAACCCTATTCACGATCCCTGTCTGAACACATAAGACATGTAAGACTAGTATTATCGAGATTGCTTGCACACAACCTTTATGTGAAACTGAAAAAATGCTTGTTTCATAAAGAAGAGGTACTGTTTCTAGGCTACATCATATCCAAAACAGGAATCGAGATGGACATGAGTAAGATATCCTGCATTCAGGATTGGCCTACACCAACCACACGCAAGGCGCTACAGCGATTCCTTGGATTTTCGAATTTCTACAGGAAGTTCATCAGAAACTTCTCTGCCATTGTGAGACCCCTCACACAGCTCACTAGCATTAAAAAACCATTCAAATGGTCAGATGAAGCAAATAAAGCTTTTCACCTGTTAAAGACAAGGTTTACTTCTGCTCCCATATTACGCCATCCAGACCCATCCCTCCAATACATTCTGGAAGTAGATGCGTCAAACATGGCAGTAGGAGCAATACTCTCCCAACGACCAACTCACACTTCACCACTTCATCCAGTCGCCTTTTTTTCTAAATCCCTAAGCAGTCCAGAGATAAATTACCCCGTGGGTGAAAAGGAACTGCTTGCTATAAAATTGGCTCTGGAGAATTGGCGACATTTACTCGAAGGCACCCAATTACCAATACTTATATACACGGACCATAAAAATCTCCAATATCTTCAGACTAACAAAACTCTCTCTCACCGACAGGTACGATGGTCACTATTCTTTCTAAGGTTTAATTTCCTAGTGACCTACACACCTGCAGATAAGAACAAAAAGGCGGATGCACTATCACGACTAACTGAAGAAAACTACTTCGAAATCCCTTCCGTTCCTTTAATACCTCACAAACGCATTATTGGAGTGGTCCGTTCCTTGAAGGAAGAGGTTTTGCATGGTATAAGTTTGGATTCACCCCCACCACAACTAAATACTGATGCAGAAGGCTTCCTCTACTACAACGACAAACTTTACATACCACCTACCATACGCACCAAGATCTTGGAATTATCGCATGATGTGCCTATGGCAGGATATATGGGTATGACAAAGACTCTTAATCTGATTACCAGGCAATTCTGGTGGCCTGACATGAAAACATCTATACAAAAATTCGTCTCTTCATGCAATGTCTGTGCCAGGTCCAAAATTGACACTACGAGACCATCCGGTCTACTATGCAGTCTACCAATACCCCAAACTCCATGGGAAGTTGTGTCCTTGGACTTTATAGTGGAATTGCCTCCTTCCAAAGGATTTAATACCATCTTAGTGTCAGTGGACCATCTGACAAAAATAGCACATTTCATTGCTATTCGCAGACTACCTTCGTCCAAACAAACGGCAGAACTCCTGATGAAACATGTCTTTAAGTTACATGGTATCCCAAAAACTCTTTTGTCTGACCGTGGATCACAATTTATTTCCAAGTTCTGGCAAGAACTATGTCACATACTACGGATCGAGCGGAAGCTCACTTCTCCTTACCATCCGCAGACCAACGGACAGACTGAAAGAGTCAACCAATGCATCGAGCAATATTTACATTGTTACACTTCTTACCAACAGGCAGAATCTGGCAGAATTTGCCTACAACAACGCAACCCACAGTACGACCAAGCAGAGTCCGTTCTACTTGAACTATGGGTTTCATCCCTCTATTCTTCCACCACGCATCCTTCCTTCAAATAATCCAGTAGCCTCAGACTATCTTACCCAAATAAAGGACTCTCTGGGTTTGCTTAATACTACCATTGCACACGCTCATAGTCAACAAAAGAAGTACTATGATCTTCGCAGAAGACCTTCTCCTCAGTACGCTATCGGGGACCTCGTTTGGCTCTCAACAAAAAATTTAAGACTGAAAATCCCTAGCAAAAAGCTTGGACCTCTGTTCTTGGGACCTTTCCCAATCAAGAAACTTATTGGAAAAGCTGCAGTACAGCTTACATTGCCAATAGACCTCAAAATACATCCCATTTTCCGTGTGTCGCTACTGAAGCCCCATGTTCCTGACCAAGGAATAAGGCCTACTATCCCACCTCCTCCTCTTGTACAAGTTGAAGGTGGAGAAGAATATGAGATAAAAGAGATTCTGGATTCTCGTATCCACAGAGGAAGACTTCAGTACTTGGTTCGATGGAAGAACTATGGGCCCCAAGACGACACCTGGCTAAACACCTCTGACATACATGCCTCTAGATTAATCCACAATTTTCATGCGAAGTACCCAGACAAACCAGCTCCAGAGGCCTTCAGGAGCCGGCCTTAAGGGGGGGGTACTGTAATGTTCTGGTACCTTTGGGTACCCTAATTACTCTTTCATAAGTGTATGCGCCCCACCATTCTCTTTTGGTAAGGTGCGCATACACCTTTAAGACTGATGCTGTCATCACTGAGCGCCGGACTGGATGGCTATTTAGATCGCTGGCTCTCACTCACATGTGTTCGTTCAAACTGCTTTGTGCCTTGATGCTAACCTGTCTTGAAGCTCTCATGCTTGCAAGCATACCTCGCTGTCGGAACCACGCTGCGCTGATCCCTGTATCCCGCTACCGGATCATCCGCTCTTGCCGAACCTCTCCACTGCTACATTGCTATTAGTGATAAGTACCCCACAGGGGAAACCTCTATAACCTTCATACTAAAGCTTACACTATCTAGCTCTGCATACTAAGGACTATTACTACATCTGCATTATCTAAGATTGCTAGCTCTTGAGCCTACTACCACCTGTTCTTGCACTGGGATGATCTCTCTTGTATGTCCACCTGCTACTCTGTCATCTGCTACCATACATGATTGCTAAACCTATCTGCATCCCATCTGCTACTATCTTACTTTCAAGAACATTTCCTTTCAAGTGTCTGTCATCTACCATCTCTACCCAACCTGTCTCTTCAGCCTATCATCACTGTGTTACTATATACATAAGTCACTCTAGGAAACATCTTATTGAGTGTGTGTATTTACTTGCTGAATTGAGATCATCCACACATGATGAGTCATTGGGAGTTGGGATTGGTGTCTCAGCGTTTCTCTACATGACTACTGAAGTGGAATATTTCTGCAGCTGAAAATCCACATCATACATAAAACGCAGGAGCTTTACAGTGAGCAGTGAAATCAACAATTTACAACCTTAGAAAGCCTGAAAACAGTAATTGGATTTTGGGGTCCTGTACGTGGCTAGGTTACCAAAAAGTCCTCCCCATGGGGTATCCCGATACTCAAGAGAACCAGCAGAATGTATTTTGGGGTGTCATTTCACAAATACCCATGGCATGTGTGAGCAATATATATAATTTAAATGACAATTTTGTGTAAAAATAAAAAATAAATTGTCCTTTTCCCAAAACTTGTGGCAAAATATAAAATATTTCATGGACTCAACATGCCTCTCAGCAAATAGCTTAGGGGGTCTGCTTTCCAAAAAGAGGTCATTTGGGGGTGTTTTTGTGCTATCTTGGCCTCCGAAACCGTGAAAGGTAGCGAGGAGTGAAATCAACAATTTACGCCCTTAGAAAGCCTGAAGGCAGTGAATGGTTTTCGGGGTCCTGTAAGCAGCTAGACTGCCAAAAAGTCTCACATGGGGTAGCCCAATACTTAGGAGAAGCAGCAGAATGTCTTTTTGGGTATAACTCCAAATATACCCATGGCATGCGTGAGCAATTTATCATTTCAATGACAACTTTGTGTAAAAAAAATAATTTTTTTTCTCAAAATGTTAGTGTTTTTTTTTGTTTTATATCGCAAAAAATAAAAACCACAGAGGAGATCAAATACCACCAAAAGAAAGCTCAATTTGTGGGGAAAAAGGACATAAATTTAGTTTGGTTATAGCTTTGCATGACTGCACAATTACCAGTTAAAGTCATGCAGTGTCAAATTGCAAATGGCCTGGTTATTAAGGGGGTAAAACCTTCCGGTCCAGAAGTGATTAAGCAAATATATTTACAACTGGCTTTTAAGCCAATACAAATGTACATTTATAGTAACTCCTGCCACTCAGGTAGATTTTTTTTTTTTTGTATCAGAATAACATAGAATTTTATGGAAAAGGTAATCAAGTCTCTCTCCTACAGAAGTCTCTAACATTCATCTTGTGACAAGCAGCAGAAGCAAGTATAAGGCAGAAACAGCTTTTTTGAGCAGCCTTTGGCCCATTTCTACCAAAAGCCTGTTGGGAATTAAAACTGATAAAAATAACACTGAAATTCTGATTTGGCTATGGACATACATAATTATTCAGAATTTTAGAATCAACCCTACTTTACATACTAAAATTGGAAGAAAAAGAGAAAGTAGTGATAACAGCCATAATAGCCTTCAGGTCTTAGGCTGGGTCTTCCTGTACAGAAATTCAGCTGGTCCAGATGAATTTGGATACATGTGCATTCCTGTCTGTTTAATAGAGGATGGTCATCAGACCAGCTTCTGGTAAATGGTCCTGCAGAAAATCCAGCATTCGATCAGCTGCTGCAGCCAATGGCATTGATCCGTGTATTCTGACAAGGAGGGTCCCCGCTGTCAGAATACAATAGCATGGCAGGGGAGATTCCCACATTCACATCCACATCGCTTGTATGGATGCAGAAATATGTCAGTTTTTTTTTTTTTTTTTGTTCAACCCACTGGTTGAATGAAAAAAAAAAACAATTGTTGCATCTATACACAACTTTAAATGACACAGTCCAGTCTTCCAACAAACTGCTTGAAATCTTACAAATTACAATGGACAATACATAGACCCAGGTCTTAGGCTGGGTCTTCCTGTACAGAAATTCAGCTGGTCCAGATGAATTTGGATACATGTGCATTCCTGTCTGTTTAATAGAGGATGGTCATCAGACCAGCTTCTGGTAAATGGTCCTGCAGAAAATCCAGCATTCGATCAGCTGCTGCAGCCAATGGCATTGATCCGTGTATTCTGACAAGGAGGGTCCCCGCTGTCAGAATACAATAGCATGGCAGGGGAGATTCCCACATTCACATCCACATCGCTTGTATGGATGCAGAAATATGTCAGTTTTTTTTTTTTTTTTTTTTTTTTGTTCAACCCACTGGTTGAATGAAAAAAAAAAACAATTGTTGCATCTATACACAACTTTAAATGACACAGTCCAGTCTTCCAACAAACTGCTTGAAATCTTACAAATTACAATGGACAATACATAGCCTTCTAATTACTCCTTTGTATAAAAGAGAACCAATGCCATGATTAGACCTCATAGTGGGAACTAAAAACATAAACAGCAAATCCGGATAAAAACTAAAATTCTGATTCATTTAATAATTTAACCCACAAAATATTGCCACTATAATACAAAAAAAAACTCCTCTCAGTTGAGGTCCCTTTTGGTGATACATACCTTTGAAAGCATTTGGTTATATCTGTTATCATAATTGCAAAAAATACCTATGAATCTTGATAGAAATTTTGTGAACTGACAACTCGCCATGCTCCATGTCCCTATTGACTCTTATTAATTGCATTGCTCCCAACTATCTCTGATGACACAGGAACCACACCTCTCTCTGTACTGGACAAAAGCAGAGGGACAAAGTCCTGTAGTCCTATTTGGTTTGTGTTGTTTAGATAGAGTAGAGCGAGGTATAATCCTAGGACAGGAAGTGTGTTAAGCTAGCCTCAGATGGATCGAAATTCAGCTGGTTCAGTAGGAGCCAGCCTAATTTCAATCTGTCTATGGGCAAGTTGGTTGTACTGAAGTGGATCCATTGATCCACTTCAGTACAACCAGCCTGTTGAGTTTTTTCGCATTATCACTTCCAGTGGCTATAGCTGCCAGGAGTGGTCATTGTACTCTGCCAGTGGGTAAGGCTCCACATGCTCCCCGCCGGCAGAACACAACAACACTGCGGGAGAGATTCTGACTGACTGTGTTGATGGAGGAATCAAGCCATTTTCTTACCTCCAACCCATGGTTGAAGGAAAGAAAACTCCATAATGTATGACCTGCCTAACTGATAAAATTACCAGATGAAAAAAGGGAAAAAAACACGTGAAAAATGAAAACCAATAGAGCTACCACATCTAGCACACGAGTTGACGTATATTACTTTTATATTTTTGGGATGCGAAATGCTTCAATTAAGCAATTCAATTACTATTTTTTTTAGTTCCATTATGGAGGCAGATTGAACAGGGCTTTCTGAATAACTGCTCTCAATAATAATAATAATAAAAAAAAAAAAAAAGCTTCAAGAAGATGGCAGCAGGGATGAATCCAGGTTGTGAATAATTTATTTGCAAATGTTTAGGGAGGGGCATGCATAAGTAGAATGAGATTGTCTCAAGGCATGTATAATTAGAAGAGACATGTTTATTACTGCATATATTTCCCCATATGTTTTAAATAGAAAAAAAAATGTGATCTTAGCTCTAGAACCACTACTCGTGTAGGCAGTATCCATTCAGACAATCTATGCCTTCATGTCACAGACATACCTTCAAGGCACTTTTCTTGCTCTAAAAATGTATGCTTCTTAGTCAGAATCAGTATATATCCTACAATATAATCTTTTACAGTACAGAACTCCTATAGTTTTTTTATAACACATTGCATTGCTTTTAGCATATCCAAGAGTCTCTAGTTCATATATAAAACAGAGTGGTGCAGATTTTTCTTCTTTTATTGGTTATTAAATCTAGATGATGTATCTAAAGTCAGCAGTGCTGAATGGATGTTTTCTTTTTATGATAGCTATAAAACCTCAAGGAAGGCATATCAGAGCCAGAGCCACTGAATGAATTTTCAGTCAGTGGGAATCGATATGAAGAACTTTACCCTTTGATCTACAGTATTTTGTCTGTCTGGGAAGAATCTTAGAAGAATTGAAAACCTAGCTTAGCTGGAATGTAAAGAAACAGATGATGAAAACAATTTCAGATTAATTAGAGGCATTTATTTTGCTTGCACAAACTATTCATGTCAATGAGCACCTATAACAGTGCTGTCATTATTTTTACAGAGATTAGAAATTAGTGCAAAAATAATTTTCTTTTTATACTGGCAAGTACTAACAGAACATCTTTAAGCTAAAGAGAACGAATGCCACCATGCATACAGCTCAATAAGTGAATAATAGATATACCCAATCTAGCATATTACAGTGCCAAAGATAAAAGGTGCCTTTGCTCAGCTACAAAACATCATTAGAACAATGAAATCCAATGCTGTCTCTAGCAGCAGCATAAAACTAGTAAAAGAAAAAAAATCAGATTTGTCTTTAATTTGATGCATCAAATATGTAACTGATTAGATTACAATTACAAAAGCTATTTTAAATAGAGGGAATATGTAATTGGCAGCTTTCCTGCAAGCTAGAAGTGCTTATGTCAAATACAGCTGTAACTTGGCTTGTTAGGTAAACAAAATGTGTCTTGACTGTCATTGCCATAAAATATTAATGCACTAGAAGTCTCTAAACCTTACTAAGCATAAGGCCTATTATCACACTTAAGAGCAACACAATCTAATAAATCGCTAGCAGTATAAAAACGAATTCAGCTGGCACAGACAGTAATCTCCCTGAGGGATAGTAAGTGCCTAATCTTCAGATATAGCAGCTGAAGCACAGGCAGAAATAATGTTTCTGCTGCTCAGAGGAAATACATTTTTACTAAATTCTCTTATTTAACCACTAATGGCATGATTAAGAGAATCTATATTATGTCAGATATTTCAAACCAGTCATAAAATTACAGTAAATATAATCTGTGTTCTCTGTGAGATATGATCTTCACAGTTTGGCAAAGATTTGTAATGGGAACTATATGTAGTGTTTAGAAAACATTAAATGTGAATCTACGGCATGAAATTTAATTTACTAGCAATTAAATTCTTAATAAAACAACATATAAAGGTTCAAAGTCAATGATCAGAAACCGATATTCTGATCAAATATTTATGATTTAACTAGCCCTATGTTAAAATAATGTACAGTAAATTCTGACAGTACACCAGCAGATGCAGCAAACAAACTGTTCTGTGTGCACCCAAAGGACTAATGAGCATGATGTTTCCACTCACCATTACTAGAAAACAACTAGGGCTTGTCTCTCAGCATTAGCCCTGCCAGCATGTATAATTTGTATGCGTTCTATCTTTTTTTTTTTTTTTTTGTATAATAGTTATTATTAACGCCACAGTCCTTAAATGTGGTGGGCTACTTAGTTTTTCTTTAGGCTTATTTTCATTGTCATTTGGTGTTCCCACACTTCCTATCCTAGAGCAACGATGCTCAGTTACTGTACAAGCACCTTCATTTTTCTTCATCTCGATAACACTGAGGTATTCTGCAGTTCACAGAAGATATCTGGCACAGCAGGGTTTAAGCTTACAGTTCAGTGAGCAGGAAGCAACAGGAACACTGGATTTCTGACAGAAACAGCAGGTATTTTTCTGTACATCACTGGTTTGCTATGGAAAGGTTGAGTGCCAGTATCAGCTGCTTCCTCACCAATCCCTGACAGAAATTGAAACTGTCATATATGGAGCAGGAAAAATACCACTACTATACATGAAATTTGGCTGCCACTGAAAGAACATTGTTTGGAGTATCTCATCACTGCTCATGAAGAATACATAACCATAAGGATACATTAAGGGTTATAAAAGAATATTGGTTTTTACTTTGCTTTGGGATTATTGCCTACCACTCAGGAACTCAATACTAGATACGAGGTGATCACACAAAGTGGTTGTAAAGGCTAAAGGTTTTTGTTACCTTAGAAGCCTGTCATGTTCAGCCCCCCCCCCCCAAAAAAAAAATGTTTACCTGAGCCCCATCTCGATCCAGTGCCATGCCTCTTTTTCTCTCCTCATAGGACTCAGAGGCAGGGGTTGGGATTGATCCCCACTGTGTGTGTTAATAGAGGCACAGAGCTCGGCTTGGGATTGAGCCAGTATGAGTGACCCGTAGGTAGTGGCTTGTTATGTGGGCACTCAAAAGGGAGGAGAAGCTGAGACCACCAGTGGGGGACCATAGGAATGGAGGTTCTGGCTGCCCTGTGCAAAACCATTGAGCAGAGCAAGTAAGTATACCATAATTATAATTAAAAAAAAAAAAAAAAAAAAACCCTTTACAATTACTTTAATGCCCTTAAAAAGGATTCCCTTAGAAAAACTGAGATCATTGCTGAATACCCTGTGGGGAGGCATCCTCATGGATGAGTAATAGACACAGCGAGCTTCTTAGTTACATGGTACTGGACCTGGAGAAGTGTATAACTATAAAATACACTGAGTCTAATTTTCTAAAGATATGCGTGTATAATCATGCGCTCATTCCACATGACAATACAATCTTGCTCTGATTCAATATTACCATCCAAATCCAATGTCCACTGAATTTATTATCTATATGGGAGGTGTATACATATACTTTATTATTAAGTGTGGTTTGCTATAAAATATACATTCCAGAATTCAAAAAATATGTTAAGTAATGTACGGTGCACCCAAATTAAAGAGATTTTCCATTTTAATAGCGTCCTGCTCTCCCATTATGAAACTTCACTTATGGTTTACTTTTTCAATACAGCTCAGGCTTGGGTCCCAGCTCTATTAAAACAACCTATTACCTCGTAAACTTTGTTGTGGCTGAATAAAATAAATTTTTCATGCTCTTCTGCATATGAGGAGCTCATTGGCCCCTGTAACATGGAACACCCTGTGAGTGGCCCTGGTCAACCGCCTGACTCTGCTCAGTGGGTTTCCATCTCTCATACTTTTTTTTTTTACTCCACATATGTAAAATGTTTTTTTTGGAAGGCACTGGACTTTCACTTTTGATGGTCAGCTGGCTAGGGAGCTATGCCACACTTATCAGGGAGTTTGTTTCCATTCTTTTACAGTTTATTGCCTTTTTTGAGAATGATACATTCTTTGATAGAGGCTTTTAACCTTTGGCTTGTCCTCCATTTGAGTAACAAGTGGCTATTTGTGTATTTTTATGTTTTTCATTGTTACTCCCTAAGCTGTGCCTGAGTTACCTAGAGCTGATAATACTCTCGACATTGTGATTGTTAACCTTTGTCTTTCCTTAAATAAAAAATTCATTAAAAAAATTGTTTTCTCTACATGTTGTGGGTCTAAGCACTGTTACCTTTATATATTCACATGCGACATAGGAATAAAACTGCATCAAGTGTGCAGGGCTATTGTTTGAGACAACTCTAGCAAACTTCCATGTCTAAAATTAGGATTCAGCTCTTAAGAGGTTCTATATGCTGTTGCTTGTAAAATATTACAATAATAAATGCATTTTTATACAACAGCAAAGTGTTCAGGAATGTTTTATATGCCTTTTTTCTCCTATGCATCTTATTGCTTAGAAAGCTGGTTACATTATATTCTTCATCTCAGGTTGGTTTTTAAAAAAAATTGGCATGCACAATTTGTGGTGGACACTATAGAAACAGAGGACAAGAATGGCACAACCAGGCAAATAGGTCAGAGGCCATAGGTTCTAAGCATGCATTTTTCTACTTCTGATTTGATTCTAATATTTTCAGTTTATTAAATAATAAAGTTGAACTCCAGGAAAACAGTTAAATACACAGTCAAACTACATATAAGGGCCCTTTTTACCTTCCAGCTTTGCTTTGCCACATAATTAATCTCTCTTTTATCTCCTCTCTTTCCGCCTATCAGCATGCTCCTTGTTAGCACCTGCATAATGCAGCATAATTGATTAGCTCTTAGTGCTGCTTCACCTTCTCCCAGTCTAAAATCTGCTGTATAGGGGATTGCAAGAAGCCAATGCCAGTTTAAATGCATTTATTTACATTGCTTGCATTAAAAAAATAATGATTTATTAAAGAGTACAAAGCTGCCTTCATTTGTGTCTTTTCTATCTATCCTAATCTTTAAGATTATGAATTTAGCACATAGACTGGGCAAGTAGAGAGAAATATTTTTAAAGAGCGGTTATTATCGCAACAACCTTTTGTTTTTTTTAAGCTTGTGGCATATAAAGATCTTTCTAATCATGACTTGACAAGGTGCAGGTGCGCAAAACATGTTGTCATGGTGACAGGACCACACAGCAATTGGCTTGCATTCTACACACCCCTTCATCCCCACGGTCTCAGCTTTCCTTCCAGTCACAGCGAATAACGTCATCGCTGGCGGCCTCTGCACAGGCTCGGTCTTCGTGTCATTTCACCATAAGCCCTTGAGGCTGCAGCTTCCCTCTACCACCCGGCCATCCCATCTGCCTTACAATATTGCAGCTCTTATGGAAGCTTGGCAGCCCAGCATTTAGTTCTAGCTGAGGACTCATTCTCCAATGGAAGACACTGTGGATACCTTCATCTGTCTGGCAAGTAGTAAGGCTCAGCCATAGTGGGTCTTGTTTATTCCATCCATTTGGTGTCCTTGATTTGCATAGCCTGGTTTACTATGAACTCCAATGTTTTATTATGCGATTTACATGGTTAATAAGGAAACTTTTTATCTTTCATCTCGTAGAAATGTGTAGAATATCACACTGACTTAAAAGTTCACTCACACAGGTTTATTATCTCTGCTTCAAGCCTGGCCCCAAGTGCTTTTTTTTACCTTGATGCTGTTTGTCTTCCTCTCCTTCCCAGGAGTCTTTAATTAGCAGCTACAGATCCCAGGGTTGTTATTTTCAACAACACTTCTCTAGCGGCCGCCTGATCATTGTGTGGACTATTTTAAAGCATAGTATAGTCTTGCCATTTGAAGTCATTGAATATGTTCAATAGATTACGAAGTCAGATGGAATATGATGTTTTTCTTATATGCAACATAGAATGAAAAACAGACGTATGCCATCTGAGTCCCAGAAGAAATAAAATATACCTGCATTGTGTGCAGAAAATCCAATTGTAGAAAAAAAACTCACATTACTTCTACTTGATAAAACATCACTAGCAAAATTGATTATGGAATGTTGAGTAGAATGATATTCTCAAAAGTTAAGAAAAACTATTTAAAACGGTGGCAGAAGCAGCAAACAATCCAGACATATTCCAAGCCAAATAAAGTTTAAGGAAAATGAATTTTTAGTTGATGAGACTACTCAGTTAAAAGATTATCTAGGATCTTCACCATCTACTGGGGAAAGATTTGGAATGTTCAGAATCCTATAATAGGTACACCTCTCACATTTTTGTAAATATTTTATTATTTCTTTTCATGTAACAACACTGAAGAAATTAGGTTTTTCTACAATGTAAAGTAGTAAGTGTACAACTTGTATAACAGTGTAAATTTGCTGTCTCCTCAAAATAACTTAACACACAGCCATTAGTGTCTAAACCTCTGGCAACAAGAGTGAGTACACCACTTAGTGAAAATGTCCAAATTGGGCCCAATTAGCTATTCATGTGACACATTAGTGTTACAAGGTCTCAGGTGTGAATGGGGAGCAGGTATGTTAAAATATCACTCTCACTCTCACTCTCTCATACTGGTCACTGGAAGTTTAACATGGCACCTCATGGCAAAGAACTCTCTGAGGATCTGAAAAAAAAGAATTGTTGCTCTACATAAAGATGGCCTAGGCTATAAGAAGGTTGCCAAGACCTCAAAACTGAGCTGCAGCACTGTGGCCAAGACCACACAGTGGTTTACCAGGACAGGTTCCACTCAGAACAGGCCTCGCCATGGTCGACCAAAGAAGATGAGTGCACATGCTAAGCGTCATATCCAGAGGTTGTCTTTTGGAAATAGATGTATGAGTGCTGCTAGCATTGCTGCAGAGGTTGAAGGGGTAGGGGATTAGCCTGTTAGTGCTCAGATTATACACCACACACTGCATCAAATTGGTCTGCATGGCTATCACCCCAGAAGGAAGCCTCTTCTAAAGATGATGCACAAGAAAGTCCCCAAACAGTTTGCTGAAGACAAGCAGACTAAGGACATGGAATACTGGAACTGTAAATGTCCTGTGGTCTAATGAGACCAAGATAAACTTGTTTGGTTCAGATGGTGTCAAGTGTGTAGCGGCAACCAGGTGAGGAGTACAAAGACAAGTGTGTCTTGCCTACAGTCAAGCATGGTGGTGGGAGTGTCATGGTCTGGGCTGCATGAGTGCTGCCTGCATTGGGGAGCTTCAGTTCATTCATGGAACCATGAATGCCAACATGTACTGTGACATGCTGAAGCAGAGCATGATCCCCTCCCTTCAGAGACTGGGCCGCAAGGCAGTATTCCAACATGATAATGACCCCAAACACACCTCCAAGATGACAACTGCCTTACTAAAGAAGCTGAGGGTAAAGGTAATGAACTGGCCAAGCATGTCTCAAGATCTAAACCCTATTGAGCATCTGTGGGGCATCCTCAAACAGAAGGTGGAGGAGCGCAAGTCTCTAACATCCACCAGCCCTGTGATGTCGTCATGGAGGAATGGAAAAGGACTCCAGTGGCAACCTGTGAAACTCTGGTGAATTCACGCCCAAGAGGGTTAAGGCAGTGATGGAAAATAATGGTGGTCACACAAAATATTTACACTTTGGGCCCAATTTGGACATTTCCACTTAAAGGTGTACTTACTTTTGTTGCCAGTGGTTTAGACATTAATGGCTGCTTGTTAAGCTATTTTGAGGGGACAGCAAAAATGTGAGGGGTGTACTCACTTTTGTGAGATACTGTATATATATATATATATATAGATATATATATATAGATATATATATATCTATATATATATATATATAGTTCTTTGACCATGCGTGAAAGCTTTAACACAACAACAGAAATGTATTGGTAAATGGTAACTCCATAATAATAATAGGAGACAATACAACAACAACAAAAATGGGTATCTTAGTTCTCAACGTTCCGAAAATAATAATACGAAAGTCCATAATGCAAATCTGGTCATGTTGCTCTTGCTTCTGGGACAACCTTCCATTGTGATTCCAATTGGATATAGCGTATTTAGCAACGGGCTTTGGACCAGCTTTCCTAGCTTTCTGAGATTATACTTTATTAATGTGGACATAGGTATCCTGAAAAGTACTCCTAAGACATAATAATTTAAATAAATGCTTACATTGTAATTCTGAGTAGTAAGGACCTTTGTTTAGAATTGCTATAGATTTTCTGCAAAATAATAATGAAACCTCTCCCATTGACATGTTTAACAATTTGAATGGTTACTACCTTCAGCCAGGTGCTCTCAGATTTTCATCGCCCCCCCCCCCTTATTCATCCATTGTCATATGCCTGCAGATAACTCTGCCATGCCTTCTGCTGGTTACCACTGTGTGTGTATGTGATCCTTCAAGTCTCCAGGGGGGGGAACTTGTTGCCATTACAGCTCACTACTAATTCCTTTTACTGAAACTGTGTTCAGTTATCCAAACCCTGATGGGCTAAAACTTTAGCTGGTGCGAAACATTTGTCCATGTAGTTTCATCCCAACTATCGTGTGTAGCTACTGTAGGAGTCTTGCAGACTGAGGAAGGGGTCATACCTTTAGCAGGCCCAGAGTAGGCAGTGTCAACCAAGCAGACAAAATAATTTGATTTCAGAATGTGGATACGTTTGATGTTACTCCTGGCTTCAGGAATAATCAAACGAAATTACTCTTAAGTAAAATTGGACTATACTATACCTGCTATTTGCCAATCACTATGAGTCTCATAATTCCCAGTATATCGATATGATATTAAAGCCATGCTCTTTGAACTTAGTTATGGCACAAAAAAAAATTGACCAATGACTGCATACAATGACTGCCACATATTAGGAGTGTAAAGAGGACTGTGTGTAACAGGTACAAAGAAAATAGTCGTATGACTGTTGCTAAAACCTGGTGTTAATGTTGCTGTTGTCAAAGTTTGTAATAGCTAAATGACATAAGGGAGCTTCAATCAATGTATAAAAAAAAAAAAATATCCAATGTTGGAAGAGGAAAAAAAACTGTTGGAAATTGGCCAGCACAAATTGCTATATGGAAGCTTTTTTTTTTTTTTTTTTGAAAATCTTTTTATTGGTATAAAACAGAGAAAACCAACAACACAATACAATAAAACAAAATCAACATAGGTGCATTCAGTCAATTACATGGCACAGAAAAGGTAAACACAACACTGCCATTCACAATACTATTGCGTAGGTATACAGCGTTCACAACCAGCATATCCAAAGAAAAAGAGGGAAAAAACACACCCCCATGCGGAGGCAGCAAACCATTGAAGAGCGGGGTGGCAGGCCCGAGAGTTCAAGCTCACTCCGGGCATGCCAGCAGGGCGGCCGAGGAGCCCTCCAGCCACCGCAGCCAGACGCGGTCATGTTTTTTGGGGCAGCCCCTATGAGCATAGGTGTCCCGGTATAGAGGGATAACCCCATCCACAAGATCTCTCCAGTGCTGGAGCGTGGGGGGAGTCTGCCTACGCCAATGCAAAGCAATGTTTTTCCGGGCATAGAAAAGTAGGAGGCCCAAGAGGGTGCGGTCCGCTACCCTGGGCACCAGGTCATCCAACAGCCCCAGGAGGCCAAGCCGGGGGGAGGGCTCCAGGTCCATCTGCAGAAGTGCAGAAGACACGGAAAAAATACGAGACCAATAGGCTGAAAGTCTCGGACAGGTCCAAAAAACGTGAAAAAAATCTCCCGGAACACCCCCACAGCGCCAACACTCCGGGGACTGTGTAGGATAGATTCGGTGCATGCGATGCGGGGTGAGGTAGGCCCTGTGCACAATTTTAAACTGGACCAGACGGTCACGCATGGAGACCAGAATCCTGAACGGGGAATCCCAAATATGCAACCAGTCCTCCGAGTCCAAGTCCGGGACATCCCGGGCCCAGCGAGAGTGGAGGCCCAAGAGTTCCGGAGAGGAGACCCGGAGGAGATGGCGATGTAGCACCGAGACCGCTCGAGAGGAGCAGTCGTAACGTAGGACCCGCTCTAGATCCGGCTGCACCAGCTGGGAACTCTCAGGGGGAAACTGGGCCCTGAAGGCGTGGGACAACTGCAGATAGTGGAAGAAGTGCGAGGGGGGGATATTGCGGTCTGTAACAAGACATGTGAAGGACGGAAGAGTCAAGTCAGGCGTGAGGTCCGAGACCCTCTTTATGTTATACTTAGTCCATCGCACCGGGTCAGGGAGATTGTACAAGTGGGGCAGGGAGGGGTTCCTCCACAGAGGGGCGCTCGGGGAGGACGCGGTGCTCGGGTAAGACTCCAACAGGAGCCCCTGGCGCCACGCCCGAAGCGTCGTGCGCATGGAGGTAGTCAACCCGTAGGGGGCCTGAGGCCCACGAAACAAGAGAAGGGACAATGCCTCCGTGGAACCCAGCACCGCGGCCTCCACCACCACTGCGGAATTAGAAGCCTCCGGAGCCAGCCACCAGACAGCCGTGACCAGCTGAGAGGCCAAGAAATATTTGTGACAATCGGGGAAAGCCAGTCCCCCCTGGGAGAGAGGGCGCATAAGGGTGGCAAATTTATATCTGGGGGGGCGGGGGCCCCACAAGAAACTGGAGAACATCTTGTTCAAGGCAGTGAAAAAGGACTTCGGGATCCACTGCGGAGAGTGGCGAAACAAATATGTCGCTATATGGAAGCTTTAATATTCTATATCATCCTTTATAAATGTATTAAATGTTCTCAATATAATGTTCCCAATTCCCCTCTTTTTTATTTTTTTATTTCACCATAGCAAAACTAAACTTAAGAATCACCCAAAAATAAAGATGATAAAGGTAAGAAAGAGAAATGGTTAAAAAAAAATGAAAATACATTTTTTTTTTTTAAATGCAGATTTAATGCTGCCTCAACATGACATTTGCCCTACACCTTTCTCTTTAACCACTTTAATACAGGGCACTTCCCTCCCTTCCTGCCCAGGCCAATTTTCCCCTTTTAGCGCTGTTGCAATTTGAATGACAATTGCGTGGTCATGCAACACTGTACCTACACCAAATTTATGTAATTATCCCCCCACAAATAGAGCTTTCTTTTGGTGGTATTTGATCACCTGTGCGATTTTTACTTTTTGCTAAACAAATAAAAAAAGACCGAAAAGTTTGAAAAAAAAAAAAAAGTTTTTTTGTTTATGTTATACAATTTTGTAAATAAATAAGTTTTTTCCTGCACTGATGAGCACTGATGAGACTGCACTGACAGGCACTGATGGGGTGGCACTGATGGGGTGGCACTGATGGGGTGGCACTGAAAGGCGGCACTGATAGGCGGCACTGATATGCGGCAATGATAGGCACTGATATGCGGCACTGATAGGTAGCACAGATATGCAGCATTGGTGGGCACTGATAGGCGGCACTGCTGGGCACTGATAGGCGGCATTGATGGACACTGATAGGTGGCACTGATGGGCACTGATAGGTGGCACTGACGGGCACTAATGGGCACTGATAGGCGGCACTGGTGGGCACTGATGGGCACTGATGGGTGGCACTGACGGGCGGCACTGATGGGCACTAATGGGCACTGATAGGCGGCACTGGTGGGCAATAATGGGCACTGGTGGGCGACACTAAAGGATGGCAATGATGGGCACTTGTGGGCAGCACTGATAGGGAGGACACTGGTGGGCATCACTGATGGGGAGGGCAATGGGAGTCTCCCTGAGCCCTGATTGCCATCCCTGGTGGCCATAGTGGGCATACCTGGGGTCATAGTGGGCATCCCTGGGGTCATAGTGGGCATCCCTGGGGTCATAGTGGGCATCCCTGGTGGATCTAGTGGCATCCCCCCCCAAGGGTCTGCACTGGTAATCAATGATCTGATCAACGGCTGTTCCTATTTACTATGTGACCAGCCGTGATTGGACACGGCTGATCACATGGTAAAGAGCCTCCGTCAGAGGCTCCTTACCGAGATCGGAGATGCAGGGTGTCAGACTGACACCCGGGGGGGCGCCCAGAGCTGTGTTATCCTGCCACCGTCATATGACGTCCGGTCAGGATAACACAACCACATTCCCGCCGTCATTTTGTAATAGGGCGGGCGGGAAGTGGTTAAATTGTTAAAGAGCATTGAATCTGTATTTAGTTTAAAATACACAATTGAAACTGCTTCCAAACATTGCAGCTTTACAAAAGACACCCCTCTCTGGTGGTGATTAACATTTTAATTGCTCCTTTTTTAAAACAAATGTGTAATTCAGGCAAGCAAAAAAATAATAATAATAATGTACAGAGAGAGGAATATAAACTCTGGTTAATGAAAGAGACAAAAAAAATATATTTTAGAATTAAGGTAGGCCTGATTGCAATTACTCTAATTCAGAGGCTTCTCCTTAAAACAAACATAAAAACCTATGCTTTAAGGTCCTCTGTGTTTTTTCCTCTAAAGTATATTGCCAAGTCTGGGTCATATCTGCCTTATCCACCAATGTTTGTTTGTGTATTTTTCCTAAAATACAAAACTAAGACACCATTAATAACACCTCACTCTACCTCCCTGAGAGGTTCCCTAATGTACTAAACTAGTAGTGGATGCTTGGAACAGACTTCCAGCAGAAGTAATGAGTCAGTCAACGGTAAGTACATTCAAAAATGTAAAGAAACACCCACATAACTATACTCTGACAAAAAAAAGGTTATAGATAAAAAACTTGGTGGGTTTCTAACTAATTGAAGTCTAGAACAACAGCATGTAACCATCTAACCTTCACACACATTAACTGGACATGAGTCAGTTTTAAAGGAAAAACAAAACACAAAACATACTGAATCTATAAGATGCCATAAGGTGCAAAATAATGTATTATTATGTACTTCCTGAAGGTCAGAGTGAATGAAAAATGAATACAGTTTCTGCAAGTTATGGTGATTGAGATCTCATATTTGTGCACAGGTTATTGAAAATTTAGAAACTTTTTGGTACCAGTACTGAGCTCATTACAAAGGGAAAATAATTAAAACCATGCATGTTAATGTGATCACGTGTCTTATTAATGGCCAATTAAATAATGGTGTGGTCACACCCCATGAAAAAAAGTATTTGTTTTACACATAGACAGTACATACACATCCATTACTTCACACAGGCACACCCATTAATTAAGGTTTTAATCCAATACATTATGGATAGGGGAAGCTTATGTAATTCCTTATGGATTACTATGTGTTTCCTGCAAATGGAAGAATAAGAAAGGAGAGAAGAAAAAAAAAGTTAAAAATATAGAAAGCCTAGTTGTAGTTTACCTATGTCATTAAATAAAGCAGACACTGCTTACCAGATCAAACTTCTCTGAAAGAATGAGGAAAAAAAAAAACAAAAAACAATGAAACAGGAGTAGCTAGCCTATTAGCCCCCATTCACACTGGGGCGACGCTACTTCGGAGCAGCGCGCCGCGACCTAGGAGCGGCCGCCACGGACTTCGTAACATTGAAGTCTATGGCGGTCGCCTCCTGGTCGCCCCAAAGAAGCTCCGGACCCTTTTTCTGAGTCGGAGCGACTTGTGTCGCTCCTATCAGAACGGGTCCGCAGCTTCCCTATGGGAGGCGACCTGCGGTGACCTGTGAGGCGACCAGGTCGCCTCACAGGTCGCCCCAGTGTGAACGGGGGCTAATACTTTTCCTTTGTTATGCGTGTGCATTTATGCATGTGTACATCTATATACACTGGCCTTATATGTAAATACACTTTCAGGAACTCACTCAACCTGAAAAATATAACTTAAGTAATAATATAACAAAAGTTATTACTCTATCCTCTTTCTTTAACATACAAAGAAAGCATACAATACAACATTCTTATGTTTACATTGGTATATGGTCACTTACATTCCCACTTTTTCTGATCTAGTGAAAATAACACACTCAGACCATAGAGCACTGAAAGACACCTTATATCTGGTATTTCATCCGCTGTTTCACTATTTCTGTTTGGTTGGTTCCCAATGGGCAAGTTCCTCCCTCCTTATCTTTCCAATTCAGGGATTCAAAAAAATCTCTTTTAAAAGTTTGGAATTCTTTCAAAAACTCATCTCGTTCCAGTTTCAGTTGTTGAATCTCATACCGTAAAGACTCATTCTTGGCATTACTAGTTTAGGAAGGGGTGCCTGATCTAGTTTTTTCATATTTAGTACTCCTAGACCATGTTCCCCAGCGTGGTGAGTACACTTCAATGTCACACCTCTTTGTTCTATATTGATTTTGTTTCACTATCTTTTCCCCAGAAAACAAACAAAATTGGGCTATATGGCCAAATAATACACGTCTAACATTTTATCTTTATAAAGTTTTAAAGCGTCTCTTAACAACCGGTGTGGTTTTATACTGAACTATTCAATGGCTAAAACTGTATTAGCAACTTTTTCTGGCTACGTAGGAGATATTGAGGCACTTTCAAAAGAGCTCCCACCTTTCAATGAGTAGTTCAAACTAGCACATACTCCAGATGGGGATAGTTTCCTGTTGAATTTAGAAATACTCAAACCAGTTGAATTACAGTCTATAATATGTGGAAATTGCACAAACTGCCCTGGGCCGGAGGATGCAGACAATCATTTACACTTACTCTCTGCCTCCTTAACCTTGTGTGGCAGCTGATCAACCTCTCTATGCCCTTTTTTGTTGTCTGTCGTTGGTTGCAGTTGGCTAATATTAGAAACATTTAAACTACCGATGTTACTTCTGGCTATTTCCAGATCCTCCTTAAGGGATTTATTTTACAACCTCTAAATGTTCGTACTGCTTAGCTAACCAGCAGGCAGCAAAAATGAGTGCAGTCTTACCCTCGCTTTTGCTGTATTTTTTCTCTGTTAGCTTTAAATTTACATTCTCTTGTGCCTGGTGACATGGGTTTTTAGATTCCTCCATTACTCTTATCACTGCATCACTATCTTTAGTTTTAGCAATCTTGCCCATCAATATCTCCATGATGCACAAAAAGTTCAGTAACTATACACCAATACACAACTGAAAAAACTTCTGCCACAGAAGTCTACCACTAGAATATGCACAGGAGTGGATACACTAAAATTAGGATAACAATAGTATCTTCACTGACTAGTCTGAGTCTACACCGGGAAAAAAACAAAAGATAGAGGCGATGTGCTGAACAATAGAGGATTACATACAGTAAGTACAGGAAACATATAAAAAACAATAGTGGAAGGGAGCCCCTGGGCCGACAGTAGAAATAGAAAACACTGGCAGTGTTGTGCCACTAACTACCCCAACAAATTCAACTTCTAAACTTAGCAGTATGTTCAGCTATAAAAAAAATAGTCTAAACAGATAAGAAGTAAAGTATGCTCAATGTGACAGATTTTAAAAATACTAATTCAGTTATACAGTTTAATTAATCTTTATGTGATTCATTGACCAGACCTCTACAGTTACATATCTTAGAACATTTTATCCTTTCGCTGAAAGAACAGAACTTATTTACTTGCAAGTTATTGCTATATATTTCCACTTTGACCAAAAGGGGAATATTACAACTTGTACATTCCTCAAAACCAACAAAAACAAAACTCTCTGTGACTCTTAGTTTCACGTTCCTACAATAATACAATGCCTTTAGTGGACACAGAATCGAAATACCAACCAAAACATGTTAAACCTTTTCAACCAAAAACACAAAAGAAAACATGCTAGTCACATTTTTTGTGTCTTTAAAAATAAAATAAAACATAAAAAAAACCTAGACAAGGAAAAGAAGAAAAATCAAAAACAAAGACCACACTCTTTCAGTGTCTTTCAAATAAAACATATATATACTCACAATAAAGCAAACTCAAACAATGATAGAAAGAAAAATGGAGCTTGGTTCTTCTAATATACGTTTTACTATAATTATGGGGATATTAAAAAAAATAAATAAAAAGGTGGTGTATTCTTCTAATACCCACTAATAAAACAAAATGTACCTATTTTTTTTTTTTCTTAGATAGAATTACTGTGAGCTCAAACCTACCGGTAAACTGACTCAGTTTTAAAACCACCCCAATAACCTTAATCTGCATTACACACATCTCGGTATTGTTGTATTAAATACTTTCAGTCCTGGTCCCTTCATTGTCACCAATTATGTTACTCAAATCTATATATTGTGCTATTTCACATTTTCCTGATATGATTTGGTAAATGCAAGTTCTTTGACCATCACCATGAACAAAGAGGTTTAGGTCCCATTGTTTAGATAAACGAGCTTAGGCACCAGAGTGTCTGTCAAAGGCCTTTTCAAATAAAGGACTGGTAATTAGAATATTTCTCCTGGCAACTTCACCTATCCTGTATAACAGGGTCTTCTGGGAAGCCATATTATACACCCATATTGATACAACTCTAAATGAAATATATTCATAATTACATTATTTGCAGATGTTAATGGAGGTTACACATAAACTCCTTATAATGCAACACTCTGTTATAAATAATTTCTTTAGACAACATTAGATGTCTACAAAACTAACTCCTACATTTATTGTGATTTGGGCCCAGGAGATTGAATTGAAGGAGAAGTAGGGCCAAAGCGCTTTTGGCTTTACTTCTCCTGGGTTTCACATGAGTTCACTTCATTCTGCTCTCCTGTGACCTGTTTAAAGTTGTGATCCACCCAGATTCCTGGACCGTCACCTGGCTCAGCCTCTCAATGAGCCACTGAGAGCCTGAGCCAGCCTCTCTCGCCCTCTTCACAGTTCAGAGCTCCAGTGAGCACCGGAGGGGCAAAGGAGAGTGCCAGTGACTGACAGGCACTGGTTCTCTGCTCACTGAAGACTGAAAACTGATCGTTTAGCAGTCTTTGACCTCTCAATTCTCAGTCTTAGAGGCGGTGGAAGACAGATGCAGCAACGGACCAATTTTGCATCCACCTAGGTGGGTATGACTGTTTTTTTACATTCCCAAACTTCTCTTTTAACAGAGGAGGAGATGGAGGACTTAATGTTAAGAGATGGGCATCTTTTCTGAAAATTACCCCTAATGAACACTGGAGGGAAGTGCATCTAAAAACATTAAATATGGGGTATTACATCTTTAATAAGCCTAATTAACAACCTACTCTAACTAACTCCCTTACTAAATTGTGTTATTTGTCTTAACTAGCTGGACAAGTAGGTCCTCTTTCTCCCTCTTTGTTAATGTTCCAAGCCAGTTTTTCTCCAGGAACAGAATTGAATATTTTGTTCTGTTGGTAACTAAAAAATTACTTTTAACAAGTTGGGTCAATCCAGTTCTGCCCACTCTTGGAGATACTGTATATACCAAAAGTTGTTTAAATGTATGTGTTTTGATAACATGGATACTTGAAAGCACCAGAAGTCCCTTATGAAAAAGTTTTTATTAAGCTAGTTTAATTACCATTGCTGTATACGTTTTTTTTGTTTTTTTTGGGGGGGGGGGGGTTTTGTTTTTTTTTGTTTTTTTCTCAGAGATTAATATTTTTAACATTCTGCTAAAGCTATGTGAATTAGTGCTGCTTGGACCTTGAAGAAAGCTTGTCCTGAAGAATTGTATGTTAGTGCAAATAAAAAAAGTATCACGGGCAGTACTGTTGCAAGTACACTAACACGGCTACAATCACCTCAAACTGTATTGTTCAAACCATTCAAAGCTTTTGAGACGGAAGGTTGTTAGTCATTGGTTCGTCTGAATGTATGAGGTGTTGTATTTTAATGGTTTTTGCAAATTTCTCCTCTTAATAAAGAGAACCTATTTGGCAAAGCATGAAAAAATACAGGTACTCTTAATTATCTATGTGAGATTCTACCTGTTTTATTATATGCAATCAAATATTTCTCCTTATTATTTATTACAGGTATCTTGGACAGTATGATTGTTGTGTAATTTGTTTATGTTATAAAAAATTTAATTGTTTGGTGATATATTTTGTATCAATAAAAATGTAAAAATAAAAATATAGTTTAAAAAAAATGTACAACACCACATTGTGACCTCTAATTGTTTGTTGACCTTTAAATCATGGTCTTGTTTGGTTGTTTTCTATATTTCCATATATCTGGCAATGTTTAAATTACACATTTTAAAATTTTCTGAGAATTGTCCAAGGCATGTATCAATGCTTATTAGACATTGTTCAGTTAAATAAAAAAAAAAAAAATGTTTTAGACGATTACAGTAATTAAATTGAAAGCTGTTCATATAATTATTCACCAGTCTACTTTTGTAACAAACATATTGTTCAAGCTATGCAAAGCACAACGAGGGAGCACTGTGATTCATATGTGAACACAATGGAAACTGCAGAGATATTTAGTCTTACAACACCATTGGGAAGGAAACATATTGAAAAATGTGTAGGCATACATATTGTTAGTCTGTTCACAGAAACATAAATCTTAAAATGAAAAAAAAAAAGAGAGTTTAAAGCACTGAGCAAAATAAGTAGAAATACAATAAAACAACATAGTTATCAATGTTTAATTCTTAAAGGAGAACTAATGCTAAATTGTGTATGCATTATTTCGTAATTTTAATCATAAATGTATGCAAACACAATTATTTAATATATAACACAGATGCATGTTCACATTTTTTACTACACCTACGGTATGTTAATGTAACTTTTTATGTAAATGTTTGCACTTCTTTCTCAAATTTCTCAAATAATGAGTGAAATTCTTTTTAGGCAGCTTGATTGAGAATTTTTTAATATTCCATAGTTGCCAAAATCATGTACAGATCTATTATTGAAGCGTATATATTGTAGTTACAAAATTATTTTTTGAGTTTTAGATAAAGTAGAAAAAGGTTAAAACCCCTTCCATTTTTATTTTTGGCTGTCTATTTACAGTTAGGTAGATTTTCATTCTCTTCCTCTCTTGAACACACAACAGGAATTAAAGAAAAACTCTATAAAGTAAAGATAATTCCCCTCTTGGCAGTTGTCACTTGAACAGATGTACCTGTTGGAAGATTTCCCCTCAACTCTTTTTCTCAGCTCTAGATTTTTGGATTCCCCATCAGTTTGTGTCTTTATGACAACGGTCATCAGGAAAAATAGATTGTGGTAATCTACATAGTGGGATACAGACAGCAATAAAAAAAAGAACATACATACATGTCATTATTTAAAATAAAACATTATTTTAATGTAAACGGTAGATTTTTATGGGACACCAATGCAAGACACGATCATCAGAAACCCCTCTGCAAAAATTTTTGGTGCCCGCTTTCAATTGCTTAATGATGGATATGCAGCAAAAAAAAAAAAAGCCCTTTGGAAATCAATGATTTTTAATATAAAAAATACTAAATGTTTTATTTAAAGAAAAATAAAACACATAATAATTAGAATTAAAATGACAATGTACAGGACTGTAATTATATAAGCAAAGTAAATTCATATATATACTGCATGCTTTTAAATTAAAATTGTTACCATTTATTATATTTATGTTCTGTAACAAAGCTTCATTTAAAACAAAACAAAAGTCTTAGAGTCGGTTCACATTAGCGCGACTTGTCAGCCTGACAAGTCGCGCTCCCTCGCGGTCCATTGACCGCTACAGGACCCGTTCTAATAGGAGCGACACAAGTTGCTCCGACTTAGAAAAAGGGTCCTGTACTATTTTGGGGTGACCTCGGAGCGACTTGCATAGAGTTCCATTATGTGAAGTCCCTGCAAGTCGCTCCGAAGTCGTGGTGCACGGGACTGACAAGTCGCCTCCCGAAGTAGTGAGTCGTGTCGCCCCAGTGTGAACCGACTCTTAATAATCATAAAATGAATATAAACATGAAACTATTTATTTATTGTGAAATACAATTATTTGAATAAACCTAGGTAAAAAGCAAGATTTTGTAAGGAGATGATTCCCATGCATATAAATTTCAGTAGGGGCGCCCATTTTTACAAGCCAAAAATGATTTCTGAAGTACTATACCTCCAGCCACAAATGTAACATGTAGCTAAAAATAACAATACCGTGTAGTAGTAGGGTTGGCCATCTCTTATTACAATATCCTGCAATTGTAGGTAGTTATATATAACAAAGGGTGCAGTGCCAACTAGAGTGACAAAGTCCTGTTACAAGACAGTATAAAGTCCATGAATATAAGAGGACACTGATGTTAAGAAAGATCCCCACACCGACTGTGCACACGTCAGCACCATGAGAGAAGGGGTAATCCTGCTTACCAATTAAAATTGACCCTCAAATTATAGAGAGGTCAATCATAGCATAAAGGAAACCAAAACGGCCGATCAGCAGCTGGGCCAGGTACACACTACATCCTCCACTGCAATTCCCAGGGCCAAAATGACTTCACACTCGATCACAGTTTGCTTCTGGTCCAGAAGCTGTAAGTAAGACCATAAGCCTTTTCCTCAAGAATACAAAAATGCTGCTGATCCACCAGCCAGGACTTTCTTAGAGGCCTCTCTCCAGAAACTGATTTTGTGCTCGGCAGGCATGATTGACAAAGATCAATACAGGTGGCTTTAAAGTTCACTGGCTGGAGATCACCAAAGGGCTCATTTGCTCCTGTTGGTCCTCAGCCCCGCTTGATTCCTGTCCCCCGCGCCCTCTATTTGCTGCATGAATATACAAAATAAAAACAAAAAAATGTAATTTAAAAAAATGGCAACCTTCCACTGTGGGGCCACCCAGGGCAGGGATTTTCTGCTTGACTATATGAGAAGGGTTAGAGTGCAAAAATCTTAGGAATAAATGGGGCTCAGATCACCAGATTGGAGTGGTTATAGTGTAGCTTTTTTGAAGCTCCAGATGGCAGTTGATGCCCCAGACTGTCCCTTACACTCTAATTTCTGTTTCAAGATAAAACCCGTCTGTCTTGTATCTTGTCTTGTCCTTCTTATATTACTGTATAACCAAGCTGCTTACATACTGTTCCACCACTGTAAAATATCCCTGGCTATTCTCTTTCAAATAATACACCCTCATGTTTATTCCAAGATAAAACCTGCTTTGTCTCTCCCTCTTATATTGCAGCCTACCCAACCTACTTACATACTGTCCAGCCACTGAACAGTATTTGTGGTTATTGTCTCTCAGATGACAAACTGTAATTTGTATTGCAAGATAAACAAGAATCTGTTGGCAGAAATCACAGTCAGCTCCTGAGCCACTTGATTTCTCACTTCAGAAGGAGGAGGAATTGGACCAGTTTCAGGGGAAGGGCAGCCAGCAGAAAAAATTAACCACTTGGCAACCACCTACCACAGATATAAGGCAGAGCAGCCCCACTGTGCCAGGTCACATACATGTTCATGATATGGCTCATCCGGGTATAGGGCACGGAACTCTCTGATTGGCTTAGCGAATTAACAGAGAAGAGCCGCAATCTGCCATTTTCTTTAGGCACATTGCTTAGTGAAAACAGCACACAGTAAACATTGTTAGGTGTAATCCTTTGATTGCCACTAATCATTAACCCCTTCCTAGACAGTGTTATTAGTACAGTGACAGTGTATATTAGTGCTGATAATTGTATTAGTATCACTGGAGATTTCAGTGTGATTTAGTCAGCTCCCACCCAGCATCAGTTAGTGTCAGATTGGCCACCGCACTTCATAGTCCCACTATAAGCCGCTGATCATTGCCATTACTAGTAAAAAAAAAAACAAATTCTGGTGTCTATACCATAGTTTGTAGATGCTAAAAGTTTCTTGCAAACCAATTAAAGTAAACTTATTGGGATTTTTGTTTTACTAATGATATGTAGTGAAATACATTTTGGCCTAAATTTATGATGAAATTTGATTGCAAAAAAATATTTTGTATATTTTATAGCAAAAAGTAATTTTTTTCCCCAAAAAGACTGGTCTTTTTTGGTTTATAACTAGAGTTGAGCGAACACCTGGATGTCCGGGTTCGGCGGGTTCGGCCGAACTTTAAAAAAAAGTCCGGGAACCGAATTTTACCCCGAAGCGCATTGAAGTCAATAGTGACCCAAACTTTTGAGCACTAAAATGGCTCTTAAAAAAAACATGGAAAGGGCTAGAGGGCTGCAAATGGCAGCAAAATCTTCTCAAGAGCATGGCAAGTGCTCTGCAAACAAATGTGGATAGGGAATAACTTAAAATAACATAAACAACCTAAAAATAAAAAATAATCATCTTGATATAGGAGGACGAGGCCCATATGGAGTAGGGGGTTGAGGTGGCGGTGGATGTGGCGGTGTAGGTGGAAGCGGCGGCGGTGGAGGAGGAGGACGAGGTAGCCAACACTGATTTTGGTTTTTAATTTAATTTTTTAAAATTAGGGTACACCCCAAAGGAGTAAGAAAGATCAAATACAACAATGGCTGGGTAAGGCCGGTATACATGTCTATTCTGCACAAGGTATGGACAAGTCCTGTGGGATCCATGTCTGGTTCATTTTAATGAACGTGAGCTTGTCCACATTGGCTCTGGACAGGCAGCTGCGCTTGTCTGTGATAACGCCCCCAGCTGTGCTAAATACCCGTTCAGATAATAAACTGGCTGCAGGGCAGGCCAGCACCTCCAAGGTGTAAAGGGCAAGCTCAGGCCATGTGCCCAACTTGGAGACCCAGAAGTTGAAGGGAGCAGACCCATCATTCAGTACGTCTAGGCATGTGCACACATACTGCTCCACTATGTTAGGGAAATGCTGCCTCCTGCTAAGACGTTCCATATCAGCTGGTGGTGTTGCTGCTTGTTGTGGCTTGCTGACAAAGCTTTTCCACATTTTGGCCATGCTAACCCTGCCTTCTGAGTTGCTTGCGGTGCCCTGGCTGCGCTGGTGACCTCTTCCTCCTCCTCTGCCTTGGCCTTGTGCTTCCACTGTTCCATCGCTGTCAGGTGGGAATGCCACCAGCAGCGCATCTACCGGCGTGCACTTGTACTCGTGCATCTTCCACTCATGCTCCAGCGAGGAAATTAAGGACGGTACATTGTCCTTGTAACGGAATCCAGCAGCGTGGCCACCCAGTAATTAGCACAAGTTACAATGTGGGAAACTCGGCGGTCGTTGCGGAGACACTGCAGCATGTAATCGCTCATGTGTGCCAGAATGCCCAGAGGCAACGAAAAGCTGTCCTCTGTGGGAGGTGTATCCTCTGTGTCCTCTGTATCCCCCCAGCCCCACACCAGTGATGGCCATGAGCTGGCCTGGGTGCCACCCTGCTGTGAACATGGTTCCATCTCCTCCTCCATCTCCTCATCCTCGCCATCCTCCAGAACTGTGCCCCGGCTGGACAATTGTGTACCTGCCGTTTGTGGGTACAGGAACCCACCCTCGGAGCCACTTGTGAATGACTGCCCTGAAAGCCTTGGAAATTATACCTCTTCCTCCTCCTCATCTTGTGCCACATCCTCTTCCACCATCGCCCGAAGCATTTTTTTCAAGAAGGCATAGAAGTGGGATAGTTAAGCTGAGAACGGCGTCATCGGCACTGGCCATGTTGGTGGAGTACTCAAAACAGCGCAACAAGGCACACAGGTCTCGCATGGAGGCCCAGTTATTGGTGGTGAAGCGGTGCTGTTCCGACTCACGCATGCATGCTGCAGCTGAAACTCCACTACGGCCTGCTGCTGCTCACACAGTCTGGCCAGCATGTGCAAGGTGGAGTTCCAACTTGTGGGCATGTCACATATGAGACAGTGAGCGGGTAAGGCCGAAGTTATGCTGCAGAAAGTGTGCACAGACGGCCCGCACTTTCTGCAGCAGCTCTGACATATCGGGGTCATTTCTAAGGAACCTCTGCACCACCAAATTCAGCACATGCGCCAGGCAAGGGATGTGTGTCAAACCGGCAAGGCCAAGAGCTGCTATGAGATTTTGCCCATTATCGCACACCACCAGGCCGGGCTTGAGGCTCACTGGCAGCAACCACTCATTGGTCTGCTGTTCAATGCCCCTCCACAACTCCTGTGTGGTGTGGGGTTTTTTCCCCCAAACAGGCAAGTTTTAAAACTGCCTGCTGTCGTTTACCCCTGGCTGTGCTAAAGTTGGTGGTGAAGGTGTTACGCTGACCGGATGAGGAGGCGGTAGAGGATGAGGAAGCGGAGTAGGAGGAGTTAGGAACAGGAGGCAAACTGAAGCGCCCTGCAATCCTCTGTGGTGGAAGAACATGTGCCAAAGCCTAGGCCTCAGGCCTAGCCGCCACCGCATTTACCCAGTGTGCTGTTAGGGAGATATAACGTCCCTGACCGTGCTTACTGGTCCACGTATCCGTAGTTAGGTGGACCTTGCCACAGATGGTGTTGCACAGTGCACACCTGGTTTTGTCACCCACTTGGTTGTGCAGGGAAGGGATGGCTTGCCTGGAGAAGTAGTGGTGGCTGGGCACGACGTACTGTGGGACAGCCACCGCCAAAAGGCTTTTAAAACTCTGCGTCTCCACCAGACAGAATGACAACATTTCAAAGGCCAGGAATTTTGAAATGCTGGCATTCAGGACCAGGGATCGTGGGTGGGTAGGGGGGTACTTCCTCTTCTGCTCCAGTGTTTGGGAGATAGAAAGCTGAACGCTTCCACAGGACATTGTGGAGATGGTTGTTGGTGACCCAGGTGGTGGTGTTGCTGGAATATACACTGTTTGCAGGGTGGCAGGTGCCACTGTCACTACAAAGGTGGAGGAAAAGGCCAAGACTGCAGCAGAAGAGGAAGCAGGAGGAGCCAGAGACCTTTCTTGGTTTTTGAGGTGTCTACTCCACTGGAGCTTTGCACTTAGATGCCTGGTCATGCAGGTTGTGCTCAGGTTGAGAAGGTTTATGCCTCGCTTCAAGCTCTGATTGCACAGCGTGCAAACCACTCATGTCCTGTCATCATCACATTGTCTGAAGAACTGTCACACTAGGGAAGTCCTTTGAGCTGGCTTTGGTGTGCTCGGTCCCTTGCTGCGTTGGGCAGTAGCAGGTGTAGTGTCTAGGGCACGGCTGCTCCGCTTTTGCACCCTGCTCCCTCTTCTGCTGTGCTGGTAGCTCTGTGCGACCACAGCCTCTTCCTCCAAACTACTCAGGTCCCCTGCATGACGTTAATTCCATGTGGGGTCGAGGACCTCATCGTCCTCCACATCATCTTCCACCCAGTCTTCACCCCTGCCCTCCTTGTGGGCCTCCACAATTCAGAATTCCACAGCAGTTGGCACCTGTGTTTCGTCATCATCCGAGACGTACTGCGATGGTCCTCCCATGTACTCATCTTGAGACACAAGTGGTTGGGCATCGGTGCACTCAATCTCTTCCACTTCTTGGGCAGGGCTAGGTGGATGGCCCTGGGAAACCCTGCTAATAGAGTCATCAAAAAGAAGAACAGACTGCTGCATGACTTGGGGCTCAGACTGTTTGGCTGATTTGCAAGGGGGTGAGGTGAAAGATTGATGGACATCGGAGACAATGTGAAGGAACTGGAGTCACTGTCAGCAACCCAATCTACTATCGCCTGTACTTCTTCAGGCCTCAACATTTGTAGAGGCACATTAGGCCCTGCCAAATACTGCTGCAGGTTCTGTCGCCTACTCATACCTGAGGAAGGTGTTTCACTTGTGCATGTAGCTGGCACAGATGGACCAAGGCCAAGTCCCATATTTGACCTTCTCCTAATATTTCTCTAATTTAGGATCTTCCCCTACATGGGTGTTTATCGAATAGCGGAATAGAACAACAGTATCCAACTGGTGTATCTCACAATAACATATGCAGACTAGGCCGCAATTTAATTTTTTTTCCCTAAATGGGTTTTTATTGAAAAGCGGAATAGAACAACAGTATCCAAAGGGTGTATCTCACAGTAACGTATGAATTAAATTTTTTTATTTTTCCCTTTAATTGGTGCTTTTTGAATAGCAGATTAGAACTGCAGTGTCTAAACGCTGTATGACAGTGTCACAGTAAAGTATGAATGAAAAACTGAAAAATAAATGTCCCCTTAAATCGATGCTTTTTGAATAGCAGATTAGAACTGCAGTGTCTAGTGTCACAGTAAAGTATGAATGAAAAAATGAAAAAAAATTTCCCCTTAAATCTGTGCTTTTTGAATAGCAGATTAGAACTGCAGTGTCTAAACGCTGTATGACAGTGTCACAGTAAAGTATGAATGAAAAACTGAAAAATAATTGTCCCCTTAAATCGGTGCTTTTTGAATAGTAGATTAGAACTGCAGTGTCTAGTGTCACAGTAAAGTATGAATGAAAAACTGAAAAATAATTTTCCCCTTAAATCTGTGCTTTTTGAATAGCAGATTAGAACTGCAGTGTCTAAACGCTGTATGGCAGTGTCACAGTAAAGTATGAATGAAAAACTGAAAAATAATTGTCCCCTTAAATCGTTGCTTTTTGAATAGCAGATTAGATCTGCAGTGCCTAATGCTGTATGGCAGTGTCACAGTAAAGTATGAATGAAAAACTGAAAAATAATTGTCCCCTTAAATCGGTGCTTGTTGAATAGCAGATTAGAACTGCAGTGTCTAAACGCTGTAAGTCACAGTAAAATATGAAGGAAAAACTTTTTTTTTTTAAATCCAGATTAAGCAGACACATATGCACTGAGCTTGCATTACATGGCCGCTAAACGCCGCACGCCGCCCACCTAACAGACTGATAAAAGTTTTTTTTTTCTCCCTCCTCCTCACTGGGCTCAGGTCAAGGCAAAAAGATCGTGCACTGCACCCCTACACAATAAAATCAATGTAGATCGCTGTCTGATTAAAGAAGATTCTTCCTATTCTTTCCCTGAAAGCAATCTCCAGCCTGCCCCTACAATAATCTCCTATTTCTCCCTCAGCAGCAGCAGGAACCTCTCCCTACAGTAGTTAGAGCAGAGTGACGTACGTCGCTATGTGACTCCAGCTTATATAGAGGCTGGGTCACATGCTGCACTGGCCAATCACAGCCATGCCATTAGTAGGCATGGCTGTGATGGCTTCTAAGGGCACACTAGTTAAACACTTTTTGATTGGCTGCCCTGCAGCTGTTGAAACCGCGCCATTAAAACCGCGTCAAAACAACCGAACAACGGACTGTATTCCGAACATACAGTGAAGTGTCCGGGTACCGAACACCCAAAAGCCTGGTACGATCCCGAACAATACAGTCTGGGTTCGCTCAACCCTATTTATAACATATAAAATAAAAACCCACCAAAACAAAGCTCTATTTGTGTGAAAAAAATTATATCAATTTTGTGTGGGTACAACATTGCATGATTGCGCAATTACCAGTTAAAATATCATAGTGCTGAATAGCAAAAAATGGCCTAGTCATGAAGGGGGGTAAAACGTTCCAGAGCTAAAGTTGATAAAGGTATAGTACACGTTCAAATTTTTTCCTTGTTTTAACTAGATACTAGGGTCGTTTTATTTCTTTGTTTGCCTTACCAGGACAAAAAGGAAAGTCAGCAATAAAAACAAATGATCATTCCTATAAAACATATATAAAAAAAAAAGTTTGGTCGATCAAAAAGGTGTGTTCTTAAATCAAAGACCATTTGTAATGCAAAGACTGTCACTTTTGGAAGATGAACTATAAAAGAGACCCTGTCCAGGTTCTAGAGATTTCAAACTGTTAGGTCCCTGCAATAAAAGACATCAAGACCAATTCAAAATGCTCAGCTTTAGGAGAGTATACATTAAATTGTTCTTTTTTTAAGACTATTTATTTTACTTGCTAAAAAGCAAGTTTCGTTATTGCATACTCAGTTTACTGTGCAAAGTGTGTGTGTTAAGCTTGTATTATTTTTAACATCACAGCCTTTAATGGATCTATTACTTTGATAAAATGTAATTTTTGGTGTTATTTATACATATCGGAAAAGAACAAATGAAATGTGTCCTCAAGACAGAAGAAATATATTTTTTACTGTATTATGGTGGAACTGTTGGTGCGTACATACATGAAGGAAGAAAAAAATAATCAATAAAAACCAGGCTCAACCTCAACATACAAAAATGTAATGTATCCCTAAATGGATATATACTGTATATGTAAGAGACCCAGCAAAATAGCCTGAGACATGTAACAATTAGGGAAAATAACTTCATTGCAAACCAATAACCTAGAACATACAAAACCCACTATTTAACTAATAAAATCATAATTGGCCAATTATTAAAAACCTAACCATGGCAGCTGTAGGGAAATTGAGTGAGCACCCCCCCCCCCCCCCAAAAAAAAAAAGGGGGAACAAAGTTGTGCAATTCAAAATGTTCGTAGCTATGTATACCCCAGTAGGAGGCAAAGTCTACACAAACTAAGTCACAAAATTAAAGCCTCTCCTCCATATTGATGTTTAAGATTAGATAACTATATGTGATTGAATGTTATTCAGAATTCTTGAAAAGATTCTTTGGTAGGATGTGTTCTGGGACCAACATGTGACTGGATGTCATTCAAAGTTCATTAAGAGATCTTCTAATCAAATATAAAGTGATGAGACCAACCCACATATAAACAGTGTCGATGGGCCACTACATTTGGCTGAATAGCATTTGAAGTCAGTGAGAGTGTCCTTTATTGAAATGTTTTGTGAAACCAACCACCAAATTAGCAGCATGGACCCAGAGTGAATTATGGCACATATATCAAACATCAAGCATAACTGGAAAACTCCCAGGGAGAGGTGCCCATATCATCACATATACTGTAGCCTTTATGTAGCTTGTAGCATAGTACCATAGTACCATATACTCTCCCTTTGTTGAAAACTAGATCCACATAAGAAAGTTCATCCATGTGTAGTATATACAGTAACTCATAATTGCCTAGTGTGGGAACCATCAGTTTTGGTCAGGAAAAGATTTCAACCCATATAACATTCAAATAAATAGAGTAGTACTTAGCCAGCTATGTGGGTCTTGAAAAGTAAAAGCTGTTCTTATATAAAGTGGTGCTCTATAGGGCCATATCCAGAGAAGCCATGGTCCCTTAAATGGATGGAAGAGATAGGGAAGCAGGTATCCCAAAAGTTTTCATCATAGGAGCAAGGCTAGAAGCCTGACTAGTTTCACTGGTCACACCGGCTGCCTCTGAGGAAAATGTCCCCCATGCATATGAGAAATGTGTGTAAATGTGCTTAAAAAAGGGGAACAAAGTTGTGATTTCAAGCCATTTAACACTCAAATAAATAGAGTAGTACTTAGCCATTCATGTGGGTCTTGAAAAATGACTGCTATTGGCGCCAAAATGGCAAAAAATGTCATGACATATATAAATATCATGACGTCATCACGCACAACGTAAATAAATGTCACCATGCAAAAACCGTCACGATGCACTCGTAGTGACGTCACTGCATATGTGCAGAGAATGTGGTGGCAGATATAATGCCCAAGGGAATCTAGGAGACAGAATAACCATAACTGTCTCCCAATTTCAGCAAAAAAAATGTAAAAAAAAATAAAATGAGAAAAAGAATGATTATAAACAGTGGAATAAACATACATAATTATTCTAAATACACAAAAGTAAAAAAACAGAAAGGGTAGGACTTTAACAGTTGCCACCTATAATCCCAAGTATGTCTCTCATGTGAACGATGTTTACCACCCAGTATAACAGAATTAAGTAAGATTTAGAGACATAACCTGTAGTTGTGGCACCACATCCCTGTAAAACGTACAAAAGCAAAACAACAGAAATGGTTGCCACCTATTATCCCAAGTATGGAAAAAGAAGTACTCATATGTATTAAAAGTAACAATGTTTATTGAAACAACATCCTAAAAATCTCATAAAAGCATATCAGACAAACATACAAGTGCTCATGATCTCCCATCATAAATGACCAGGTACATATACATACAGTACATACATACAATCTGAATGGCCCGCTGTAAAATTCTAGTGGTATAAGTGAAAATAATGATCAATCCAAGATGTGCAGGGCCAGACGTAGGAATCAATTTACCATCACCAATAGCAATCACTATGCATTTCACCAAAGGCTTCTTCAGGGGATCCTATTGGTACTGGGATTGGGAGATATGTTGTAATTAGTGTTCCAATCAATAAAGCTGGCCCTCTTGATTAAAGTACACAAGGTGCATGCAGTAAACTCTATTCCACTGCCCCACTGTCACTCCACCTTGTATTTTCTGGCATTTCAGAGTTTGCTCTTGTCAAAAATGGACTTCTGATAGTGTTTCTAAACACTTTTCAAACTTATGATTTAGGCTCCATTCACATCTAGGCGTCCTGGATCACAAGTGCAGCGATTCTGCCTGCGATCCTGAATCACCAAAAAACGTGGGACGCTCTTGCGATCGAGGCACAATTTTGCCGCATTTGTCGCCCGACGAATCACGGTAAAAATCACACAAACAGAATCGCAGGACACCTGTTGCTCAAAAGAAAATAAATCCATCCTGCACCTCCACTATTCGTGCCTTTATGGAGAGTGCACAGCCAAATCCAATGCAGCAGAAATAGCCAGCACACCAAAAGTTTTAGATCTCAACTCTTTACTAACTTTAAAGGAAAACATACTGTAGTTGTACAAAAGAATATGTAAAATCACTAAGGTTTTGAGACACTAGGCCCCACTGTCTGTCATCATGAGAAATGGGTCACAGTGTTTCCAAAATGTCAGTGGTTTTATACTTTCTGCTGTACAAGCTATATTGCCTTTTCAGCTAAAGCAATCTGAGAAGAAAAAAAAAGTTGTTTTAAATTATTTTTGTTCTATTAAGTTCCTTATTGACCCTTATGCCTCGTACACACGCATCGATTATTGGCCGGGAATTTTCGGCCAACGTCCGATCTGCCGATTTTCGGCTTGTTAAAATGATGCTTTCGACAACCGACTCCGACTTTTCGGCCGAAAAAAATCTGGTGTGCAGGCTATAAAATTTTTGTTGGCCGTCAACACAACGGCCAATTTTCCGTCAGTCGGTACAGATTTCGGCAGACAAAAATCTGATGAGCAAGACTGGGCATGCTCAGAGAAGAAAACACACACGGAAAGTAAACCAGCACATGACATCACTTCTGAAGTTGATTTTTGTTGGCCGAGAAAATTCGTGTGCAGTCTAGGCACATTCCAACCAACAAAACACCACTCTGGACAAAAGTCGGATAATCAGTCGGCCGATAATCGTTGCGTGTGTACGAAGCATTAGTTTACCTGTAAATCCTTAGTTTACAACCATTATTATTTAAACTTTTTTGCTTAGATTTATTTATATAATATTCATTAGATTAATGTCACAAGTATTCAAAATTTCCCTGTATTTTCACTAATACTATGATTTTCATAATTGTCAGCTCATTTAATGGCCAAATTTTGAAATATTTTTCTGAAATACCTCAATCAGAAAAAATATTGCGTTTTGGTCATTAGATGGAACTGACAATCACAGAAAGTTAAAATATTACAGAAAATACGTGCAGCCTGGATGAATGGTTGTTACACACTGACTCTGTACTTCCTGAGCATGTACTTACAGCTGGTATCTGTAATAGCCCCTGCAAGTAAAATCAATACACATAATGGCTTGTGAACATCCTGAGTATCAGGCAGAATGGTCTTTCAGGCTTGAAACCTAAAGTTAAACCTAAAAGCATCAAAGAGGATCTGGCACGGATGCCATTTAAATTGGTGCTGGTTGCGTTATCTTTTTTGCACACCTCTTTTGAGTGGGAAACATTATCTGGACCTGGAGATAATTTGATTTCTAGCAGGGACCTCTATATAGTGATTCTCTTTGGATCCTTCTGGAGAAGATTGATGTTATGTTACAGAAGGCTCTTCAATCCCCCAAGAGGTAAATCCACAAGATTCGTAAATGAACCAATAACTTGGAGGACACAGTGGGGACACTTCACTCTAAGACAAAAAGACATGACCTCAAACTGGCAGCCATGTAGCAAAAAAATGAGACAATTGTCTCTTGCCTCGAGTACACCAGAAACAGATCTAGAACGTCCAACATCCAAGTGCATTGCCTCCTGGAAAGTGTCACAAACCTGAACTCATAGTGACAGCCTTATTTAAAGAACTAGTGCCTTCTATGGATACCAATCAGACATCTCACTAAGTGTTTTCCTGAGGGACCTCCATAAGATATTATTGTGAAGCTGCACTTCTAAAGAACCAAGGAGTCTTTACTCTTTGCTGCCAGGAACGATTCTACTCTATCTTTCAAAGGACACGCTAATTCAATTTAAGACCTAACTCTTCAAATATACTCATTGCAGGATCTGCGGCTAAAATAGAACACGAAAGGCACATAGCGGAAGAGATTAAAAAAAAAAACCCAAGAAATTCTTTAAGTATATAAATAGTAAGAAAGTGAGGCCAGAACACATTGGCACCATAAAGGACGACAAAGGGAATCTGGCTAAAAAGGAAAGATCGAAGGCGAAGGTGCTAAATAACTTCTTCTCCTCTGTCTTCACAAAAGAACTGGGGGGCTTCATTAATCCAGCTTGTAATGTTAAAGTTAATAACATGTCACAGGAAGCACCCTCATGGTTAACAGAAGACAGACTCAGAAGTAGACTTGAAAAATTTAACATAAATAAGTCACTTGGAACCAGAGGGCTTACACCCGAGGGTCCTAAAGAACTCAGCCAGGTGATAGCCAGACCATTGTTCCTAATTTTTATGCATAGTCTACTGATGGGAATGGTACCAGCTGATTGGAAAAAAGCCAACGTAGTACCAACATTTAAAAAAAGGGCTGAGATATATCCCTGGGAACTAAAGGTCGGTTAGCCCAACATCAATATTCTGTAAAATATTGGAGGGGATGATAAGGGACTATATACAAGACTTTAGTAATGAAAACTGCATCATTAGTAGAAATCAGCATGGATTCAGGAAAAATTGCTCTTGCCAGAGCAATCTATTAACCTTCTATGAAGAAGTGAGCTGCCATCTAGAAGTAAGGCCTGTGGATATGGTGTATCTGGATTTTGAAAAGGCATTTGATATAGTTCCCCACAAACGTTTACTGTACAAACTAAGGTACGTAGGTATAGACCATAGAGTGAGTACCTGGATTAAAAGCTGGCTGCAGGGGAGAGTCCAAAGGGTGGTGATAAATGGGGAGTATTCAGGAAAGCTGGTGTGGAAAGTGGGGTCCCCCAAGGATCTGTCCTGGGACCAATCCTATTTATTTTATTCATAAATGACCTAGAGTATGGAATAAACAGCACAGTCTCTGTACAATACTAGATTAAGCAGGGCAATAACTTCTACGCAGGATGTGGAAATCTTACAAGAAGACCTGAACAAAATAATGGGATGGGCATCTGCATGGCAAATGAGGTTTAATGTTGAAAAATTTAAGGTGATGCATTTGGGTGCCAGAAATACGAACACAAGTTATTCACTAGGGGGAGAGCCTTTGGGAGAATCTAAGATGGAAAATGACCTGGGGGTCCTAGTAGACGACAAGCTCAGCAATGGCATGCAACGTCAAACTGCTGCAAGCGAAGTCAACAGAATATTGGCATGTATTAAAAAGGTGATTAACTCCAGAGATAAAACAATAATTCTCCCACTCTACAAGACTGGTCCAGCTGCATCTGGGGTATGCGGTCCAGTTCTGGGCACCGGTCCTCAGGATGGATGTGCTGGAACTGGAGACAGTCCAAAGAAGGGCAACAAAGCTAATAAAGGGACTGGAGGATCTCAGCTACGAAGAAAGACTGCAAGCATTGAACTTTTTTTCTCTGGAGAAGAGACACTCGAGAGGGGATATGATATCAATGTACAAATACCATACTAGTGACCCTAACATAGGGAACAAACTATTTAGTGAAAGGGAATATAAAAGGACTTGTGGCCATTCGCTAAAATTAGAAGATAAGCGGTTTAACCTTAAACTGAGTAAAGTGTTCTATACAGTCAGAGCGGTAAGGATGTGGCATTCTCTTTCACAAGCAGTGGTATTAGCGAGGAGCATCGATAGTTTAAAAAACGATTAGATAGGCATCTTTACGACCACAACATACAGGGGTATACGATGTACTATTGACATAAACACACACACTCATTATAGGTTGAACTGGATGGACTGCTGTCTTTTTTCAACCTCACTAACTATGTAATTATGCATTGAACTATACCTCCAGACCCCTATGAAGCATATCAGGTATAAGTGGGCATATCAGGTACAAGTGGGCAATTAATCTAAAAGGGCAAATTACATGTCTACACCATCCTCATCTACAAAAAATAATAGCTGGAGGACCTGCAGTGTTATTCTTGAGCAGGTGAAACCCTACTCACCTATGACGGCTTCCTGGGGTAAACCGCAGTATGGCTTCAGGAACCTCCAAAGCATTTCAGTGCACTCTGACCGGACCCCCTTTACCACAGGGAAGAATCCTTCTGAATTCAGAGGCCTTAATGCTGGAACTGGCTAGCAGCTCATTATATAAAAGGTACGCTGTCTCTCTTGTCAGTCAGACTTGGCCACTTTAGAGCTCCATTTCTCTGAATACATATATCTTCATTCCTAGTCTGTTTAGCCCTCTGTACTCTCACTCACTTTTAAGGCACTGCATCAAGAACTTCTAAGAATGAATTCATCTTAACCTTTCTCAGTCTGCTTATACAGTAAACCTGCATAATGTCTATGCTTGGAATATGGTCCTGCAACCTTCCATCCCATCCTTTCCAACCCTTGCTAGATGCTTGTGTTGCACCCCCTACCCACTGTCTGGGTTCTATTTCACATATCTTTACTGTTTTGGTCTATACTCCTGCATTCCCTAATTCTACCTTTCCCACCTGTCTCACTCTTCCCTCCCCCCTTCCATTCCCTGACCCATTACTTTCTTTAGTAGCACTTTATCTTTTTACCCCTCTGAGGGGCCTGCAGGGTTGGTCCCCTTACCCCTACTCTCCTTTATATATTTTTTTCTTATTTTCTCCACTTTTTCTGTAAAAGCTGACCTTGACCACCCCTTAGGGGGAGATTTACTAAAAACTGGAGAGTGCAAAATCTGATGCAGCTGTGCATGTTAGCCAATCAGCTTCTAACTTCAGCTTGTTCAATTAACCACTTACCTACTGGGAACTTAAACCCCCCACCTGCCCAGACCAATTTTTAGCTTTCAGTGCTCTCACACTTTGAATGACAATTACTTGGTCATGCAACACTGAACCCATATGAATTTTACATCCTTTTTTTCATAGAAATAGAGCTTCATTTTGGTGGTATTTAATCACCACTGGGCTTTTTATTTTGTGCGCTATAAATGAAAAAAGACCGAAAAAAACATTTTTTTTTAGTTTCTGTTATAAAATTTTGCAAATTAGTAATTTTTCTTCATAAATTTTGGCCAAAATTTATACTTCTACATATCTTTGGTAAAAAATATCACAAATAAGTGTATATTATTTGGTCTGTGTGAAATTTAGAGAGTCTACAAGCTATTATGCTAATCATTGAAAATTGATTACACCTAATGTACTGACAGCCTATCTCATTTCTTGAGACCCTAACAAGCCAGGAAAGTACAAATGACCCCTTTTTGGAAAGTAGAAATTCCAAGGTATTTAATAAGAGGCATGGTGAGTTTTTTGAAGTTGTCATTTCTTCCCACAATTCTTTGCAAAATTAAATTTTTTTTGTTTTTTTTTTACAAAATTGTCATTTCCAACAGGTTATTTCTCTCACATGGCATATGCATACTTGCAACTACACCCCAAAACACATTCTGCTACTCCTCCTGAGTATGGCGATACCACATGTGTGGGACTTTTTCACAGTCTACTCATATAGAGAGGCCCAACATGCAAGGAGCACCATCAGGTGTTGACCACCTGTTACACTTTTGAAGGCCCTGGAGCACCAGAACAATGTAAACGCCCACTAAATGACCCCATTTTGGAAAGCAAACACCCCAACGTATAATCTTTGAGGCATAATGAGTCTTTTGAACATGTCATTTTTTTCCAGAAGTTTATGGAAAATGTGGAAAATAAATGAAAACGCATTTTTTTTACACAAAGTTGTCCATTTATAAGATATTTCCAATACATAGCATATACATAGCAAAAATGACACCCCAAAATACATTCTGCTACTCCTCCTGAGTATGGCGATACCACATGTGTGAGACTTTTTTACACCCAGGCCACATACAGAGGTCCAACATTGAAGTAGCACCTCCAGGCGTTCTGGGAGCATAAAATACACTTTTCATTTCTCAACCACCTATTACAGTTTTGAAGGCCCTGGAGCACCAGCACAATGGAAAAGCCCACTAAATGACCCCATTTTGGAAAGCAAACACCCCAACGTATAATCTATGAGGCATAATGAGTCTTTTGAACATGTCATTTTTTTCCAGAAGTTTTTGAAAAATGTGGAAAATAAATGAAAACGCATTTTTTTTACACAAAGTTGTCCATTTATAAGATATTTCCAATACATAGCATATACATAGCAAAAATGACACCCCAAAATACATTCTGCTACTCCTCCTGAGTATGGCAATACCACATGTGTGAGACTTTTTTACAGCCAGGCCACATACAGAGGTCCAACATTGAAGTAGCACCTCCAGGCGTTCTAGGAGCATAAAATACACTTTTCATTTCTCAACCACCTATTACAGTTTTGAAGGCCCTGGAGCACCAGCACAATGGAAAAGCCCACTAAATGACCCCATTTTGGAAAGCAAATACCCCAACGTATAATCTATGAGGCATAATGAGTCTTTTGAACATGTCATTTTTTTCCAGAAGTTTTTGAAAAATGTGGAAAATAAATGAAAACTCATTTTTTTTTACACAAAGTTGTCCATTTATAAGATATTTCCAACACATAGCATGTACATAGCAAAAATGACACTCCAAAATACATTCTGCTACTCCTCCTGAGTATGGCAATACCACATGTGTGAGACTTTTACGCAGTCTGGTCACATACAGAGGCCCAACATGCAAAGAACACCATCAGGTGTTCTAGGGACACATAGCATGCACATACCATGAATTACACCCCAAAATACATTCTGCTGAGTAAAGGGTAAACAAAAGCTTACCTGTAGTTTTAGAAGTGAAGTTGTCCACAGGAGTTGAGCGCTGGTAGTCCAGGCAGCAGGCAGGGACTTGATCAGCAACAGCGAATGCAATTGTGCAGGCAACAGGTAAGGATACCAGTCCAGTGTCAGTGCAGGCCGAGATATTGTGAGCAGTGCCAAAATATTGGTCCTGGTAGTAGGCAAGAACATGGTCCACAGTTCAGGTAGCAGGCAGAGGTGTGGTCAGTTCATGCGGCAGGCAGAGGCATGATGGCAGTAAGTCCTGCAGGCAGAAGTAGGGCCTCTGTCGGGATAGAATGGGGACAGGGGTAGAGGCTTCTCCCACCCAAATCTCTTTGAAGCCTCCGGTCTCCAGACCCTAATCTGGGAAGAAGAAAAACAAAAAAATGTGTTTTCTTCATCCAGAAAAACAATTCTGGAGCCCCTCACATATGTGAGACCCCTGTGGTATGAATCCCACTACTCCAAGAGGCAGGCAAAAATCGTGGCCAAACAGTCCAGGGTCAGTTCCAGATCAGGCAGAGGTATGTAAAAAATCAGCAGGCAAAGGCGTGGTCAAATAACAGGCCAGGGTCAGTTCGGATCAGGCAGACATATGTACAAAAGCAGCAGGCAAAGGCGTAGTTGAATAACAGGCCAGGGTCAGTTCAGGAGCATACAGTGGCATAAGGGGTGAAGGTAAATGGCAGGAATTAAGGACTACGTTTACCATACTTCACTAAAAATTTAGAGAAGTATGGTAACGGCGGAAACAGTCTTCTATACAGAGGCCTGGTTTGGAAGGACACAGGACAACAGGTGTCTCTTCTAACTCTTGCACTGGTACACACCCTACATTTTTTCTGCTGTCTTTTGTCTGTTTGTGTGGGAGGGATTTTACTGGGAAAATGGCGTTCAGAAAGTCTACTTATTACATCGGATCAAATGTTTTCTGGTGGGCCGTTTGGGAATATAAGGGCAGTGAAGATTTCCTCCAGGTAATAAAGGAAGGGTTGGGGGATTTCGGTGGACTTGCGGTAAATTATGTAGGAATTGTATGTGGCCAAATGAAAAAGATAAATTGAGACTTTTTTATACCAATGGTATGTTCGTCTTGTGGGTAGATAGGGTTCCATCATTTGGTCATTGAAGTCCATTCCCCCCCCCCCATGTACAAGTTGTACTCGTGGACACATGTTGGCTTTCGGATTGGGCCATTCCTTCTTGGGGCTTCCACGTAGTTGTTATTGTGGATTGAAGACAGCATGTAGACGTCTCTTCTGTTCCTCCACTTCACAGCCAGAATTTTCTCATTTCGCAGACTAGCCGTCTCCCCTCTTCTTAGCTTTGTTTTTACAAGGAAAGCCTTTCCTGTTTTTTCTGACGGTGCCACATGCCAGAGTCTTCTTCCTGTGAAGGTTGCGGAACAGGGGCAAACTTGTGTAGAGGTTATCTACGTAGAGGTGGTAGCCTTTTTCTAGGAGAGGGTATATGAGGTCCCAAACAACTTTCCCGCTTGATCCAAAGTAGTCTGGACATTCAGGGGGATGCAGCTGGGTGTCCTTTCCTTCGTACACCATGAAGGCATATGTGCACCCTGTGGCTCGGTCACATAATTTACAAATCTTCACCCCATAGCGGGCCCGTTTGCTGGGGATAAATTGTTTGATGCCCAGCCTGCCGGTAAATTTAACAAGGGACTCATCCACACATATATGTTGGTCTGGGGTAAATAATTGAGGGAATATTTCCGAAAAATAATTTAGAAGTGGCCAAATTTTATAAAGCTTGTCATATGTTGGGGAATTTTCGGGGAGGGCACTGGGTATTGTCATTATAATGTAGGAACCTCATTATCATTACATATCTGGTCCTGGGCATTACTGCGGAGTAGATTGGCATGTGGTAGATGGTGCCTGTTTATTGTTATAAACCACTTCTATTGTGTGCATATAATGTGCTTAGCTGTGTAAAATAAAATGTGCACCCAAATAAAAAACCGTATATACCAAAAGTGCTACAACTGTGCTGATTCCAATGATATCAAATAAATTATTATGTGCATTGCATAGATGGATGGTAAAAAAACTGTGCACACATTAAAATCACATATGCATGCTAAAACTGATCTATGAATGAAAATGAGTGATGACAATATATATATTTCATAAATAGATTAAAAATCTTCTAAAATTGCTGGAAGAATAAGAAAAGTGCTCAGTGCCAAGAAAAAAATGTCCATATAGTCCAAGAAGGTAATATTAATTCAAATAATAGTTCAAACTTCAATATAATTGTGGGGTTCAAAACCAAAAGTGCATGAGTGATAACACACTCTGTGCTCCTGTGTGTGAGGTAGGCAATTCAAACTCACCAGATGTTGTTGACCCCCAATACCGTACGGCAAGTGGGTCAAATGCGCTTTGTGGTGAGTGTCCAGCGGGGTCCCAGCCGTCGGTGCTCGCGTGGTCCTGGATCCTGTTGGTGGTTATGAAAAAATCGCACTCCTCATGGTGTAGTATTTAAAAAAATGTTGCTTTTATTTATGCATAAAAAAATTTCCATAAAAGTTCCAAATGTGCTTAAAAAGATTATGTACAGCGTTGGTGGTACAGTATTGCAGTTGCAGGTGGAATGCCGCAAAAAACCTTGGTGTTGGGAAGCCGTGCGGGACGCCGGTGACGGTTCGCCCGCTCTCTGTACGGAGCTTCCGGGTGTACCTCGGCTTGCGTTCCACGTACCACAGTGAGAACGTGGCTACGTGCGGTTCAACTTGACGCGTTTTGTCATCAAAGTGTGGCGTCTTCGGAAGCTGGACCACATTTTATTTTACACAGCTAAGCACATTATATGCACACAATAGAAGTGGTTTATAACAATAAACAGGCAGCATATAGGTGGCATTAAAAATCCCCTACACCACAGCACAGGCTGCTTACAAATATCTACCTCTCAGGGCTATTGGCAACAATAAACCCCTAGAAAGTGTCAACATTAATATATTTTCATAACCACGCACCACTTAACACAGGAACTTCCCACTCTCCCTGCTACTAGGTATGCGCTGTTGATGTAATATTTTTATTACAAATTATTTCCATATCTGTTACCTAATAAGGTTTATCACAGCAGCTACCCTTTTTCTTTTTAAACACATATTGGCGCGAGTGTTTTTTTCTATTCCCATACATGTGGTAGATGGGCTTGGTTGACCAATATGCACGCAATTTATTTTTTTTATTGAGTCCCATATTGAAGGTGAGGCCTAAAAAAATCTTAAACTCCTCCACTGTTAGGTCTCTCCACTCATAGGGATGGGAATAATAAGACGTGGGGTTACTCAGAATAAATTGGTGTGCGTACAGCAGGTCTTCTGTAAAAATTAAATTGAAGAAGTCTATCGGGGCATAGTTCTCAGTGTTAACCTGGACTCCTGGCTGGGGAGTGAAAGGGGGGATGATGGCTTCTCCTGAGTTAGGAGGAAGCCACAAGGGGTTCTGAAGGGCATAGGGAAGGCTAGCATGGGTCCTAACCCTTTGGGGGTTAGGTGACACCCCACTTGTACTTGGCCTTTCTTGCCGAGGCACTGTGGTGCTGGTGGATGGCACGGTGGTGCTGGTGGATGGCACGGTGGTGCTGGTGGATGGCACGGTGATGCTGGTGGATGGCACTGCGGAGCTGGTGGATGCCACTGCCTCCTCCTCACCAGAACGCCTTAGTTTGGTAGGCACACAATATTCTTCTTCGTCGGAGTCTGTCAGCGTCCCATGGCTCGTAATTTACTTTGGAGTCAGACTCTGAATCTGATGAAGAATCCGAAGCAGAGAGCTCCCCGTTGCTCTCGTCGGCCACACTAAGGATATGGTACGCCTCCTCAACTGAAAATAATTTCTTTGCCATCGTTGGTGGTGTTGATCCTACACTGATGGATGCTAATGAGGTTCCACTGATAGGTGGCACTGATATGCAGCACTGTGTGACACTAATGGCACGTTGACACTATGGGCACTGTGATACTGTGGGCACTGACAATGAGACACGGTGACACTGATGGCACAGCGAGGAATGGTGACACTGTAGGCACTGATGACACTGTAGCGGTGATGCTGATGGCACTTATGGCACTGACAATGGCACTGTGGGCACTGGTACGGTGACACTAATGGCACTGATGACACTGATAGCACCGATGACACTGATTACACTGTAGGCCATTTTGACATGGTGAAACTGAGACATGACACTGGTGGCACTGATGACTGATGGGCACGGTGACACTGATGGGCACGGTGACACTGATGGGCACTGTGACAATGATGGGCACTGTGACACTGATTGGCACACTGATGGGCGCTGTGACACTGATGGGAACTGTGACAGTGATGGGAACACTGATTGGCTCTGCGATGGGCACACTGGCGCTGTGGGCACACTGATTGGCACTGTGGGCACACTGATGGGCACTGTGGTCACACTGATTGGCACTGTGGGCACACTGATTGGCACTCAGATCGCTCAACTGCACACTCTCAACGCTCAATTTTAACTCACAGATCTCTCCTTCCTCACACGCAGTCTCTGTGTGGGGAAGGAGAGCTGTCAATGAGAGATGATCTCATATGTTTACATTTGAGATCACCTCTCATTGGACGTTCCGATCACGTGGTAAATGGCCGCTGTGATTGGCCATTCACCACGATCTGTGATTGGCTGTGTCCAAGGGACACGGCCGACACAGATTTTCCCCGATGCGCGCGTGCGGGAGCGCGCAGGGAGCCTGTTACTGGGAGGTCGTTTAAAGACGGCCTCCCAGAAATTAGAGCCCGCACTGTAGCCGTCTTTCGGCTATAGCGCGGGCGCGAAAAGGTTAAGCTTTGACAATAAAACTTGGAAGCTGATTGGTTTCTATGCAGAGCTGCATTAGATTTTGCACTCTCCAGATTTAGTAAATGCCCCCCTCATTGTCAAGGGGCTAAACTCACCCCATAAAAGAGTGTAGGTGTTATTATCTTCCTCCAGGAAACCCACTTTCCACCTAGTCAATGCCTAAGTGTTTTACTATGATTTTTCCACAGATTTTCTTTGTTGACAATAACAGTAAACACAAGAGAGTCTTGATAATCTTTAGTTGCACAGCCCACTTTACTACTCAGGATATGGTTACAGATCCTGTGGGCACACACCTTTTGCCACAGGGTCAACTTCAAGATCACAATGTGGAAATCATTACCTATTATGCTGCTAATATGGACCAGATTCCATTTTTATCTTATCACAGTCTTAGATGCCGATAAAAGAGGTACACTTATAGTATGTGATGATCCCAACTTGGTACCTAAAACCAACACTAGATAAAACTGTAAGTCTGCCTCAAAATATTTACTCTGCTTGAGCAACACAAACGAATTGATGCATTAAGAGAGGTAAATCTCAGCAGTAGGGAATACATCTTCCTTTCTTATTCTCACAACTCTTTTTCCAGAATCGCCCACATCTTTCTCACGCACTACAACATACCATTACTTTCTCATATGACAATTAAACCTACTCAAACCATAGTGCAGTACTCTTTATTGTCATCTCACCATATAAATCTAAATGAAATCTTTATAAATCCCTCCTCACAGATTTGACATTTTCCTCATTGATCCAACAAGCATTGACTGACTATATTCACAGCAATGATACTGAAGATGGAGGCCCACAAACCTACAATCCAAGGCATGTGAATACAAATATCCTACTTTCTTTCACCTTGAACAAGCATTCAGGCCACATCTGATGCTTTTCAGTCCTGTCCAACCAATCAAAAACAAACAAACCTTACAAAAGTCAAGACTTTGGATAGATATTGAGAGATATACTCAATAAATTGTTCGGATATCTAATACGCAAAGACCAGATGGGCTTTATGCTGACCTGGCAAGCCTGTGATAATGTTGGCCAGATTACACAACTTATTTACCAAGTGCAGCAGAGGCATTCCCAGCTTTCTTGCTGGAATTTGACATCAGGATAGCCTTTGATTCACTTGCTTGGCCATATCTCCCATAATTTCTCACAAGGTTTGGCATTCGCTATCACATCTTATCTTAGATTTCCGCATCTCTGTAGATGTATCTCAAGTATTTAGGCTTGAAATCCTTTTGTTTCCTATTAAAAGAGCACATGATAAGGGTATCCACTCTTCCCCATCCTGTTTGTGCTTTTAATCTAACACCTGGTCATAAAAGTATGGAACAGGAAAAAAATCCCACGCCACGTGACGATACCTGGATCCAGACACAAACTTATGGGGAGATTTACTAAAACTGGTGCACACAGAATCTGGTGCAGCTCTGCATAGTAACCAATCAGCTTCCAACTTCAGCTTGCTCAATAAGGCTAGATCAATAAACCTAGAAGCTGATTGGTTACTATGCACAGCTGCACTAGATTCTGTGGGCACCATTTTTCGTAAATATTCCACCTAATGCCCCGTACACACGTGCAGATTATCTGAAGACTTTTGTCTGTAGACTTACCAAAACCATATAATATGAGGTCAAACCTAAACACTTTCAATTTGTATGCAATCCGGCAGGCCCTTGCACTACATAGAAAAGGTAAATCTGAAGACAAAAGTCTTTAGATAATCTGCACGTGTGTACGGGGCATAAGTCTCATGTTGACAAAGTTATTTTGTATTTAACCTAACATAACCTACCACCTTTCCTAACTTGCTGAACATCCCATCTGATTTTGCCTGTCTCTCTTGCCTCTATGTGAAAAACCACAAATCCAGAGCCCTCAACCCTACATCACCCACACATACCAACCTGCACATACAAAAACTAAAATCTATGTAAGCAACATGGAACAAATTCCCAATATCTTGGTTGAGGAGTATAGCCTTTATTAAAATGTCCTACCTTTCCAAACATTTTTACTACATTAGAGTTTTCCAAATTACAGTGCCGACTCATATCCTCAGATCTTTACGACGAGAAAACTTCTGTTTCATTAGGGGAAATCAGGAGCTTTGCCTTCACAGGAACACCTTTGCATGCAGCAGAATCTAGGGAGAATAAGGGCTCTTTCACACTAGGAGTCCGTCAGACGGACTCTGTTTATCTCAGTGGGGGATCGATCCGCCGTCCCCCATTGAGCAGGAGAATGACAGCTGTTCTCCGCACTGTGTGTAGAGACACAGCTGTCAGAGCCCCATACATCTCTATGGGGGAATCAGATGGGAACGGACCGTCGGTCTGTTCTCATCCGATCCCATCTGATCCGATCCGCTGGACGGATGGAAAATAGGGTTTCCATCCGTCCATATTTGACGGATCGGATCGGGTGTCAGCAGACATGTCTCCGCTGACATCCGATGCCCCATAAGGAAGCATGGGGGGACTGTTCAGATCCGCCAAAAAAACTGACAGGCGGATCTGAACGGTTCGCCTGTGTGAAAGGGGCCTTATAACTACTTATAATTTCTAAGTACTACCAGGCTGCCCAATTAGCAGCAGACTATGACACAATCAGCATCAACACTCTCTTCTGGCTCCATACCAAAGACATAATGTCCTGAACCCAATGTTGGCACTTTCCTGTAGGCTATTGATTAAAGTTAAGTATTCAGGAGGTCTTCTCTCCCCCCATACATCCTTTATGTTGTTCCTTTATAATCCTGCATTCCCTCCAGGTATAAATTCCCCCTGCAGCTTTTCTGGGAACGGTCCCAATGAAGTGTGAGAATTTCTGTGAAGGAAAATTATATTTTATCATAGTTCTCTAATTTTACACTATGGAAAATTAAAGCACTAGGTTCACATGAGCTTCGTTCTAGCCTAAAGTGATTGTAAAGTCTCATTTTTAAAAAACAAAAATAACAAACATGTTATACTTACCTGCTTTGTGCAGTTGGTTTTGCACAGAGCAGCCTGGATCCTCCTTCTCGGGTCCCTCGTTGATGCTCCTAGCCCCTCCCTCCCATTGAGTGCCCCCATAGCAAGCAGCTTGCAATAGGGGCACCCAAGCTGAGCTACAGCTCTTTGTGTCCATTCAGACTTGGAGCTGCGGTTCAGCCCCACCTCCTCTCTCTCCTTACTGGCTAACTGTCTTTGATTGACAGCCATGGGAGCCAATGGCACGCAGCTGTGTCTCAGCCAATCAGGAGGGAGAGTCCCGGACGGCCGAGGGACTCCTGGACATCGCTGGACAGAGATGGGGCGGAGGTAAGTATGTAAGTTAAGTAAGTTATGTTACTCACAGAAGGCTTTTTATCTTAATGCATAGAATGTATTAAGATAAAAAACCTTTTGACTTTACAACCACTTTAATGATACAATGCCTTGGAAGGAGTGTTTGCTGAGACAATGAGACACTGTTGACTTCCAAAACAAATGGAGAAATGTGCCTAATAAATAGACCTGGGAAGTAGGAAGACCCCAGGTAAGCAGAAACTCTCTCCTACATCCAAAAATGCAACCATGACTTGTGTGAGATGCACTGACTGAATACAAATCTGGCTGACTATAAAAATCCTGCTCACACAGTGAGCTAGCAGTAGAATCGACCTATTAGTTACTCAATTGATGGTATCTTGTACTCTATGGTTTTGACACTCAGCTACTCTACATGTGGGGAGGGCAGCAGCCTGTAGTCCCCTCAGACTACTATATCCGCTTTCACATTCACCTCCCCTTTTTCTTTTCATCCCATGCCTGCTCCCCTTGACCTCACTTCCCCCAGACATTCAACTCTTCCACCATCTTCATGGAGGACCCTCTAGTTTGTTTATGTTTGATATATTACTCACTTTGGGTGACCACAAGATACTCTAGGCTTCTTTCACAAAATGGTATCTACCACTTGAAATATTGCGGTAAAACACTGCTCAGGGTTTTTCAAAAGATGTTTTGTCATTCACCAAAAAAATTCTACTAAAATACTGCATGCAGTATTTTGCCATGTTTTGTCACATGAAACAGTGTGGTAATTTACCACAGGTGTGTGGTAATTTACCGCAGGTGTTGTCATATCCAGCGGGTGGGACTTCTTTTTTGGTGCACACTTTTCAGGGCCTTGGTAGAAGTGAGTGATGGCTGAGGAGAGCTCAGTAGAAGAAAAGTCAAACGTTCTGGATTTAGATGTTTCATTTTAACCATTGTAAAAGTTTTTTTTTCTTCTTAAATTGACTTCAGTTGTATTCGCTGCTTCATCCAAGCATTGTAGTTTTTCCTTTTCTATAGTATGAAAACATGGAGTACAAGTCACCTGCTGAATCCTTGGACATCCATGGTCCAATGTAAGTAGGTATTTATTATTCATACCTTTACATGCATATGTTCAGAGTTTGGTACTAACATGTTTTTATTGTAGATACTACATCTCAAATTGAGCCAGGAGCAAAACAGGGGAACAAGAAAGCATTTTATGGAGGTAAATCATGATAGCTTCCTTACAATCCTAAAATGCCTGTCTTCAAATGCTCTCACATGTACTATGTGACTAGTTTGCTGCAAATATGCACCTTTTCTTTCCTTTGCAGAAAATACCAAGGGGAAAAAACACCTCAGAATGGCTAATTCCCAAAGTAGATGCCATACTGCATTTTTCTGTGTCATAGGGGCTATTCCTTCTGCGTCAGCAGTGGGGGGGGGGGGGGGGTTGGTGGCGCAACAGCACTAATTTGATTTAGGGCATAATTGCTGCCCTTCCTTTTGTGTCACAGGTGCTATTCCTTTTGCGTGTGGTGCAGCAACACTATTGATAGTGGAATGATAGTGGATGGAACCAAGTCACATAGAGTACCGTCATCCCTATAGAATGGAAAATTCTAGTATATAGGTTGTGGGACTTTACGGGGACTCATATGACAATCATATATATCAAAAAATGAACCACAATATATAAAAAATATAATAGTTTATTTCCATACAAAACTTTAAAAACATTTATCCAAATTGTCGGATCGGCTTCTTCAGGGAAATGAAGATATACATATAGACTGCAGCATTAGGCTCCAATGACTGAAGAAAGATATATTAGAGTTAAATCCAGAAAACCCCAGCTCAGCTAACAAATGGCGGAGATGTTTCACCACAGAGGGTCAACCACAGAGGGGATATCCAGCCCACAAAAGACAAGCAAAAGTTTTTGAAAAACATATATTCATACTGTACAGCGTTCGCCTAGAGCGCCCAATTAATTCAAAATATCTTTTTATCTATTTTATCAAAGATTTCTCATCTTTCCAGATAGAATAGGGAAACATTTACCTTCAATATGTTCACAAAAAAAATAGCGAAATTCAAAAAAAAAAATATGATATCCACAATGGGAAAGTAAGGCGGGAAAAAGGAACCCAACCTTTGAACAATTGCAGAGAGTGCCCGGCACCCAGGGAGTGCTGACAGCCTATATGTATATCTTCATTTCCCCGAAGAAGCCGATCCGGCAAAACCGGTTGGAAATTGAAGCCGAGTAAAATATTCTGCACCCATATATTCGCAGACAATTTGGATAAATGTTTTTAAAGTTTTTATGGAAATAAACTATTATATTTTTTATATATTGTGGTTAATTTTTTTGATATATACGATTGTCATATTAGTACCGGTAAAGTCCCACAACCTATATACTCGAATATTGCAGTACAGTGTAGTGTAGGGTTGATTCTTGTGTACATAGTGTACTGCAATCAGTGTAGTGCTGTGCTGTAATTCTTGTGTAACACAATGTAGTGGGGCCACTGAAGTGTTGGTGTATACAACACGTCTGTGTCACCCCACTGATCCCATCTTTTTTTTTTTTTCATTGATATTTTCTATTTTTTCAATATTAGTACTCCCCCTTCTGTGTCACAGGTGCCATTCCTTAGGCATCAGCAGTGTTTTTTTTTGTGGCGCAGTATCACTAACTTTATTTAGGGCAAAATTGCTGTCCCCCCTTTTGTGTCACAGGTGCTATTCCTTCTGCGTCAGTGGTGTTTTTTTTTTTTTATGGTGACGGAGCAGCACCAATTTTATCTAGAACATAATTGCTGTCCTCCCTTTTATTTCACAGGTGCTATTCCTTCTGCGTCAGCAGTGGGTTTTTTTTTTTAGTGGCGCAACAACACTAATTTTATTTAGGGCATAATTGCTGTCCACCCTTTTGTGTCACATGTGCTATTCCTTCTGCATCAGCAGTGGGTTTTTTTTTTTTGTGGCGCAGCAGCACTCATTTTATTTAGGACATAATTGCTGCCCTCCCTTTTGTGTCGCATGTGCTATTCCTTCTGTGTCAGCAGTGTTTTTTTTTTGTGGTGCAGCAGCCCTAATTTTATTTAGGGCATAATTGCTGTCCCCCCTTTTGTGTCTTAGGTGCTATTCCTTCTGCATCAGCAGGGTTTTTCTATTTTTTTGGCTTTATTAAGTTTTTCCATATTAAAAAAATAAAATAAAATAAAAACGTCCAAGCACCTTATCCTCTTCCCATGCTCTATAATAAAAAGTTATAAAAACCCCTCCAACGATCCCCATCATGTCCGAAACGCTGACAAGGAGAGGCAGATGCTCACAGGCCACTAAAAGAGTGCAAGCAGCCTCTGTGTCCACAGTGAAAGTGTTGGTCGCAGACATAGTGCTTCCTCTGCAGGCATGGCACGCTTGTCCTTTTTTCTGGTGCTGGCCGTGTTATTGAGCCACAACACGTAGAAGAGTTGGTGGAGTGGATAACTAAGCCTCATCCTCCTCATCCTCTGTCACCCAGGCTCATATTAGTTTGCCTTCCACCGCAGCTGCCAAAGCAGCCTTTTCCACAGGCTTCTTGTCCACAGCTTCTCCTTCCGTAGCCTCACCATCATGCACAGGAGTCATCTGAATTATTTGATAATAGTGTCAGTTACATGGTGCTGGAGGATACTCAGCAATTTTAATGCTCTGATGTTGGTTCCCAGGTTAAGGAAGGGAATAACGTGAGCCTAGAGAGAGGAGGTGACAATGGCGGACAAAGAACTAACAGTCATGTTCCCCCAGTTTGCTCCAGTGAAGATGAGAGAGAGGATAATGAGGTCACTGACCGTACTTAGGTGCCTGAGAAAATAGAGAAGGAAAGTGAGGAGGAGGCGGAACAACTTCAACGAGGCAGGATGTCCTCCAGGGGCGGCTTAAGGGCAGCCACCCTATTGCATAACACCACAGAGCTCCACAGGTGCAGGGTGCTGCTAACTCCCCGCTGACTTCCAAAAGTTCATTGATGTGGGCTTTTTTCAACACATGAGCAGCAGACTGCAGCGTTGCTGTTTGCAATCTCTGTCTGAAGCGGATCAAGGGTGGCCAGAACACCAGCCGCTTGGGCACCACATGTTTGATAAGACATATGATGACCTGCCATGCAGTGCGTTGGCAACAGCACCTGAAAAACCCATATCATAATAAAATGCAAACTTCTCCTTTCTCCTCATCTGGAATCTCTACCCCTACTATGCCTCAAGCCCTCTCAAAAACCTGCACTGAGAGGGATGATGGTATAGCAATGGGTAGAGATGGCCTTTGCAGTTCACCCAGCGGTCGGTTCGCAGCAAACTTTGCTCGTTCGCTGTTCGCCCGAACATGCGAACATATGGCGATATTTGCGACCGCCATATTCTTTTACATTGTGAAGAACTTTGACCCATGACACATCCATCAGGTGGTACAGGAAAGCCAATTGAGACATTTCAGCACATGGACATACCCCCTACCTTATAAATAGACCTGATCTGGCTGCCATTTTACATTCTCTCTTTTGTCAGTGTAGGGACAGTTGCTGTGTGGAACAGGGACAGACTGTTAGTGACAGAAAACGCTAGCTATTGCTAATAGGTCCACAAAAGTCCTTTTAAGGACTGGTATAGGTGTACTATTGCTTGGTGTGCAGTATATAGGGGTGTAATACACTTATAATATACTTTCTAATATAGAAAGCATATTATAGTGGATTTGTATTGTGCAGCATTGTGACTGTGAGCGGTTCTGCAGCGATACTACTGGAAACAATTATTTATAACTGGTGTGATAGACCAGTGGCCCCTGAAAATGACAGATTGAAGCGGGGTGTTATATAACAATATACTTTCATAATAGTGTATTTTTGTACAGCAAAAATGTTGCCTCTTTCACTGCGTTACCTCTGCTACACACAGTAACAAAAGTTACTGGAAATTTTTTTTTATAACTGGTGTGATAGACCAGTGGCCCCCAAAACGACAGATTGAAGCGGGGTGTTATATAACAATATACTTTCATAGTGTATTTGGGTACTGCAGAGATCTTGCCTCTTTTGCTGCGTTACCTCTGCTACACACAGTGACAAAAGTTACTAGAATTTTTTTTTATAACTGGTGTGATAGACCAGTGGCCCCCAAAACGACAGATTGAAGTGGGTTGTTATATAACAATATACTTTTATAATAGTGTATTTGGGTACTGCAGAAATTTTGCCTCTTTCACTGCGTTACCTCCGCTACATACAGTGACAAAAGTTACTGGAGAATTTTTTTTATAACTGGTGTGATAGACCAGTGGCCCCCCGAAATGACAGATTGAAGCGGGGTGTTATATAACAATATACTTTCATAATAGTGTATTTGGATACAGCAGAAATGTTGCCTCTTTCGCTGCGTTACCTCTGCTACACACAGTGATAAAAGTTACTGGAAATTTTTTGTTATAGCTGGTGTGATAGACCAGTGGCCCCCCAAAACGACAGATTGAAGCGGGGTGTTATATAATAATATACTTTAATAATAGTGTATTTGGGTACTGCAGAAATTTTGCCTCTTTCGCTGCGTTACCTCTGCTACACACAGTGACAAAAGTTACTGAAAATTGTTTTTTTAACTGGTGTGATAGACCAGTGGCCCCCAAAGTAACAGATTGAAGTGGGGTGTTATATAACAATATACTTTCATAATAGTGTATTTGGGTACTGCAGAAATGTTGCCTCTTTTGCTGCGTTACCTCTGCTACACACAGTGACAAAAGTTACTGGAACATTTTTTTTATAACTGGTGTGATAGACTAGTGCCCCCCCCCCCCCAAAACGACAGATTAAAGCATGGTGTTATATACCTTCTCCACATATACTGCGCTTCTCTAGAGACTTTTGTCACAGGGTCATTTAAAAAATGACAGGCAGAGGAAGAGGCAGGCCCTTCCGCAGGGGTGGTAGGGGTAGGGCAGGAGCACCAGGCTGGAGCGAAAGTGGGAAGTTGCAGAAGGTGCGTTCAATTACGTCAAAGGATGCACCAGACTTGGTTGAGTGGCTCACTCAGCCTTCCTCGTCTGCTGCCACTCAGTAGTCTGACGACAGTACCCAGATCAGCCCAAGGAGGTTGTTCCCCGCTGTTGCTGCCAACTCCGAGATCTCTAATGTTAGTGGTGGGTAAGGTGATGTCAATGATGACGTGTCTATGGATGTCACGTGGGTGCCCACAAGAAAGGAAGAGGAAGAGATGGACCAGCAGATAGGGAGGAGAAGCAGGCCAAACTTACACTGCACAAGAGGGACAAACCAGACTGCTAATGTATCAGGAGCGAGCCATCAACCATGTATGGTCACATCTAGCGCTCCCAGGACGCTGGCACATGGTTCTGCAGTGTGGGCTTTTTTTAACGTGTCTGCTGCTGACAATAGTGCTGCCATCTGCAGCCTTTGCAGTCAATGCATAAGTCACGATAAGCCCAACACTCACCTAGGGATGACCACCTTAAGAAGGCACCTTCTCCCATCACCGAGCTCAGAACACACTCCAATCTCTCACCGTCCAGCCTCATCTCCTTCTCCTCTCTTCTCACAATTGTCCTCCACTCCACCTTCCATCATGCCATCCTCACGTTTTTCTGGAAAAAGGCAGGCTTCCATGGCCCAAATGTTCAAGCATAAAAAAATTTGGACGCCAGATAACCCTCTTGCCCAACGGTTGACCGCTGGCTTGTCGGAACTGATAGCCCGCCAACTACTGCCATATAAACTGGTGGACTCGGATGCCTTTCAATAATTTGTGGCCATTGGAACACCACAATGGAAGGTCCGAGGAAGGAAATATTTCTTGCAGAACGGCATTCCAGAACTATATGGCCAAGTGAATGTATCTCTGGCACACAGTGTAGGTGCCAAGATACATCTGACCACAGACACCTGGCCTAGCAAACACGGGCAGGGAAGGTATATAACTTTTACTGCCCATTGGGTGAACCTTCTGATGGCCGTCAAGCATGTAACCTGTAGCACCCGTGTAGATTTGGTTTTACCGCCATGGATTGCATGCAGGCCTGCCTCTTCTTCTCCTCCTACTCCATCCTCCCTCTCCTCCTCGGCTGACTCCTTTTCCGCTGCTACCGTCTCTTCCGCTGTGCCGCCCAAGATCCCCAGAACCTATTTGACATGCCAGGTGAGACGTTGCCATGCTGTGTTGCATCTGTTGTGCCTGGAAGCCAAGAGCCACACTGGTCCTGCACTCCTTTCAGCTTTGCATTCACAGGCAGATCAGTGGCTAACACCGCTCAATTTGTAAAGTGGTGTGCGACAACGGTGCCAATCTGCTGAGAGCGCTGAAGCAGGGCAAAATTACACACGTGCCATGCATGGCACACATCCTAAACTTGGTCGTGCAGTGATTCATTGTCAAATACCCTCGGGTCAAGGACGTCTTGCAGCAGGCCAGGAAAATCTCGGGCCATTTCAGAAGATCTTACACAGCCATGGCTCGCCTTGCTGGCATTCAGCGGCGACACAACCTGACCGTCAGACGTCTTATTTGTGACTGCCCGACGTGATGGAACTCAACCTTGTATATGCTTGATAGGCTGCTCCAGCAGAAACGTGCAGTTAATGACTACCTGTACGAACTCTGCGACAGGACAGGTTCTTGGGAGCTTGTTTTTTTTTTTCACCGCACCAGTGGCTGCTCATGCGCGATGCATGCAGACTTCTGCGGCCATTTGATGAGATCACCAAACTGGTCAGTCGCAGCCAGGGCGCTATCAGTGACATTGTGCCTTACGCCTTCTTTCTGGAGCGTGCATGGCGTCGTGTCATTGATCAAGCCGTCAATGAGCAGGAGCAGGAAGATAAGGAAGTGGCAATGTTGGATGAATTCCCAGGGGGTGCTACTCCATCTGAGACAAATCAACAGCAGGAGTCTGAAGAGGAGTCAGAGGAGGATGGTGCTGGGGTGGATGAGGAGGAGCAAGAAGAGCATGCTTCAAACCTTTCTGGGATCCCTGGTGTTATCCGTGGATGGGGGGAGGAGAACGAGGATGACATTATCCTGGATGAGTAGCAGGAGCCAGGCGACTACACCGCTTCCAGTTTAGTGCAAATGGTCCAGTGTTTTAAGAGGGACCCCCGTATAAAAGCATAAAGGGCAAGGACCACCAGTACTGGGTGGCAATGTACTTAGACCCCCGGTACAAACAAAAAATGGTAGAAATGTTACCACCATCATAGAGGGCTGTCAGAATGCAGCACTTCCAGGCCTTGCTTCGAGAAATACTGCATTCTGCTTTTGCGTGCGCTGGCAGAGGAATTTCCACTCACAGAGAAACAGTTGCGGGTACCAATCCAACAGCGCCTGCAAGAAGAGGGCGGTTTGAAGATGTGTTGGTCACTTCTGATATGAGATCATTCTTTCAGCAGACGCATCGACAGCTGTCCTCCGGATCTAGCATCAGGGAATGCCTAGACCGACAGGTGTCCCAATACATCGGGTTAACAGCCGATGTGGATGCTCTGAGAAGTGATGAATCATTGCACTACTGGGTGGGCACGCTTGACCTCTGGCCAGAGCTTGCAAAATTTGCAATGGAACTGTTTGCTTGCCCCTCCTCCAGTGTCCTGTCCGAAAAGGATGTTCAGCGCAGCAGGGGGTATCGTGACCGATAAGCGAACTCGCCTAGCTCACGACAGTGTTGACTACCTCACATTCCTAAAAATGAATGAGGCATGGATCTCAGAGGAATTCAACACATGTGACCAGTAGACCATGTTTGATTAAAATTCCTCATGACAGCCAACAAATATCCGCCACCACCCATGACAATTCATGGTCCCTGTCTTAGGTAAATACAGCGGCATAAAAGGCCTTTTATGTCCGTTGAATGCCTAGTTTTTGTGGCCTGTAATGGCCGACACTTATTTATCCTGTGAATGCCTAATGTATCATCAGCCACAGAATACAAAGTTCTTTGCTGTCAGGTGAACGCCTGTGGGCTAATTTTTGGGGACTGTAATGGCCGACACTTATTTATCCTGTGAATGCCTAATGTACCTCCAGCCACAGAATACAAAGTTCTTTGCTATCAGGTGAATGCCTGTGGGCTAATTTTTGGGGCCTGTAGTGGCCGACACGTATTTATCCTGTGAATGCCTAATGTACCACCAGCCACAGAATACAAAGTTCTTTGCTGTCAGGTGAATGCCTGTGGGCTAATTTTTGGGGCCTGTAATGGCCGACACTTATTTATCCTGTGAATGCCTAATATACTCCAGCCACAGAATATAAAGTTCTTTGCTATCAGGTGAACGCCTGTGGGCTAATTTTTGGGGCCTGTAATGGCCGACACTTATTTATCCTGTGAATGCCTAATGTACTCCAGCCACAGAATACAAAGTTCTTTGCTGTCAGGTGAATGCCTGTGGGCTAATTTTTGGGGCCTGTAATGGCCGACACTTATTTATCCTGTGAATGCCTAATGTACTCCAGCCACAGAATATAAACTTCTTTGCTATCAGGTGAACACCTGTGGGCTAATTTTTGGGGCCTGTAATGGCAGACATTTATCCTGCGAATGCCTAATGTACCTCCAGCCACAGAATACAAAGTTCTTTGCTGTCAGGTGAACGCCTGTGGGCTAATTTTTGGGGCCTGTAATGGCCGACACTTATTTATCCTGTGAATGCCTAATGTACCTCCAGCCACAGAATACAAAGTTCTTTGCTGTCAGGTGAACGCCTGTGGGCTAATTTTTGGGGCCTGTAGTGGCCGACACTTATTTATCCTGTGAATGCCTAATGTACCACCAGCCACAGAATACAAAGTTCTTTGCTGTCAGGTGAACGCCTGTGGGCTAATTTTTGGGGCCTGTAATGGCCGACACTTACTTCTGTATCCTGTGAATGCCTAATGTACCACCAGCCACAGAATACAAAGTTCTTTGCTGTCAGGTGAATGACTGTTAGCTAATTTTTGGGGCCTGTACTGGCCGACACTTACTTCTTTATCCTGTGAATGCCTAATTTTTCAGACTGGAATTGAAAATCAATGGGTCTGTAAACGTTCCGCTAAATTGTGGAACGGATGCGGACCCATTTTACAGACATATGAATGGACCCTATTTGTCTTTGACATGTGTTTACCGGCTGCTGTCAGTTCTGGCTGATTGAGGCTGAGCTATTACACTAAAACTGTTCTATATATAAAAAAAAAACATAATACACGTTATAACTGTATAAACGATTTATATAACTTATTAAAAAAAATAATAATGGCAACTTTTCCAATAGCAGGATCATTTCCTGCACCCCCTTCATAGCCTGGCGTTGCCTCTCCTCCATGGCCTTCTTGCGAGCCTGAATTGACGAAATTTCAAAGATAAAAAAAGATTGCTTGTCGATCGCAGATTCACTTAATACTTCTCGTATGTCAGTATCCGTGTTGTGGGACTATGTGTGCACAGCTAGTAAGTATTTTGTGGCTGCAAATATGACCTGGAGGTTTTTCATGTTCGCCTGCCATTAAAATGAATGGGACCCGCCGAAAACCTGCGATTTGCGAACATTTGAGCATTCACGAACCGTCCCATCAGATGTTCATCCATCACTAGCAATGGGTGCCACAGGTACTTGCACCCAATATGCTAGCAGGAAAATTTCACTACCCCAGTTGCTGAACCATAAAAAAAGATACTGTCCCAGCCATCCACATGCTCAGCGTCTAAATGCTAGCTTGTGAAAATTGCTAGCACTACAACTGCTGCCTTTTCATCTAGTGGACTCTTTCGTGAATTTGCGGACCCGGTTATGGAGCTAAAGCTTACTGACCTTGATTACACTGAATTACACAGTTCTTCTTTGGAGGAGGAACCTTATGAAGTGCCATGGTCTGCACAAAAATGCCAGGAGGCCACAGTTCACAGAAAGGAGGTTCAAATGGCTTCTGCTAAAAATGCTGGTGGTGTTACAAAACTTTACAAAGCAGTTGCCCGTGAAACTGATATATCCAGCACTGTTGTTAGTTTAGTGACAGTGAGTGACATCAGTGACACCTCTCATATCTAGTAATGTCTTACTTATCAGTATTATATACAGTATATTATAATAATTCTCAAGTGCCTTGAAAGTTTGCACTGCCTCGAAAAATCTTCAAGGTCTACATTTGTGTTTTTTCTATGTTTGTATGTTATTTTATACTTCAAAGATTCTGTGAGTACCATTGGCCTAAACAGTGGTAGCAGATGGAGTGTTGCGCATTATTAAGTGTTAATTGTTTTATGTGTTTTCTATAAAGTTGTTTTCTATGATGTTAAAAATTATTTTTTTTCTACGGTACCCGTGGCATGTTCCAAAAAGAAATTTCTTTGCATGTAAGGCCATTCCAGCTCTGTACCATCACGTGGAAGGTAATGTTTTGGCCTCGTTGGACAGAGCAGTCAGCAGAAAGGTTTCCCATTACTGCTGACTCTTGGTCCAGCAGAAATGGTCAGGGACGTTACATTTCTTTCACGGCTAACTAGGTAACTCTGCTGGCAGCTGGGAAGGATGCAGGACAGGGTTTAGTGCTGGAGCTTGTTCCGCCACCACGCCTCCAAAAAGCTGATGGTGATTCTGCCACATCTGTCTGCTGAACCAGCAGTGCTCCCTATGCGTTCAAGGGGCTACGCAAGCTAAAAGATGCCATGCAGTGCTTCATTTGGTCTTTCTAGGGGGATAGGAGTCACACAAGGGCAGAGATTCTGTCAGCTCTGCAGGGGCAGGTTCAGAGATGGTTGACGCCATGACAGCTTGAGCCAGGAATGGTTGTTTGCGACAATGGCACCAACTTTCTCTCCGCCCTCCGACAGGGACACTTGACACATGTTCTATGCTTGGCACATGTCCTTAAATTGGTTGTGCAGCGTTTCTTGAACAGGTACCCATGCTTACAAGATCTTCTGAGGCAGGCCAGTAAAGTCTGTGGCCATTTCCGGCGGTCCTACAATGTCAGTGCTCGGCTGGCTGACATTCAAAGGGAATTCAACCTGCCCACCTACCGCCTCATTTGTGACATGCCCACCAGGTGGAACTCACCATTGGCAATGCTACAGCAACTGCACATGCAGCAGATGGCCATCAATAAGTACCTGTGTGAGTATAGCACAAGGACAGGCTCAAGGGACCTTGGCTTCTTTTTGGCACGCCAGTGGCTGCTGATAAAGAATGCATGCACTGTCCTGTCACCATTTGAGGAGGCCACAAGGATGGTGAGCCACGACGATGCATGCATCAGTGGCACTGTCCCTCTAGTCTTCCTGCTGGAGCACACACTTCGTAAAATCATGGACAGGGCATCTGAGGCAGAACAGCGGGAGGAAGAGGAGGACTTCCTTTCCTCACAAGACCCCCTTTATGCAGATACCATTCATGTGGGGCCACGGAACACACAGGAGGAAGAGGAGGAGGAGGATTGTGGCAGCATGGATATAGAGGATAACATACAGCAGTCTTCAAGGGATGGTTTTCATTCCCCTGAAACCAAAGGAGTTGTACGTGGCTGAGGAGAGGTTGCTCCTGACAATGTGATCCTTAGTGACCCAGAGGACTTAGATTCTCATGCCTCCTCAAACATACGCTTCATGGGCTCCCTGATGCTGCAAAGCCTGCGAAAGGACCAGAGGATTCGTGGTATCAAGAAGAGGGATCATTACTGGTTGGCAACCCTTCTTGATCCATGTTACAAGGGTAAAGTTGAAGAGCTCATAATGCCTTCACAAAGGGAGCAGAGGATGAAACATCTTGAGGACGTCTTGAAGAAAAATTCAGACACTGGAAAGGTTACCAACCTGTTTCTGAGGATCGTTCGGTCAAAGGATGAGGAGAAGGATGGAGAAGGCGGCCCGCTGACCGATGCCTTTAAACAATTCTTCAGTCCTCAGTGCCCTGGGGCTGTTAGGTTTAAGCAACCATCAGCAGCATCTGCAGCATATGGTGCAGGATTATCAGGGGCAAGAGCAGACTTGGAGGCCTTTCCAACTGAGCATCCACAGGGTACTAAATCTTGAGGATGGACCACTAGCCAGAACTTGCTCAATATGCAATCAAGCTACTGGCCTGTCCTGCTTCCAGCGTGCTTTCTGAATGGACATTCAGTGCTGCTGGAGGTTTTGTGACAGATAAAAGAGTGCGTCTGTCAACAGACTCCGTTGACAGGCTGCCATTTATCAAAATGAATCAGTCCTGGATCAACAGCAGCTATCAAACCCCTGATGCTGATGTAACTGATTGAAATTTCTAGGGATCTGGGATCCATTGAAGACTACCTATGCTGCCTATCCTATTCCTGAATCTTGATTATGCTAGCTTTCAACAATGTTTTTGGTTTATGGCACCACCGACATCCAAGGCCAAATTTTTCTGCACCTGCATGACAGGTGCATGTAATTTAAATTTTTGTTCCTAATTTTTAACAGCAGGGCCCGTTTCTGCACCCAGCAAGAATAACTGTGAGGGGTTACAGTGTTCAGGCACCGCCAACAACCAAGGACAAATTTTTCTGCACCTGTATGACAAGTACATGTAACTTCAATTTTTGCTTCTAATTTTTAACAACAGGTCCCGTCCCTGCGCCCAGCAAGAGTAACTGTGAGGGGTTACAGCGTTCATGCACCACCAACACCCAAGGCCCAATTTTTCTGCACCTGTATGACAGGTGCATGTAATTTCATATTTTGTTTCAAATTTTTAACAGCAGGGCCCGTTCTTGCGCCCAGCAAGAGTAACTGTGAGGGTTTACAGTGTTCAGGCACCACCAACACCCAAGGCCCAATTTTTCTGCACATGTATGACAAGTGCATGAAAAAAAGAAGGACAGACTCCAAATTGGGGAATATAAATATCCACTAGGGATAAAAGGTATTCACGTCCCAAATAAAATGAGAGAAGGGAAAGGGAGGGGGCGAGGGGACTTTTAAAGGGATACCGTCATCAAGACCAATAACACCAAAGATATATAAAAATTGAACAAATTTTATTTAGAACAAAAGTGTACAATAAAAATTATCGTGTTGGCAAACACAGATAATAAATGCAAATACAAGAACAATTGACATTAAGTCATAGGTAGCATGAAAAAGCTCATAAGAGCATAATATCCACAAAGGGGTGGTCTAAGACACTCAGCCCAATACAGACCTAACCCAAGGATGGTATAACTGGTAGGTTGTAAATAAAGTATTGGACGTAGGTGCCTATACGTTAGCCCAACATATTTTGCGGGTGACCGCTTCTTCAGGGGCAAAAAACATTGATATGAGGATATCGACAATTGCTACTACAAATAATAAAAGAGACAAAATCAATATGCATAGATATCAAAACATTACATCATAGATACAGACTGTTGGGTGAAATGTGAGGGTCACAGGGGTGAGCGCCAACAAATAATACAACCCACCTGTATGGAGCCAATTCTAAAAGCAGGTGGACAAACTGGGGATCGCAACTAGGGTAGATACCCCCACGGCGGACATGGGAGCAGTCCAAACCATTATTATATTATAATAATTATTAAATAACTATAATAATTATTCATTAATAATCATGAATATTTTTCTATACCATTATCCCTTTATCTTACCTTAGAATATATCATATGATATCACCTTGACTGGACCCCTGTTTGGTTTGGACTGCTCCCATGTCCGCCATGGGGGATTATGACAAGTGGATTATGACAAGTGCATGTCATTTCAATTTTTGTTTCAAATTTTTAACAGCAGGGCTCGTTCCTGTGCCCAGCAAGAGTAACTGTGAGGGTTTACAGTGTTCAGGTACCACCAACACCCAAGGCCCAATTTTTCTGCACCTGTATGACAAGTGCATGTAATTTCATATTTTGTTTAAAATTTTTAACAGCAGGGCCCATTCTTGCACCCAACAAGAGTAACTGTGAGGGTTTACAGTGTTCAGGTACCACCAACACCCAAGGCCCAATTTTTCTGCACCTGTATGACAAGTGCATGTAATTTCATATTTTGTTTAAAATTTTTACCAGCAGGGCCCGTTCCTGCACCCAGCAAGTTTAACTGTGAGGGTTTACAGTGTTCAGGCACCACTAGGGATGGGTGAATGGTTTGGGCTGAGCATAAGTTTGGCCTAAACGTCTCGCCTAACAACTGAACTTTCTTGGCACTTAGCGTGATGTTCACCTGCCGAGCGCACAGTCAATGTGTCACGAACAGGGGTCAGGCTCGAAGACCAGTTGCTATAGCAGTGGAAGCTCCCACAGGAACCTGCAGGATAGGAACCCAGGCAAGTCTCTCTGGCAGATGACACAGACTCACCTGAAGTATTAACCGGTGTTCACCAGAGCTCATAATGGTGGAGATCTACTTTGCTGCATGTTAGCACCAGGTCGCGGTCCTCAGGATTGCCCCACCAGGAGGTGAGCAGGCCAGAGTCCATTAGCAGATATAGCGGGTAGGGATCAAGCAGAAGCATAGTCGAGGAACAAGCCAAAGGTGGATAATGAATAGTTGTAGGTAGGGATCAAGTAGAAGAGCAGTCGAGGAGCAAGCCAAATGTCGGTAACAAATGGTAGCGAAGATGCGGACGGCAGCAGGAGAGACAAGCGAGATATTAGCTGGTAAAGGCGCAATATTCTGGCAACCAGGAAGTGCAGAGACATGGCTTAAATCAGGAAGTTCATATGGTATGGATTTTTGGGGGGACCCTACGTCGTTTGGCGTGGGGTTCCCCTTTAAATCCATACCAGATCAGAAGGGTCTGGTATGGACTTGTGAGGAGGGGGGACCGATGCCATTTTTTAAATTTTTTTTTATCTGTATTGCCGGGAGCTAACAATACATTAAAGCCGTGAGCAGGTTTAAATTACATTTTTTCATTTGGAAATGTCAGTATTACTGCAACAGGCTACATACATCGTACAGATGCGCTACTTTACAGGCACGTTAAGGGGACCCCCCAGGCATGATATTTAAAGGAATTTTTCATTTTTATTGTTTCACTTTAAGCATCATTAAAATCACTGCTCCTTTTAAAATGATTGTTTTAAAAACATTTTTTTTTTGCATTGAATCATGTCCCCCAGGGCAGTACCTGGGTCCCCATACACTTTTTATGGCAATAACTTGCTTATATGATGGGGTTTAGCCCATCACTACTCAAGAGTGGTGTTAGCAGCAGGGCAGACAAGGATAGCAAGAATCACATACGATACAGTTTGAAAATGCTATTTTTACAACAATAGTATATCATGATGAGTGGGTAATAACAGGGACATTTCTTCCCTACATTTTGATTTTCATTGATGAAAATGATTACAATGTGAAGGCCAAATGTAAAGGGGCTTAGATGGAAATGGTTACACCAGGAGAGGATCTGGTTTAGCCATTTCTTTAACAGTCAAGGCTAACAATTTGCTGTGTATATTTTGTTTGCAAGGTGTGAGAAATGAACACAGAAGGGTAACATATGAACATATACTTCCATGTATGATGTATGTGTCATGTTTTGAGACATTTTTGATAATAAAAAGTGTCTCATGAAAAATCCAGCCTCTGGTTATTCTGTTCAAAATGGTGATAGAGCTGTAATTGCCTTAATAGGTGGGTATCATGGACAGATCCTGGGAAGCCAGTAAGTACATTTCCAATACATTTTTTTGCATCACAGACAACCTGTATGTTTAGTGAATGGTATCCCTTCCTATTACAGTAGATATGTTTTTTACCAGAGGGGACAAAAAGGCACATGGGTACAGTCTTTGACACCCATGACATTGGGAACCACAGCTACCGCATTTAAATCATTCTTAATATGATTCCTACTCCCGACGTGCATTAGGCAGTTAGATATATTTGGGGGCAATTTGACTGAAACCCTGCAGGGTCTTAGCAAGCAAACATGAGAAAGATGGCTGGGTACCCCCACCACCTCTTCCACTACCATTTGATAGGAGGCCTTGCACTTCTGCTTCAGGGAAATTATCCAGCAAAGTGTGTTGCTTAACCACTTGCCGACTGCCTAACGCCGATCTACGTCGGCAGTCAGCCCCTCACAGGCAAAGTGACGTAGGGCTACGTCACTAGCTTGTGAGGGTCTAGGGAGCGAGCGCGCACCCCCGGAGGTGCGCTCCCGCTCCCGCGTGGTCACGGACCCCCCCGCGCATGTGACCGGCGGACCCGATGTCCGCCGGTCACTCGGCGATCGGCGGGGGAGAGGGAGAATGTCAGGCAGCTTGTGTAAACAAGCCACCTGTCATTCTCCTTGCTGTTAGGATACTGATCACTCGGATCTAGTATGTAGATCCGTTGATCAGTGTCCATACAGCTCAAGCCCCTGCCAATCACAGTAGAAAGCACGCCCCTAGGGATACACACAGCCCCTCCCTCCCAAATAAAGTTAACCCCTTCACTACCAGTGTATTTTTACAGTAACAGTGCATATATATAGCACTGATTACTGTAGAAATGTCACTGGTAACCCCAAAAGTGTCAAAAATGTCAGTCAAGGGTCCGATCTGTCCACCGCAATGTCGCAGTACCGCAAAAAAAATCGCAGATCGCCGCCATTACACGTTAAAAAAAAAAACAACAAAAATGACAGAAATCTTTCCCTTTGTTAGTAAATGCGATAACTTTTGCGCAAACCAATCAAAATACGCTTTTTGCGATTTTTTTTACCAAATATAGGTAGCATAAAACAAACTGGCCGAAAAAGTAAAAAAATTTTGATTTTTAAATTTTTTTTTGGGGAATTTCATATAAAAAAATGTGAAAAATATTGCTATTTTTGCAAAATTGACGCTCTTTTTTTGTTTATAGCGCGTGATCAAAAAATTGCACAGGTGATCAAATACCACCAAAAGAAAGCTCTGTTTGTGGGAAAAAAAGGATGCCAAATTCGTTTAGGTACAGCGTCGCACGACCGCGCAATTGTCCGTTAAAGTCACTCAGTGCCGAATCGCAAAATACCCCCTGGTCGGAATGGGGGTAAAATCTTCCGGGGCTTAAGTGGTTAAAGGAGCGTGTGCAAAACAAAACCAAAGTACTTTCCCAGTGTAACCCCTATTTTTTACACATACTATTAGACAGGATAATTCAGTTGGTTGCATGCTGATCGGTAAGTTAGGCTGGGAATTTCTTTGGTTTTGCTTTGCATGCATGGCCCTTCCATATGCTCCTTGTTGCAAAGTCCAGTTATAGGTGAGGGCAGTGGCCGTTTGTTTGTACTGTTGAAATATTGGTGAGGGGACACACTGGACACCTTTGCTGCCATAGTGCTGTGTGCTGGGTGTCCAGTGCACCCCTGTGCCTTTAGGGAGCGTTGGGCTCCCTCCAGGCTCACTTGACCTCTGCCTATCAATTATAATGCATGTGCTTCCACTGTGGAAGCTCTCGACATTTAGAGTTAGGACTACCCTTTGACTGGGCTCTGTAGCTTATGCATGTATTTGCAAATGTGTTCAAACGAAACCCCTGTTTTTAACGCATACTGTTAGACAGGATAATTTTGTTGGCTGCAGTTGCCCTTTCATGTGCTCTTTGCTGCAAAGGCCAGTTATAGGTGAGGGCAGTGGCTGTTTGTTTGTACTGCTTAACCACTTCAGCTCCAGAAAGTTTTACCCCCTTAATGACCAGGCCATTTTTTGCGATTCGGCACTGTGTTACTTTAATGAAAAATTGCACAGTCGTGCACCACTGTACCCAAATACAATTGATGCCCTTTTTTTTCCCCCACAAATAGAGCTTTCTTTTGGTGGTATTTGATCACCTCTGTGATTTTTAGATTTTGCGCTATAAACAAAAAAAAGAGTGACAATTTTGAAAAAACACAATATTTGTTACTTTCTGCTATAAAACATTCCCAATAAAAATTTTTTTAAAAATCAAATTTTTTTTATTAGTTTAGGCCAATTTGTATTCTGCTACATATTTTTGGTAAAAAAATTCCCAAAAAGCGTATTTTAATTGGTTTGCGCAAAAGTTATAGCGTTTACAAACTACGGGATAGATTTTTGGACTTTTTATTTTATTAGTAATGGTGGCGGTCAGGGATTTTTAGCAGGGCTGCGACATTGCAGCGGACAGATCGGACCCCTAACTGACATTTTTGACACTTTTTGGAGACTAGTGACATTAATACAGTAACCAGTGCTAAAAATGATGCACTGTTACTGTATAAATGACACTGGCAGGGAAGGGGTTAACACTGGGGGTGATCAAAGGGGTAAATGTATGCCTAATAATGCTTACTGACTGTGGGGGGGGGAGGGCTCTGTGACAGGCAGAGAGAGATCAGGGTTTCAGCTTCGCTGAAACTCCTGATCTCTCTCTGCCTGTGTGACAGAAGACCTGCCTGCTTTGTTTACATAAGCAGACAGGTCTTCTGTGAGTTTGTGTGACAATTGCGGGAGGCTGGCACCTGCTGCCTGACTCCCGCTGCGTCTAATTACATAATCACGTAGATCTACGTGATTATGCACAGCCGAGCCACCCTGCTGCAGTAAATTTGCGTGGGGGGGTCGGCAAGTGGGGAAAGGAATGTGGACGCATGACAACAATCCTTCTCCTTGGCCTACTTTGATTGGCCTGAAACTCCAACAAATTTGCTTCAAAAAGCTCCATTAGGGATGTAGGGGAGAGCATTGCAATGTACAGCTGGCAAATGAGGGTAGACTAGCCAAATGCTAATTAGATTGTGAATTTTTTAAACATTTCTATACCCTGCCCATTGAGGTGTGATGACCAAAGTCATTACTTCTATCATTACTGCATGCCTACCATTACTTAATTAACACATGTGTAGCACCTTCCTAAGTAGGTGCTAGGAAAAGTATAGTTGTGGCCCTGTCTGCTTATCAGGAGAGCCTGATCTGTTAGCTAATGTGTCACATTCCTTCAGATGTGATCTGTTGAGTCTGGGGAGTCTCCCCACTGTACCCAATAAAGGGATCTTATTGGGCAGTGGAGAAAACCTAGCCAACAGCATACCAGGGTTTATGACTGTCCCAGTGGGCGGGGTCTGCTGCAGCGCACCCTAGGATTGGTAATAAATCTGTGGGGAGCATGTGACAGAGTGGTCTTTTGGCGGGAGCATCAGTCCCAGGAGGAGGTAACGGCTGTCTCTCCTTCTGTAAAGTGTGAAGGTGGTCCAGGCAGTCGGCCTACGGACTGGAGGTTGAGCTGGGCTGCAAGGGATTCAGAGTGTCTGATCAAGTGGAGCTGCTGGGCAGAAATCTTCAGGAAACACAGTATTGTGAGTACTCAAGAACTGCCCAGGGGTCTGCCTAAGAGAGGGGAACACTCCAGAGAGGTCAAAGGGGATCTAGGAGCCAGCTAACCAGGAGTGTACAGTAAAGAGGGTGCCAAGTAGTTACACCCTGAAGTTGGGGAGTAAAAGGGGGCGCCAGGAAGGGCCCTGAAGTGTTCAGCAATACAGTTTGCTCTAAAGTCAGCTACCTCAGGAAGGAGTGTCTTGGGGAGCTTAAAGGGACTTTTCCTAGAGTCAGAGGTGAAGTTCTAGTATCTGGCCTTGCTGAGGCCAGCATCAGTCAGCGTTAAACAGCATCAGAGGAGCGCTGAAAGAACGCCAAGTAGCATCATTCAGTGTCCCTGCCTAATTGTGCATAGTTCAGTTTTTGGAGTATGCCACTTCTCCCTTCTCCCTTCCAAGTTCTCAAATAAACCCTATTTAACCCAAGAAACTGGACTGGTTCTTGTCTAAGGTGCTCACACTTGAAAACATGTCTGAAAGTACTGTTGTTGCTAGCGGTAGCCCAGGACCCACACTCAGCCGCTCCCTTCGGAGTAGGGCTACACATGCATTTATTTAAATATTTCCACCTGTGAATTTAGTTTAATGCCTTTTCATGTGGTATTTACCGCATTTATTTTCAGTGTTTTGCGGTAAATGCCACAAAATATCGCAAAACAGTATAGTGAATTGACATTTTCAGGATCATGTCCATGTGTTTATGAAATCCCACCCAATTTTCATTAGAAAAACTGAACAAGAAAAATAAAATTATTTTTGCAAGATAATATTACAGAAAGAAAGCCTAGTTTGTCCAGAAAAAAAGATGATGCATGCATTACTTTTTTGCTGTTGAAATGTAAAGTTGCTCTGGTCCATAAAGAGTGTACAGATGTGAAAGCTAAAGTGGTTAGATTTGTGGCATGAAGTAATCCACTTGCCCTACAGTCTCATTAATGGGTGTGCAAAAATATTTAATTTATTTGATCATGCAAATTTTTTGATAACCTTTAACTGTAAAAAAAATTATCAAAATCGTTACCATGACAAAAACCTTGTGTAGAAATTACAACGACATGCTTCTTTCTTCTACGCCATGCAATAGCATTAAATTCATATAACATTTTTTTTTTTTAAAAAGCATATACTGTATTTTTACTTCACTTCATCACATTGAAACAAGCATCAGATAGACAGTAGCCTGAAATCTCTCATAATATCACCCTGAAAGAGGTGACAATTCTAAGCCTCAATAATGAGTAATAAAAGGACCTTTGTGAATTGCATGTCAAGTATATTTTATCATTTCAGTTGTTAAAATATTATGTAAGGCAGGAAAATACCGACTGAATATGTAAAGAGCTGCCTAACATGTTATTATACCGCTACTTAATAAAAGGTCTTAATTTGCATAAGAAATGTTATTGACTTTTGTAAATAGACTACCTCTACCTAACAACTACAAAATTAAATAACATGCAAAATGAAGAAAAAAACTTCACAAATTGGGTCACTTACCTCTCCAGCAGCACTTTTCTTTAAACTACCCTCTAATTATTCACCTCCTAGTCAGTTGAAATTATATTCAAATCTTAAAGTAGAAGTCCACCCTAACACTAAAATCCCTGCATCTACAGACATCCACAATCTAATACTAACCTATCTAGTAAATCGCATGAAGAAAATGTGCACCGCTCAAACAGTAAGCATTCAGTGAATTGTGCATATAAATGTGAAAATGAGTAGCATAATAAATTCATTCATGTCACCATAAATGAGTCCATAATTCATACAATAATGTGAAAAATACTGGGAAGCCAAATGTGAAGCTGAAGTGTTCAAATATCCATAGTTGTCAGTGAGAAAGAAACAAGCACCAACATAGAAGGCATATGCGCTCACCAGAAAATATAGACCATGGTACCTTATAGTAAATGGGTCAAACAGACCATGTAATCCTCATAAGAGAAAGTAGTCCGATCGTGAGGGGTGATCAATCAAGCAGTATCCATATACTTCTGGGTTGTGATGGCTTTGTCTCCCGGCAGCGCACCAATCAATTCTAAGATGTGATGGCTGTATTCGTTTTCTTCTGTAGGCTTTCTTTCTTCTATTTTTATCTGGTGATTGAGTCAGTAACTCCGGTGTGACCGCAGGCTGAGAACAGAGGGAATGTGATCACAGATAGATTACCTTTTGCAGGTCTAACACAGATTTTTTGCATATTTATTATTGCAAGCAAAGAGTGTCCCATCTATGGGATGACGCTTAGCGAATCCAAGCTCTCTTTCTTGAAACCGATCTGACCCAATCCCACGCTGAGCTGTGTAGGCAGGTGCAGAGGACACAGCCGACAACAGAAGCCCCATAGTAACACTATGGGTGATGTCACTCCCCATTCATTGCACAGTCATTGTCGGCTGCGTCCTCTGCAGAGCTTCGGCCCCTGGAGACCGGACCGGATCACCGTCAAAAAAGGTATGTATACTGATTTCTTATTTACAGGGCTATATAGGTTAGTGTTAGTTTGTGGATGTCTGTAGATGCAGGGATTTTAGTGTTAGGGTGGACTTATACTTAACTTTTCCTGTTAAAGTTGAGCTTTATGCCATCTTTTGCAACCTCCTGAGCCTCCCTATTAGTTAATGAAACCACCCACAAAAACGGTTGACATATACAGTACATGTATTTTCAGCTACCAATAACTTTGGATCTAATAATTATATTGACATGTGGTTTTCAGGTACACAAAAGGTATGATTTCACAAGACTGACAAAACATTAAAACACTTTCCAGAGTACACTAATAGCCATTACTATAGGTATATATGTTTATTTTATTGTTACTATGCATTCAATCACTTTTTATAACCTCTTTTAGACACTCTCTGCCCTTGCTGTCAATGTTAAACTCATTTCCTGTCTGTCCAATAGTTGTACAATACAAGACATGGTGGCTGTGGATGGAGCAGTAGCAGAAAACTGAGTGACAGCTACAATAACCAATAGTATGTAAAGAGAATCAGAGTTATCGCTGCACATCTTTATTAATAAATCATCTTTTGACATTTTCACAATTCAAGTCTATTCCATACTGAATTAAAATAGCAAGATAAAAAACATTTCTGAAAGTCTATCAGATATAAACCTTCAACAAATAGTGCACATTCTATATGTCAAATCCTTTTTTTAATTAGGGAAACGCTGTACCTCATGCTGGTCACTATTCATCTGAATCGCTGTCACAAAAGTAGCTGTATACATACCAAATATACAGTATATATCTGGTTATCTACAATTTTCCTTAAGCCGAACTCCAGAAATTACTACTGTTACCCAACCTTCAATGTACTATGAACATGTGCAATTTAAAATGATTGATATTTGTTGGTATTTTTGTAGATTCTAAGAAAGATAACTATTATTTTTACATTAAAATGTTCAGAAATCCACAAATTACTATGTAGTGTAAGCTAGTTATATGTAATTGCAGAAATTGAAAAACATGACAGCCTGAGCACAGGTTAGAATTCTGTTCCCGATTATTTTCTTCAGCAAATACTGCTGTGATTTTCTCTAGATTTATGAATTATTCATCTATGGTAATGGAATGAGCTTTGCAAAGCTGAATATGTTCAATGGCTTATGCTATAAAAACATTAATTAGTTCAATTTTCATTTTGTCTCCTTTATGTATAGTAAGTGTTGCCATCTCATCTGTATCAGCCTGGAATTTTTAATCCATTAATTTACAGAGACTACGTGAATTGTGCATTATAAATTATAATCTTCAAACAATCCTATTCCCTATGCACAGTGTGAAAATGTCTTATCTTTGTATAAAAGGTGTGAATATTTCCTATACTCAAAATACACAGAGGATTAGCTAGCTGTTCAAAGCAAACTTAAACCTGCAAATGTATTGTAATCGAAATAGTATTTTAATAGCTGACCAAATTCTACACATTTTTTTCCTTTTGTTTACTGGTTTATATTTCTGTGGGCCTAAAACATTTGGGAAAAATTACTATGAAGACTTAGACATCCTTCCTTAGCACCACACATTTGTGCCATCCAGAATAATAGGGGTTCGCGGATGTTGTAAAATATTATAATGTAGCCACCCTTGTGTTTACTTATCTAAACAAATTTATGATAGAGAAAAAAAAATAAGATAAAGATTAATTAATGTATGGTCTATACTGTCCTGGATTGCCCTATATACATATACTGCAGCAGGGTGGTCTGGCTGCAAAAAATTACGTACAGGTATGCGATTCGTGCCCGTGGCTATCGGATTCAGTTCAGTACCGATCAGTCATCAGGTCCATGCCAATTAATTATGGCCGGGACCTGCTGATCAGTTCTGAATAATGGTAGAACCTCCTGTGCCCGTGTAAACACAGACACAGGAAATGATGCAATCTCTACCCTTGGAGCCCTTTTCGGTTCCAGCAAGCGAGGAGAGAGCATCAACAGTGAGTGCACAAGCACTACACTGACACCAGTACACATAGGCACATATTTCACCCCCTGATCAACTCCCCAGCTAACCCTTTCACTCCCTGTCACAGTGTCATCAAGTACAGTGTACAGATATTTTACTGATCACTGTATTGGTGTCACTGGTGACGCCAGTTAACATCAGCCAAAGTTAGCGGTAGTTAGCGTCAGTCCTAGATAGGTTTAGGGTACCCACCATATATTCCCTAATAGGTTTAACCCCTCGATCACCCCCAGTTACCCCTTTCACTCCCTGTCAAAGTGTCATTAGAATAGTGTACAGATCTTTTTTTCTGATCACTGTATTAGTGTCAAGGGTGACACCAGTTTGCGTCAGCATCAGTAAGTGTCAATCCCAGACAGCATCAGATTTTAAACCTTTGATTGCCAGTAACACTAACACACACACACTATATACTTCCATTACTAGTTTAGTGTCTGAACGGATCAATATTTTTGATCTGATCAGAACTATACTAGCATTCCCAATAGTATTGTGTTCCCAAAAACGCGGCCTTAGCAGGATCAGCCTTGACACCTGCCAGTGCCTGCATTTAGTCCCTCTGCTTAGCCCACCCAAACAAGTGCAGTATCAATAGATCACTGTCACTTCCAATACACAACACACAAAACCGCAGTGTTAGCAGGGTCAAGCCTGATCCCTGCTAGCACTAGCAGTTCATTTTTTGCAGCAGTTCAAACAGTCCTTGACAACCAGGTGCTTTTTTACCTGTGAGTTACACTAGGTACTTGTAAATTTAGTGGCCAAAATGTCAAACGAAAGGTACACTAATGAAGAGGCCTACAGGATACTGACCATGACAGATGAGAGCAATGGGGAGTCCTCACTCACTGTCAGAATCAGGCTCACTATACAAATAGGCAGCCCACAGATTCTGCAGCGCCCGTACTTCCCCCATTTACTGGCCAACTCGTAAATTCAGGTGGAAACAACGGATTTTACTCCTCTTGATTTCTTGGAGCGGTTTTTCACAGAAGATATGTATGGATCTATTGTGGACTAAAGCAATTCATATGCTAATCAATGTATCTCCGCAAAACCAAATTTGACCCTTGCCAGACAATCTGGCTGAAAACCTATCACGGTTCCCAAATGTAAGACCTTTCTGGGCCCTGTGCTGATATTTGTATGTTGCGATCATATCTGCTCTTAAGAGTCTCTTCTCCAGTGAAAATACATTTAGTGTGTAAAGCTTTTTTTAAAACGGAGGTCCTCCAGCCCTCTTATTAGTTTTCATGCCCTTCTCTGGACTCTCTCCAGTTCCAGTACATCCTTCTTGAGTACATATTGATGAGCCGAACACTCCCCTGTTCAGTTCGCACCAAAACACCGCGAACAGGGGAAAAGATTTTTCTTCGAACAAACAAACTTCATTGAAGTCTATGAGACTCAAGCGTCAAAAATCAAAAGTCCTCATTTTAAAGGCTTAAATGCAAGTTATTGCCCAACTAAAGTGTATGGGGGGTCCGAGTACTGACCTGGATAACATGTAGCAATGTAAACTTTTTTTTAAAAAACAATCATTTTTAAAGGAGCAGGGATTTACAGATTTTAATGATGCTTAAAGTGAAACTATAAAAATGAAAAATTCCTTTAAATATCATGCCTGGGGGGTTCCCTTAATGTGCCTGTAAAGTAGCGCATCTGTACGATGTATGTAGCCTGCTGCAGCAATACTGACATTTCTAAAGGAAAAAATGTCATGTACAAATATATATCCAAAATTTCAAATCGCATGTACTTGTCATACAGGTGCAGAAAAACTGGGCCTTTGGTGTTGGTGGTGCCTAAACACCATAACCCCTCACAGTTACTCTTGCTGATCACTTATTATATTTATAATCGCAGAAAGGATCAAAGGAATAAGTGTGGTAGGAAAAAAGCAGCCATATCAATATATATAGAGATCAATGTATGGTCTATACTGTACTGACCGATAGATACTGAATGGCCTAATATCTACTCATGTGCCTGATATATATATATAGATATCAATGTATGGTCTATACTGAACTGACCGATGGATTCTGTATGGCCGAATATCTACTCAAGTGCCCGATATATATATAGAGATCAATGTATGGTCTATACAGTACTGTACTGACTGATAGATACTGAATGGCCTAATATGTACTCAAGTGCCTGATATATATATATATAGATATCAATGTATGGTCTATACTCAACTGACCGATAGATTCTGAATGGCCTAATATCTCTTTAAGTGTCCGATATATATATATATATATATAGAGAGAGAGAGAGAGATCAATGTATGGTCTATACTGTACTGACCGATAGATACTGAATGGCCTAATATCGACTCAAATGCCTGATATATATATATAGAGAGATAAATGTATGGTCTATACTGAACTTACTGATAGATATTGAATTGCCTGACATAAACAAACTGAAGTGCCTATATATATATATATATATATATATATATATATAGTACTTAGTGGTATATACTGCACTGCTGAATACACTTCACTATCTGATCTCTTAAATTGTTAAAAGCACAAATCTCTCTCTAATTGACTGGTAGCAATGTCTTAACTAGACTACTCTGCTCATTACACTGCAAATCACGTTCCTCTGCCTGCCTCAATCCTGTTCCTCTCCCTGCCTCAACCACTTCCTATCTCGCCCGCACAGTCACACACTACACGCCGCTGCTGTGTGAGCAGCCAACTTTATAGTGTGGGGCGTGTACTTAGCCCCTGAGCCATGATTGGCTAAAGGCAGCCTACTTTTGTCCAATCATGGCAGAAATTATTTGATTGGCCAAAGCATGGAGGTCAGGGTGCATGCTTTGGCCAATCACATAATGCACTACACGCGCGTGAACGGAGTAACAGTCAATGTTCGAGTCGAACTGATGTTCGACTCAAACTCGAACCTCATCCCTATTGAGTACTAGTGACCAGAAATTAATTGCATATTCAAGATATGGCCAAATCAGAGTTTTGTAAAGTGGTACAATTATTTGAAATATATGATTCATCTCTTGAGTAAATAACCTTTAATGCATGCTAATAGTCTGCTGCCCTTGTTTACTGCAGCTTGGCATTGCATGCTATTGCTGAATCTGCCTTTAAAGTGTAGTGGTGTGATATTAATTACTTGACATTACAATAAATATAATACAATAATACACAGGAGCATTCAACAATATATATAAATATAAAGTGCAATAAGTGATGTTGGTGGTGAATAATTACAAAAAGTATAAATAAATATAAAGTGCTTGGTGAGCAAAAAGTGACCAGATACAATAATTAAAATAACCAAAAAAAATATATATATCTGTCACTAGTGAATGAAATAAATAACGAAGTGAGTCAACAAAAGTTGATGAATTTGTGAGTACAGTGACTCCAATAAAGATTGGATATGGTATATCTATGCGTGAAAGTGAATAAATGTATAGATATACAAAGACTAATGTGAACAAGTGCAAATGGTCCTAGAAGATATAAATAAATAAATGGACCAAATAAATGTGAATAATAATAGCCAAAAAAATGGCAGCAGGTCAATAAGTAAAAATATAAATATCTAAATTGATAAGAAGTGAGCAGAAAAGTCCAAAAAGTCCATTAAAGTGACTTGTAAAAAAAGGGGGGTTCAAGTTGATGGGTGACTCTCGGGGTGATCCAGGTGCTGAGTGCCAGGTGAGGAAATCAGTGCTCCCCTTCAATATCTCCCGCACTCACCAGAAGTCGTCACCCCTGCAGGGGTAACCAGCGTGATGTAAATAATGTATGCCCTCAGCCAGGCGTTATCTTGCGTACCGATAGCTTCACTGGTTAATCCTGAGTCATCTCTCCCATATGTATAGTGTTTTCAAATAAGGTAAATATAGCCTCATATGCAGATCACATCCATCAGGTGTAAAGTAATATCCGGGTAATAAACAGGAGAAAGAGCCTTATATAGTGAAGTACTGTTATAAAAAACTTCCTTTATTGTAAACAAAAATGGTACTCACATTTAGTATAGGTAAAATCAAGCGAGTACTGCATTAGGGACCGCAAATCCCTCTTTAGCGGTGACTTCCAGGACGCTGTGCGAGCCAACCGCCAGATATGCATTCCAGTGTTGCAGAAATGACGTACCTATGCTCACTTTCACGCATAGATATACCATATGCAATCTTTATTGGAGTCACTGTACTCACCAATTCATCAACTTTTGTTGACTCACTTCATTATTTTTTTCATTCACTTCTATAGTGACCGATATATATTTTTTGGGTTATTTTACTTATTGTATCTGGTCACTTTTTGCTCACCAAGCACTTTATATTTATTTATACTTTTTGTAATTATTCACCGCCAACATCACTTATTGCACTTTATATTTATATATATTGTTGAATGCTCCTGTGTATTATTGTATTATATTTATTGTGATTTCAAGTAATTAATAGCACACCACTAAACTTTAAAGGCAGCGCCATTTACCTCACCACCCCTATTATTTATTGAATATTGACTGTACTGTCAATCTGCAGCCAATCATTTTCTCCACAACATGGATATTTCCATCTCATACTATTGCTGAATCTGTCATCTACAAGGACCCCCAAATCCTTTTCCATTACTTAGTAACAGTGTAACAGTGTAAATTTGCCTCAAATTCTTTTTAAATAACTCAACACAGCCATTAATGTCTAAACCGCTGGCAACAAAAGTGAGTACACCCCTAAGTGCAAATGTCCAAATTTGGATCAAAGTGTCAATATTTTGTGTGGCCACCATTATTTTCCAGCGCTGCCTTAACCCTCTTGAGCATGGAGTTCACCAGAGCTTCACAGGTTACCACTTAAGTCCTCTTCCACTCCTTCCTGACGACATCACGGAACTGGTGGATGTTTGAGACCTTGCGCTCCTCCACCTTCCATTTGAGGATGCCCCAAGGATGCTCAATAGAGTTTAGGTGTGGAGACATGCTTGGTCAGTCCATCACCTTTACCCTCAGCTTCTTTAACAAGGCAGTGGTCATCTTGGAGGTGTGTTTGGGGTCGTTATCTTATTGGAATACTGCCCTGCAGCCCAGTCTCCGAAGAGAGGGGATCATGCTTTGCTACAGTATGTCACAGTAAATGTTGGCATTCATGGTTCCCTCCATGAACTGTAGCCCCCAAGTGTCGGCAGCACTCATGCAGCCCCAGACCATGACACTCCCACCACCATGCTTGACTGTAGGCAAGACACACTTGTCTTTGTACTCCTCACCTGGTTGCAGCAACACACGCTTGACACCATCTAAACAAAATAAGTTTATCTTGGTCTCATCAGACCACAGGACATGGTTCCAGTAATCCATGTCCTTAGTTTGCTAAACAAACTGTTTGTGGGCTTTCTTGTGCATCAACTTTAGAAGAGGTTTTCTTCTGGGATGACAGCCATGCAGACCAATTTGATGCAGTGTGCGGCATATGGTCGGACCGCTGGCAGGTTAACCCCCTCCTCTTCAACCTCTGCAGCAATGCTGGCAGCACTCATACCTCTATTTCCCAAAGACAACCTCTGGATATGATGCTAAGCACGTGCACTCAACTTCTTTGGTTGACCATGGTGAAGCCTGTTCTGAGGGGAACCTGTCCTGGTAAACTGCTGTATGGTCTTGGCCACCGTACTGCAGCTCAGTTTCTGGGTCTTGGCAATCATCTTATAGCCTAGGCCATCCTTATATAGAGCTACAATTCTTTTTTTCAGGTCCTCAGAGAGTTTTTTTTGCCATGAGGTGCCATATTGAACTTTGAGTGACCAGTATGAGGGAGCGAAAGCGATAACAGCAAATTTAACACACCTGCTCCCCATTCACACCTGAGACCTTGTAAACACTAATGAGTCAAAGCACACCGGGGAGAAAAAATAGCTGATTGGGCCCAATTTGGACATTTTCACTTATGGGGTGTACTCACTTTTGTTGCCAGCGGTTTAGACATTAATGGCTGTGTGTTATGTTATTTTGGGGGGACAGCAAATTTACACTGTTATACAAGCTGTACACTCACTACTCTACATTGTAGCAAAGTGTCATTTCTTCAGTGTTGTCACATGAAAAGATATAATAAAATATTTACAAAAATGTGAGGGGTGTATTCACTTTTGTGAAATACTGTATATAACATCAAAGAAACATATGAGGGGATCATTACATACCTAGTAATTGGTCAAGCTAAGTATGACGAGGATGATGACCAGTGGTACAGAGCTAAAATAATTTTATTATCCCACTCTCAATAAGTTTATATTATTTATATAGTATTTAGAACACAACCGTGCTAATATAATTAGACAATTGATGCCTGTGTGAGTTCTATAATATTGTGTTCATTGAACAACATCTAATATGTATATGCGTAACAGCAAAAAACAGATGACAGGAAAATTACATATGCAGTAATTTAAAAAAAAAAAATGTTGCTAAGTATGACAAGGAATGACTTGTAATTGGTCAAGCAAATTGTGCTAAGTATGGTGAAGATGATGATAGATGATACAGAGCTGAAATCATTTTATTAAGCAGTCCTCAATATGTTGACATTATTTATATAGGCTTTAGACATGTCTCTTTAGTGAAAGTGAAAGAAAATTAGCATATTTTACAAGGACATCAACAGAAACTAATATTAGGCTGATTTTGTAATAATAACTCTACATTTCTAAAAGATTCTGTCTAATCCAATTATTTATTATTTTAAGATGTTTTCTACTTTGAACATTTTTTTCACAAGACACCTGCATGTGTGCAAAAGGAAGACATTCTTTATGTACTGCCAAAAGGTGTATACTGTATATGCAGCAGACTGCAAGTTATGGTTATACAAAATTACAACAAATAAGATGGCTCTTACATGTTGTAGTTTCAAGTCAATGAGGTCTTTATTTAAAACAAAATTATCGTTGATATTTAGAGGAAGGCATAGTTTCCTTACAGTTGGAAAACTGAGAAGTTCAGCCTTAAGTTGAACAATATCAACATCAGCCAGCTGTTCTACAGTTTAAAGTGATACTAAACCCAGAACCTGCATTCACTATATCTGGTCTCCCACAGTACACAGAACATGGAAATGCAATTATTTTAGTAATTATAAACTGCTAAATACCTTTTCTCATCAGCAGTATATAGCAGTCCTGTGACTTGTATCAGTTCCTAGTAAAGCTTGTAGGAGGAGTTTTCATTCTCCCCCGATCCTCTGTCTGCAAAGTACTGATTGGCCCTGTGCTGATCAAATGCACTCTCCCAAGAAAGAGAAATCTAGCAATACACACCAAATTGAGCATGTGCAGCCTGTCCCCTGGCTCTGAAAATATCAGGTTATTTTTTTGGACAGAGTGAAGGAAGAGGAGGAAGAGGAGGATCAGAGAGACAGGATCAAACAACCTTTATACACAAAGCAGAGGATTAACACCTTAGATTCCACAGTGAGTATATCAAGCATGCTTTACTGCATATACAGACTGATTTTACTGTTGTGGGTTTAGTAACAATTTAACTGTTAGGGGGTTAATGTAAAAAGATTAAATCCAAGCATTATCAGTCCCTAAGTCAGCAAATTACCTCCAAATAAACCATACCATTCTTACTGCGTGACAGGATATAGTTTGTTTTTTCTTAGTAAAGTCAGTTATCCAGGATAAACGTTTTTAATGTTTTATTCACTTCAGCTCCAGAAGATTTACCCCCCCCCCCTTTATGACCAGGCCATTTTTTGCTATACGGTACTGCGTTACTTTAACATATTGATTGGTTTGCACAAAAGTTCTAGGGTCTACAAACAATGGGATTTTTATATATTTATATTTTTTAGATATATTTATGAAGTTTTTATTTCTTTATTTATTACTAGTAATGGCAGCGATCAGCAATTTATAGCAGGACTGTGATATCACGGTGGACAAAATGGACACTGACACTTTCTAAACTTTTTTGGGAAACAGAGACCCTAATACAGTTATCAGTGTTAAAAAATATGCACTGTCACTGTACTAATGACAGTGGCTGGGAGGGGGTTAGGGGTTAACACCAGGGGTGATCAAAGGGTTAACTGTGTGCCTAGCCAGTGTTTTAGTGTAGTGTGGGAGGTGCTTCTACTAGGGGAAGGCATTGATCCATGTCCCTGCTTTGCAGGAACACAACATCCATGCCTTCCTTACTGACAGTGTGGCAATCTGCCTGTGTACCAAACAATGCAGGTGCCGGCAGTCATTGAGTTTGCAAGACCTGCTGATCAGCTCCAGCTGTGTTGAATCACTGCAGGAGCGAGGCCGCCAGCAGCACACATTTGCACCCACTACCCAGAAGTGCAGGATCACGTATATATTACAGGCAGGGGTTCCTCTTCCCATACCTGCTGTAACATTTTAAAAAGAGCAATCACAGGGATCTGTGAATGAATTAACTACTAATCCTATCTTCCACTGCAGAAGATAGCTTGTGGTTCTCAATGAACTACAAGAGCATTGATAAGTGCCCTCATAGTTCATTGACTCTTTCTGCCCTTCAGTAACTTCCTGTATAGGCAAACAGCTGTACTGTGTCTGCAGGAGCCTGACATTGCACCCACAATCCATGTTATATTTATAGAAAAAATGGCCGCCATACAACATGTTTTTTTCTCTTCCTTCCTGCCTATCTGGGCTCCTATCCCATACAACCAGAAACACTCAGAAGTGCAGTCTCCTGCAGCTCCCAGGGCACACCCCAATGCACAATGACCATTGCCCTGGTTGTGAAACAATTACTGCATGGAGGCAGAAATTACATTGGCAGGTACAAAAACAGACATAAATGAGCAATTAAAGCTAATTTCCAAGAATTAATTTCCTTGTTAAAAAATGAAGGCCCACTCTGAGTTAAGTCCAGCGAGATGCATGACACCTTATGGGCTTAGCTCTATTATTTATATTTGGCAGCTTTATAGTGCTATCAGAAAACAGCTCTCACTGTAGTTCTGGGAGCCTGACACTAATTCTTCTGTGCTCTGCATCTTATACAGAAGAGTAGCTGTAGCTGCTATGCCTGCCCGTCCCCTCCTTCTGCCAAATCACAGAAGCCTTGGTATTATGTCAACACATTCTGAAAATACCAAGGCTTCTGTGAATGGGCAGCAGAGGGAAGGGGCAGGCATAGCTGCTCTGTGTGCTTCTCTCCTCTCTGCTCATGGAGAGTCTCTCCCTGGCAGAGAAATCAACCTGTCAAATGTAAATAATAGAGATAAGTCCATAAGATGTTATGCAGCTCCTTGAACTTCAGCTTTAAGACATATCCTCCCATCAGCTACTTTTAACTTTTTGGCCACAGGCAGTGCCGGAATTAGACCTTGGGGGGACCAGGGCACTTCAAGTTCGGGGGCCCCTCAACACAAGAGTTAAATTATATGACAAATAAAAAAGTGAAAAGAAATTAATGATAAACCGCATTTGTTCTGCAAAAAAAAAAAAAAAAAATGACACATTACACGGGTAATTGTCCATGGCAAGTCATACATCACAATTATGCATCACACTACAATATTTACGAAAATTCTTTCTTCCGGCACTTAGCATCTGCAAAATCTCAACCTAACTTGTCAAACTCTATTATCTTGAGGAAACTGCTCTCTACAGCCAGTAGACACAGAGCACTTAGTCTTTCATGGGTCATCGTGGTCTTCAGATAATTCTCTATCAGTGCCAATTTCCTGAACAACCTTTCTCACAAACAACTAGCGACTATCTTGCTTAAATATATTCTAAGAGCTGCAATAACACCTGGAAAGGCATCAGCCAGCCCTTCAACATGTAACAAAACTGCCTGTGGAGACAGAGTGAGACATGACCGGAGCTTGGCAAAGGCTACAAACTGGACAATTTCCTCAATTTACACACTACTAAAGTCTGGGGTCCTCTCTGGCTAAAGAGGGGGCCCTATGGCAGGGGGGCCTGGGGCAATTGCCCATTTTGTTCCTTTATAAATCTCACACTGTCTGGTGGGCCCAGCCTGCTTCTGCTTACACTATATATCATTGCCCAAATGTTTTACAATACAGCCTATTTATTATTTTAACATGAACTGCCTTACAAAAACAAGAAAACTAAATATGGAGTATATTTGGCAGACAACACATAATAAAGGCATTTGTAGATTTGGTAGATGTTATGCATTAAAAACATCTAACCTGCGGCGTCATGCGTTGTAGTCTGCGGCGAGACCATCACCCAGGTGAATGGATGCCTGCGTTCACTGCAGGTGTCCTCATATGGCTTCACATGCTGTATGGCAGGCAATTGTCTGCAATTAAACCACCTGAGACATGACGTTGGGATGGGATCCATGATGCTTTGTAAGACATTTAAGGTGAGGATGAGTGATCAGACAGTCCAATCTTTGAACACAGGGTGGATACCAAACAACAGCATTCACTCTTTATGGTAAGCACACAGCCACCTTGCTTTAATTGTTCACAGCACCTTCCACTCTCTCTCTAACCTTTTTTCCCCTTTTTCTCCACTTCTCTTTCTTTCCTCATGCCTTTATTTCATCACCTCACATATGCACTCCATGGTCATTGGTCTTACTTAGCTTTTCAACAAATCTTCTCATCCTTATCCACTTGGTTTACCTTTATCCACATAGGCACCCTTTCTTACCCTCTGGTTATTTCTTTTCATTCCCTGGTCCACATTCATGTCTCTGATACATCCAATATATATATATTTATGACCATTATCATTTATTGGCTGCTATCCTACAGGAAGTAGCTGCTTACTTACCTACATTTATACTTTTTTATTTAGAGACTGGCCAGGTGTTTGATATACTTACAACACATTCTCATTGCTCTCCTTGAGTTGACACAATGCCTCTGGATCCTGCCCCCTCAGCTCCCTGTTGGACTATTTGGCCGCCGCCGTATGGATGCACTGGTTCTAAGCACAATGACACGGCTATATTTGTGAGTATGCTGTCTCCCCATATGGGTCATTGAGCATTCATACTCCAATAGTCATTTACCCTGCATGTTTATAATACAACTACAATAATTTATTTTCAGATTTACCTGCACACTTACACTCCTGACGAGTGGGCAATGTGACCCAAGAAACGTGCGTCGAGTTTCAAGACATTTGTATTGATGTGCATATTGTCACTGTTATGAGACATTTTAATATATTTGTATGACCATGTTCTGTTTTGTGTATGTCAAACATTCATGTTGTTTTACTTTTGTATATTGGTTCTATACAATAAACCAGATGCATTTCAACTTGAGTTTCATGACTATTGGGTCCACCTCATCTAAAGTCCCGCGGGCAATCTTCTCCCTTTTTATAGACAACACATAATAAAGGCATTTGTAGATTTGGTAGATGTTATGCATTAAAAACATCTAACCTCAGAGCCATTATATATGTGTTATAAAATTTACCATGATTTGAATGAATGAATTAAGAATGTGAAAAAGTATGATTGCAACCTGTAGTAGTAAGCATATGTTCTCATAGAAACCATGCAGTACTGAAAGCAGCATTACACAAGAAAAATAGTGGATACTTAAAATGATCTTTTAAAGACATTTACTAGCAGTGTTGTTTAAAAAATAACCACTCAATTGCCCAAGAAAAAATAACATTTTGTACTCAGAAGTTCAAAATGTATATCAAGAATATAGCAACAAAAGCTATGGTGACAGCAATGAACTATACTGTTATTTTTATACTATAACAGACATAATATATGTATAATAAAGTTTTTTCCTGTGTATATACCAGTGTAGTATATTATGTACTGTATGTTTTCAAAAAAGCTATATTCAAGAAACTAGATACCATTTTTGCTGGTAGCCCTGTTTCTGACCTGTCATATGATTTCTTAAAGCCCATCTTCAGCATTTGTTTTATTAAAATATTTTAAAAAAATCGATATATAAAATAATAAATAATCCTTAGGAGAAGTTTAAAATATAAAATCAGCTCAGCATACAATACTCTAAGGCATTTTTTAAATTAATATAGACGCCCAAAATAAGTTCAAAATAAAAAAAATCAGCTGCTATACCCACATTTAATCCAAAGCGGTCTCCCACAGTATCTTTTTTTTTCCACATAAGGATCTCCACATTCTTCTGGGTTGGCATACAGAAATATAGGTGCACATTATCCTGGCACTAATTTCCCTTCTCAGCATCTTACAGATCCCAGAAATGGGCAACAATAAATCAGTCAGTGCTAGCCCCTGGATAGCTAGCCAACATTCCCATACTCTTTCAAACTTTGAGTAGCTGCCTCTGTGTTGATATATCAATTTCTCCATTCTACCACTGAACCCATCTGTGTAATCCACATCTTGAGTGTCGGGGGGTGGGAGAGGTCCAATGATGCAAAAGGAGCCTGTGGGCCTGAAACAAGGCTCTAGTTGCTGCCTCTGTAGCATACCTGTCATTGATTAGGGCATCAAGCATACTTAAAATTCAGTGCTTTGGGTCTAAGGAGATATACTGCAGGGCGGTATTCACCGCCCCACAAGCCCCAATATTTGTGTAGCTTCGGGCATTTGGTGATTCAAATACAAGTGAAGATATGGCTTCTGCATCAGCCCCCTGGACAGACTCAGTCTCCGGTGTATCTCTGGGGGATCAGTGTCTTCCTCACTCATGCCCTGTCCCTGGAGCTCTGAAAGTTTCCTGGTATAGTATAGGATCGCAAATAAATCAATATTGCTGCACCAAGTGACTAAATTCAATAAAGGTAAATCAATATGAATCATATAAATCAATAAAAAATGTGTATAAACATAAATCACCATATGTAAATATAATAGAGTGATCCAATACAAATAACAAAGTGCAAATGCAACAAAAAAGTGCTATAATCAAGTGATCAAAAAAAAAAAAAAAAAGTATAGGATCGCGCTTGCATTATCCTTGCCCCTTGCATGGGTGGACTTACGTTTTGCTCCAAAGTCCTTGATCTTGTCAGCTCCCCGTGGAGTCTTCTGGCAGAGCTGAAGCTGCACCATTTTGGCTATCAGGGGCTGCTGCTTCTTTGTTTTTGCGGGTCATGGTGGCTGCAAACTGGATCACAAATGGTACCACTGTGTTCCTGAGAGTGAGAGGAATCTATTGGTCATGGAGAGGATCGCTGGCAGGATAAAGAGAGGGAACTCAGTGAGACACTTCTTCTCACATGCCCGATGTGGCCCCATAGTTTAATATAAAAATTGCCCTGGTCCATAAGTAAGATACAGATGCAGAAGCAAAAATGGTTAAAAAACCCTTTTTCTTCTTTCATACACAGTATCTATACCACAGATATTACCCCAATGGAAACAGACTCACCAATTGGAGATGGTCAGTTCACTGTATAAGCTTATCATACAAGTGCTGTTATTAAATTTCGTACTGGTCTCTTTCCTCCACAGAATTTGCCATATAGGCTATTAACTAGAGAGTAGCAACAAGACCTTTTGATCAACAAATGGTCAGATCACAACATAATTACAAGAGCATGGGTGATGGCCAGATGAGTCTGCAGCTCCAACCTACAGGAACCAGACACTTGTTTTGTTGAATCCTTGTCTTGGCTTTCATAGACACCACCATAAAGACCAGGTCATGCGCACATGCATTGTAGGACCAGAGCCCAGGGGGTACCTTCCCTTCTAACCAACTTACCACAGTGGAATGCAACCTTTTTTTAAGCGCTTGTATGACCAGCTTTTTCAGTGAACAGGTCAACTCCATTTAGTGAGCCTGTTTCCATTGGGAGTTTATCTGTGATGGAAGATATTTCATTTACATACCTCATGCACACAGGGCATTAGAAAACACGAGCTGCAAAGCCCCTACCAATGCCAGTAAAAAGCAGCTGTAAAAACAAGCTTTTAGTAACTTTTTGCATTGGCGTTAATGTGTGTTTAGCCATGTTAGCTTTTGGCAGCGTTTCTCTACCTCTATTCAAAATCAGTGGTTCCCTAGGAGAGCCGCCTTAACTGATCCAACTTTCAGCCCACTGATTTGAATGGGAGTTGCATCCAAGTCAGATCATCATGATCCAACTTGAGGTGAGACTTGTGCTCTGAGGATCTTGACGAGAAACTCCATGCCAAAATTTTTAAAAAGTGGTGTAGGGTCCCCCTCCCCAATATCCATACCAGGCCCTTTGAGTCTGGAATTGATCTTAAAAGGCACCCTACGCCACAATGAAAAAAAAATGGCGTGGGGGTCTCCCAAAAAAATCCATACCCAGACCCTTATCTGGGCATGCCACCCGGCAGGTCAGGAAAGGGGGGGGATGAGCAAGCCCCCCCCCCTTCCTGGACCATACCAGGCCACATGCCCTAAACATGGGGGGTGGGTGCTTTATGGCAAGGAATGCTCTGGGCCTCCACCACAAAGCACCTTGTCCCCGTGTTGATGGGGACAAGGGCCTCTTCCCCACAACCCTGGGCAGTGTTTGTGGGGGGTCTGTGGGCAGGGGGCTTATCGGTATCTGGAAGCCCCCTTTAACAAAGGGCCCCCAGATCCTGGCCTCCCAATTTGAATTAGTATGGGTTAACCATACCCATTCACCCCCCCCCCAAAAAAAAGAATGTGTAGTATAAATAAATAAAAACAAGAGACGGTTTTGACAAGTCCTTTACTAAAAATCTTCCTCCGGTCTTCTACCTCTAGTGTTCTTCATTTACCTGCATTAGCTTTTGGCAGCTTTTATGTGTCTCTATTCAAAATCAATGGTTCCCTATGAGAGCCGTCTTAACTGATCCGACTTTCAACCTATTGATTTGAATAGAAGTCGGATCATCATGATCTGACTTGTGGTGCGACTTGTGCTCTGAGGATCTTGAAGGGAAACCCCATGCCGAAATGAAAAAAAATGGCGTGGGGTCCCCTCAGCATCCACACCAGGCTCTGCGCCCCCCTACCCCAAAGCACCCAGTCCCCATTCTGATGGGGAGAAGGGCCTCTTCCCAACAACCCTGGGCGGTGGTTGTGGGGGTTTGTGAGCAGGGGGCTTCTTGGAATCTAGAAGCCCCCTTTAACCTCTTCCGGACTGCCCGCCGCCTATTTACTGCGGCAGTGCCGCCCTCCTACGCAAACTGACGTAGACCCACGTCGGTCGCGCGCTTGCAGCTAAGGGGAAAGCCCCCTACTGCTTTTGCCCCCACTCGGCAGCGGGGACTCTGATGCACGGGGCAGGCGGCTCCGATTGGTTCCTGACACCCGCGATTGCTCCCCGATGAGAGAGAAGAACGGTCAGCTGTTGTAAACACAGCAGATGGTTCTTCTCCCTGGAATTATCATAGAGCTCCTGTCCTGTGATCCTTCTATATAAGAACACAGGTCTCTATGGTAATTTCACAAGCCACGCTGCCCCCACATTTAGAATCACTCCCCTAGGCTCACATTTAACCCCTTGATCACCCACTGTGTTAACCTCTTCCCTGCCAGTGTCATTATTACAGTAACAGTGCATATTTTTAGCACTGATTACTGTAGTAATCCCACTGGTCTCCCCAAAAGTGTCAAAAATGTCAGTTAGGGGTCCGATCTGTCCGCCGCAATGTCGCAGTCCCGCAAAAAAAATCGCAGATCGCCGCCATTACTAGTAAAAAAAAAAGAAATTACATAAATCTCTCCCCTAGTTTGTAGAGGCAATAACTTTTGCGCAAACCAATCAAAATACACTTATTGTAATTTTTTTTACCAAAAATATGTTGTAGAAAACAAATTTGCCTAAAATTATGATTTTTAAATTTTTTTTTGAGAATGTTATATAGCAGAAATTGAAAAATATATATATATATATATATATATATATATATATAAATATATATATATATATATATTTTTTTTTTTTTTTTCAGAATTGTCACTTTTTTTTTTGTTTATAGCGCAAAAAACAAAAATCGCACAGGTGATCAAATACCACCAAAAGAAAGCTCTATTTGTGGGGAAAAAAGGACATAAATTTCGTTTGGGTACAGCGTGGCACAAACGCGCAATTGTCTGTAAAATAATGAATAATGCAGTGCCGAATCACAAATTATGGCCTGGTCATTAAGGGGGAAAATCTTCCGGTCCAGAAGTGGTTAAAAAGGGGGCACCCAGATCCCGGCCCACATATGTGAATGAGTATGTGTTACATTGTAAGAACTGACATAGAGCTTAGCTGGTACAAAGATGAGAGACAGCGTCGGAGGAGAATCAGGTCTGAGGCAGAGAAGACAGCAGTGGCAGAGAAGACCAGAGGAGCACTGGAGGGAGAAGACCGAAGGAAGATTTTTAATAAAGTACCTGTCAAAACCATTTCTTGTTTTTATTTATACTACACTACCTTTTTGGGGGATGAAAAGGTAGGGTTACAATGTACCCCATACTCATTCACATGAGGGGGGGGTAGAATTCCCCCTTTCCTTACCTGCCTGGCTGCATGCATTTTTTTTTTTTTCATTTTTGCATGGGGTTCCCTTTCTAAATCCCTACCAGACTCAAAGTGCCTGGTATGGATCTTGGGGGGAACCCTACACCATTTTTTTTATTTTGGTGTAGTAAAAACTACCTTTATTGTCATTCACTCTTTAAAATAAAACCAAGTTTTCTCGTGCATTTGGTACACCTATACATAATTACAAATTACAGGCACCACCAGCATAAAACTCTTGTCACAAACAATAGTACTGCACTTTCTAATTGCTGTGGTACTTTGTGACATCATCCAAAGCCCTTTCATTACAGGGACACATGCCTCCCTCTGAAGGATCATCAATGAGGAAGTCATATCCCTGTGCCTGTAATTTATTTGCTTGGGTGTACTTGTTGCATGGAATTTTTCTTTAACCAGTTCTGGGCCATTTTTTGCGATTCGGCACTGCATTACTTTCATGGAAAATTGCATGATCGTGCGATGCTGTACTCAAGTAAAATTAATATCCTTTTTCCCCAGAAACAGAGCTTTCTTTTGGTGGTATTTGGTCACCTCTGCAATTTTTTTTTTTTTTTGCGCTATAAACAAAAAACAAGCGACAATTCTGAAAAAAAAAAAAACAATATTTTTCACATTCTGTTATATAACATTCCCAAAAAAAAATCAAATGTTTTCATCATTTTAGGCCAATTTGTTTTCTGCTACATATTTTTGGTAAAAAAAAAAAAAAACAATCGCAATAAGAGTATTTTGATTGGTTTGCGCAAAAGTTATCGCGTTTACAAACTAGGGGAAATATTTATGTCATTTTTATTGTTTTTGTTTTTACTAGCAATGGCTGTGATCTGCGTTTTTTTCCGGGACTGTGACATTGCAGCGGACAGATCTGACCACCAACTGACATTTCTTACACTTTTTGGGGGGACCAGTGAGATTACTACAGTAATCAGTGCTAAAAATATGCACTGTTACTATAATAATGACATTGGCAGGGAAGGGGTTAACACAGTGGGTGATCAAGGGGTTAAATGTAAGCCTCTAGGAGTGTTTCTAACTGTGGGGGGGGGGGGGGGGGCTTTTGAAATGATTACAGAGACCTGTGATCCTATATAGAAGGATTACAGGTGCTCTGTGATCATTCCAGAGAGAAGAACGGTCAGCTGTGTTTACAACATCTGACCATTCTTCTCTCTCTCAGCAGGAAGCGATTGCAGGTGGCTGGCAGCAATCAGAGCCGCGGGCCCCATGCATCAGAGTCGGGGCAGAAGCATGCCAGCGGCGGCGTGCGCTCGCCCCCTAGCAGCAGGCACGCAACCAATGTAGGGCTACGTCGCTTCGCGCAGCAGGGGCTGCCTGCCGCAGTCAAACTGCGGCGCACGGTCCTTAAGTCCCGGTTCACACTTGTGCGATGCGGGAAGGCTGCGAATTCGCAGCCTGTTCCCGCATCACAAACGCACATCTGGCAGTTCACACTGCCATATGCGATACGCAGGGGGTGTCAATTAAATGTTAACGACACCCCCAGTTTGATCGCATATCGCAGTGCGATCTGACAGTTCGCACAGGATCAGATCGCACAAGTGTGAACCACTGTGCAATCCGATCCTGATGCGGCTGAATAAAAGGGTCATGTGCGAGTTTGGTGCGGATACAGTGCGAATTCAGCCATACAAAGTGTATGGCTGAATTCGCATCCGCACATCCGATCGCATGTAATGAAGGAGCAGTGCGTTCGAATTACATGCGATTGCCGCACTCGCAATAATGTGAACCGGCCCTAAGTGGGTAAGATATACTTAAGTGAAAAGTAAATTTAAAGTGATATTAAAATCTAGTTTATTTTTGTTTAATAATAACAAACATGCCATACTTACCTGCTCTGTGCAGTTGGTTTTGCACAGAGCAGCCCCGATCCTCCCCTTCTCGGGTCCCCCATCAGCATTCCTGGCCCCTCCCTCTTGCTGAGTGTCCCTACAGCAATCAGCTTGCTATAAGGCCTGCCAAGCCAAGCCCCTGCTCTGTGTGTCCATTCAGACATGGAGCTGTGGCTCGGCCCACTACCCTCTCTCTCCTCATTTTCTCACTGACTTTGATTGACAGCAGTGGTAGCCAATGGTGCACTGCTGCTGTCCCAGCCAATAAGGAGGGAGAATTCCAGAAAGTCGAGGCTCTTGTGCAACATTTCTGGATCTAGATGGGGCTCAGGTAAGTATTAGGGGGCCTGAGGGGGCCTGCTGCACACAGACATTTTTTTTTAAAATTTAATGCATAGAATGCATTAGGATAAAAAACCTTCTGCCTTTAGAATCACTTTAACCTAGAAGTGTTTAATAAAATGCATGAAAGGTAAATAAGCTGTCACCACCGTTACAACCAATTCTTTTGTGCAGACATGTGATATTATTTTCTACATAAACCTTCTGTATTATGATATTCTGCTTGATAGCTTCCTTGTCAAGGTAAAGCATATCACATTACGAAACGTTATGGTCTGAGTATGACATTCATGGAAGATAAATAATCTTACTATGATCTGGCCAGCTGGTTTCTTATTAAAGATGACAGGAAAGCAACATAGGCCCTCACCAGAGAAATCACAATTATATAACACCTGTCACTTCATAATATTTCATGATCAGAGATCATCCAAAAGCAGCATAATTGTAATTTGAGAAGCATAAATGCTGTTTATATGATATCATTTTCCAGTAACTATTGCTGATATATCCAAATGTTCTACTCTCAGCTTTTTGCTGCTAGTCAGAATGAAGCAATACTTGTCATTAAATATAAAGCAAATATGCTTAGTCTGAATGAGAAAGATTAACATGAAATGAAATACTATAAGGTATAAGGAAAAAAAGAGAAAAATAGCGTAGTTGTGCATGCACTCATCCACTTTACTATAAATGAAAAGGCAATGAAATTCAAAGACTGGTGATTCCGCCAGATTCCAGTAAACCCAACACAGTGTATTCAGATTTTGATCTTGAGACAATGAGGAAATTTCCTCCCTGTTTTTCTCTTTAATCTTTCTCTATATATGTTAATGTCAACCCAAAGAACCCAATCATATGTTATCGTTTATTGGTTAAAGGTGCATGCAATATTCCATATGTTCTTGGTTATTTTTAATGCTGCGCTGAAATGTTAACTGAGACAAATCTAGCAATTGAAAGTGAACCTTTATGCCTCTGACTTAAAGAAAAAGTCTTATTACCTTTTTTTATTATTATTTTTTATTCCTAAGGGGATCACGTGCATATGGAGCTTGGTCCTGTTCAGATCTGTCCTTCTTTTGCTAAGGAGATATATTTGTATATTGGTCTCTGGCTCATGAGACCAGTGCTGCCAGTCATAAAAAAAATCAAAATGTGGCTCGTCACTTTTTCTATATGGGAGAATAGCCCCAGAAATTAAAACATTCCTATATGGTTGTGAACGCCCCCTCCCCCGATATATCGTTTCAGTATATTGACAAAAAAAAAAAAATCACACAGCCAGCAGTGCTGTGTGTCTATCTGCAGCTGCTTTTAAATAACTAGCCATGGACAATGGATCACTTTTATAAACAAATGATCTGCACTGGATTGATCAGATATTGCTGATCCATCTGTTTGGAATGTGCATGTGTAAAAGCAGTACCTTTACTGTACAATAATGTCACCAACCAGAATGGGGCTATATGCCCTTAGTCCCCTGCGGAAATAAGTAAAATGTAAATATTATTTAATAAATTTCTTCTCATGGCCCTGCATATTAGGCAGTATTGTCCCTAGTTTAACTGATACAGTTGGCTGCAGCAAACTAAACTCAGGTTTTAATTACTTTTATCAGTGACAGCTGGACTGGCAAGAAGCATGTATACATACTGAAGTAGGTGATAGAGATTGCTTTAAAGGGTACCTCCACTTTTGTGGGAAAAAACAAAAAAAAATAAAATTAATATAGCTCATACAATTTAATGCTTTTAAAAAATGTACCATTCCTTTACAATCTGCAGCTTTTTAATTTTCTGTAAAATGCATTGCAATATGGCAACCTGGCAGTGTTCCGTACGCAGATGAAAGCCCCCCCCCCCCCAAAAAAAAATAATTCCCTGCTTGTATGTATTGATTTTCCCAGTCTGCACTAAGATACAAGTCAGATTTTGGGCATCTTCTGCAACATGAATTTCATTTTTGGTGAGAGACTACCAAAGGGAAGTCATGTCTAAAGGGATTTAGACCTTGCCACTTTCTTTATTAGAACCCTAAAAATGCAGCTGCTGATTGATTGAAAGCATTATGCGGGGAGTTGTTCTTTTTATAAGATTTAAAGAGCAATATTTATCAGACTAACAGGGAGCAAAGAAGAAAAGTTAATTGTTAGGGTATACGTATTCTTTAGGTCCTGTAGTTTAAAGACCTGTATTCTAGACGTATTATTCAATATATGGTAGCTTCCCTGAGTTCTTTTAGCAGTTTTTTAAGTTGAAACAAATATTAAAAACATGCCCCAGTATTTAAAGCCACATGGGAAATGTATTCACTTATATGCAATCATTATTGTGTCATGAAATGTGTCAAGGTGAATGCTGGCTGTCTGAAAACATGATTAGAGGAGAGGGATTTTGAAAAGACACTACACATAGAAAACACACAGATAGATAATGAGCGCCTAGGACAATAGAGCTGCTGCCATTTAAGGTGACCATACAAAACTTTTTAAATAAATAAAACTGAACTCAAGTGCAGCACTTTAAAAAAAAAACATATGTGACAACAATAATAATAATATTAGTCATAATAATAAAAGTCCAGATAGAAATCTGGTTGCAGAGGAGTTATAGTTGAAAAAGAGCCACCACATGTAGATGTAACGGTGTGTGCTTGAACCACATCTCACTATGCACTCACCAGAATCATATATTGCAAACACCTATAAAATGTGATATGCTTAAGAGAATTATACATTCCACCATATGTCACAAAAATTCCAGTGATGTAGATTCTCACTAAATATGCACTCACCAGAAATATGTAGTATAAACACTTCTAATAGATCCCCATTGCAGCAACCCAGACTTCCTCTTAAAAATTCAAAGGCTGCATAAAAAAGCTCACAACACAGAGCCCAGAAAGTACTATATAGTGTAGTATTTTATTGCCAAAACATAGCGTATATAAGTAATCATATAAAAACAAATATTAAACTGGCCATACTTGCAAAGATGGGCGCTATTCAGAGAACTGGAAACAATGGCATGACGCCAGCATGTAGGCCCCTTCTAACGCATTTCGTGCGCACGCACATCCTTAGGGGATATGCCTCCAGCTGACGTCAGCATACAGTACATGCCTCCTAAATAACTAGCTCAGCTGGAGGAAATTGGACAGTGGTGAACTGAAACTAGACGTGCCACCATCCTAAAGAAGACCAAGGCTTCCCACAGTCAGTCATACAAATGTGAAGAAAAAAAAATGAACAGTGTTATAAACACTGCTTATAGATTATAACCAGGTTTCTCTGTCCATAGTATAATAAACAAATTAAAAATAAACAAAATAAAGTAACAAATATTTAACTATTATCAATAAAAAAAATAATGTTTAAATCGAAATTCATCCCATTAGGAACAGAAGTACACATCTCAGTAGGTTTCCAGAGTTGACATCTCTGTTACCCCATTACAACCCCTCCAATGTGGATGGATTACATAAATGTCAACAAACTTGAGCAGAGTAGCATCCCTACGGGGATGTTTCCTAAAGTTGGCTGATAAGTTGTGTTCTTTAAAGCCCCTCCTAATATTGTATACACGTAAGCGGTCTCTCAAACGCCTAGTAGTTCTTCTGTTTTTGGCAAAGGCATTTAAGTAAATAAACAGCAAACCTCGTATTGCATGTAATGAAAGAGTTAATGGTATAATTCCTTCTGGTGGACGTAGAATTTAAAGTGTTATATTGTTTCTCCAAGTTCCACCCAACTTGCAAGTAATACATTTGTTACACGGAAAGAAAGGCTTCATATCAGTGAAAAGTGAAGTCTTCACACGGGGATCAACAACACTAGATGCTAATTTGTCCCTCAAAGTGGGTGGCCTTTGGAATACCAACTAGGGTTGTTTAGGTAATAGGGTGCCCAGAATGGAATCTTTTCTTAAAATGCTCCAGTCCTTCCTAAAGGTTTTCCTAACCTGGGTGTGCTTTATAGAGAAGTATTAAAGGGGCAAGAAAAATTGCTTTGTACCTCCTTACACTTAGCTTCTAACAGGGGTCAACACTCCATATTAACTACCTGTTGTAATGTGTTATCAATCACACTACTGTTATAACCCTTTTCAACAAACCTATTCTTTAATATACGGGATTGAGCATAATAGTCATCAAGACTTACCCAATTTTGCCTCATTTTTATAAATTTTTCTTTAGGGACATCATTCAACCAGGATAGATGGTGGCAACTATAAAGCATAATAAAACTGTTCTTATCTGTATGTTTAAAAGAAGATTTAGTAACAATATTAGTGCTAGTGTTAATGTCTGTATGACTGTCACCTTGTCACTAGAACAGGACATCATCAATATAGCGACAGTAAAAATGTAATTCTGGTCACTCTCTTGCTTAGATAATGTTTCCTCCTCCCATCTGGCAAAAAATAAATTGGCCAGGTTGGGGGTGAATTTAGCCCCCATGGTTATGCATCTGGTTTGTAAGTAATATATTTTTTTAAACCAAAAATAATTATGTGTCATTACAAAGTTTAACAGTTGTAACAAAAAAATCTCTGTGTAGTAGGCATGTCTGTTGCCCCATCCAGATAAAAACAGATCACCTCCATTCCTTCTTCGTATGCAATATTGCTTTTCAATGAGGCTACATCAGCAGTGACCATAAAAGTCTGAGGGTTCACAGTACCTTTTGGAGGTCATTCAGTACCAGCAGGGACAGCTCCCTGCGCCTCCACCGAGAAAACACAATAGCTTCACGGGAGGGTTTCCCCCATGAACAGTGAGCTGATTTATTGCATCTGATCTGTGGCTGCGGGAAAGAAAATTGCATCATTTATGGCCTGCTTAAGGCTCAGTTCTGACAAGCCTGGTGTTGTAACTGGAAAAAAATGCCATATTTCCCAATAAGCTGTCATGGGCATTTCTACAGTTGTTGCCAATAGTGACACTGCTGCTGTTGGCAAAAGTGACAGCGGTAATGAGGCTACAGTGCAGAGCCAGTAGAGTTAAGTGACAATTAAGTCCAGAGCATAGCATGATAATGCTATTATATTCTTATAGGGGTTTTTAATTTTGTAGGTATCATCATCGTCATTTTCCACTTTCCCCTCTAAATGCTGCCCCATCTAAGAAACCACATAGCTTCCCTATATCTAAAGCAATATCTGAGTGGATAATATTGCTGATGCCACAGGTCTTCCCTACTGGACAAATTTGTTGCCTCTTCCTAAGGACCTTAGTAGGAAATGCATGTCCTTCATCAGTTGCCACTTTCTGGGCTCTAAAATGAACATGAAATCCCCTTTACTGGAAAATGATGTTATTCTTATACACGTTTCAATGAAACTGCCACAGGGTGAGCTGCCAAAATTTCCACCTGATCTGGGTTAAACATTAGTTCTGATTAATCAGTTTGCTCACTTATAAAGGTATTTAAAAACTGTACGTGTCATTAAACCCACATCAATAAAACTACTGTATCAATAAATGCAGTATTACATGCTGTTTATACTCACTCAATCACTGTGGAATTTGTTTTCTGTGTTGATCCTGCTGTGCTCTGTTTTGCATTCCTGTCCATGTCCTCACTGCAGTTGGGAATTTTTCATTGTTGGCAGCTAGTGCACATGCTCAGTTTTCATTGTATTTCTACCCTGAGCATTTCCTCTCTATTATATCTGAGCAGCCCATGTGAGTATACACACAAGTGAGCGAATATACAGTGGCAGCCCACTCCCTTTCTCCTCCTTCATGCCCACTAAGGAGGTAAAAAATAATGGGGGTGGGATATTACATCTTGATTGATGGAGGCTTCACCTCCGTCTTATTCTAAGACTCAGACTGGAGGGCGTGACACAGACTGTGACTGGCAAGAACCCGCCCACACCATGTTATTGCCAAAAATAATAAAGATTTGATTTCAAATATATACTTAATTTAAAACAATTAATGTCAATGGTATTTATTTATACTCTGTGTTTCAAAGGGTGTTTTTTTTTAAATTTGGATCCAAATCCAAATTTGGATTGTTAGCAATATTACACTATTGTGAGCTTCTCCTTCCGCATATGGCCCTATCCTGGTGAGAGAGCCCATAAGGAGGTGCCAAAGTGGTCCCAAGCAGCCTTAAGGATTATTACCCGGATTTCCCTGCCGGACTTAGCCTGTGTGACCCTTACACAATACTGTCTAGGGGTCCATTCCGTCCGGTAAGTGTAATGTCCTGGGGGAGAGGAAAAGTCACCTGTGTCACCACACCATTGCAGCATGATTTTGCACACAATTTCCAGCACTTGAACACCTTTTGTTTTTTAGTGGATTACCTTTCACTGGCTACCTGCTGAAGCACCTTTGAAATTTATTGGACTGTTTTATTGATTATATTGAGTATGTACGGACTTTTCATTCTATATATTTTTATGAACTTTGTATATTCACTGCACGGGGTGCAATTTCATGGTTTTACTGATAGTGGTCTTGTATGTTATCTGTTTTAAGGATATATTTATTTATTTATTTACGCTAAGCACTTTAGCGGTTCACTACTTTATTGCCAATCACCATCAATTTTGCGCTGTTCTTTTGCATCATCACGTTTAAAATCCTTTTGATTTTTATGCACAGCAGCACTTTTGAGGCACAATTTTATTTACCATAGCGCAGCATTAATTTTCTGTTTTTACATGCATGTTAATGTGATCACATTTTTTATTGATGGCCATCCAACAATGGTGTGGTCACACCCCTGGAAAAAAAAGTCTTTGTTTACCCGCAGGCAGTTCATACACATCTATTACATCACACAGACACACCCATTAATTGAGATTTAATCCAATATGTTATGCATAGGGAAAGCTTATGCAATTCCTGATGGAATACTATGTATTTACACATTTCCCTGCAAATGGTAGAATAAGAAAGGAGAGAAGAAAAAAAAAATAGAAAACCTAATTGTAGTTTACCTATGTCATAAAACAAAGCAGACATTGCTAGTCCGCTGTTTTATCAGATCAAACTTCTCTAAAAGAAAGAGAAATAAAAACAAAAAGAAAAAACTCTGAAATAGGAGTACCCCGCCTATTATACCTTACCTTTTGTTATGCGTTTGTATTTATGCATGTGTACATCTACTGTATATACACACACCTGCTTTATATGTAAATACACTGCAGGAACTCACTAAACCTGAAAAATATAACTTATATACAAAAATTATTACTCTATCATTTTTCTTTAACATACAAAGAAAGCAAACAATACAACATTCTTATGTTTACATTGATATAAGGTCACTGACATTTCCACTTCTTCTGGTCTAGTGAAATGAACACACTCAGACCATAGACCACTGAAATACACCTTATATCTGGTATTTCATCTGCCGTTTCACTATTCCTGTTTCGTCGGGTCCCAATGGGCAAGTTCCTCCCTCCTTATCTTTCCAGTTCAAGGATTCAATAAAATCTCTTTTAAAAGTTTGAATTTCTTTCACAAACTTATCTCATTCTAGTTTCAGTTGTTAAATCCCATATCATAAAGACTCTTTCCCGCCCTTAATAGTTGAGGAAGGGATGTCTGATCTAGTCTTTTCATATTTAGTACTAGGCTATGTTCCCCAGCGTGGTGAGTACACTTCAACATCACGCCTCTTTGTTCTGTATTGATTTTGTTTCACTATCTTTTTACGAGATGACAAACAAAATTGAGCGATATGCCAAATAATCCACTTGTGTAACATTTTATCTTTTGTAAAGTATTAAATCGTTTCTTAACAACTGGTGTGGTTTTATACTGAGAATATTCAATGGCTAAAACCAGATTAGCAACTTTTTCTGGCTACGTATGAGATATTGGGGCACTTTCAAAATAGCTCCCACCTTTCAATGAGTTATTCAAACTAGCACATACTCCAGATAGGGGTAATTTCCTGTTGCATCTAGAAATACTCAAACCAGTTGCATTACAATCTATAGTATTTTCGAAATTGCGCAAACTTCCCCAGGCTGGAAGATGCAGACGATCGTTTACACTTACTCTCTGCTTCCTTAAGCCAGTGTGGCAGCTGATCAACCTCTCCATGTCCTTTTTTGTTGTCTATCGTTGGTTGCAGTTGGCTAGGCTAACATTAGAATTTGTCATAGAAACTTTTAAACTACCGATGTTACTTCTGGCTATTTCCAGATCCTCAATAAGGGATTTATTTTGCAACATTAAATGTTCGTTCTGCTTAGCTAACCAGCAGGCAGCAAAAAATAGTGCAATCTTACCCTCATGTTTGATGTATTTTCTTCTCTGTTAACTTTACATTTACATACTCTTTTGCCTGGTGCCATGGGATTTTGGATTCCACCATTACTCATTGCATCACTATCTTTAGTTTTAGCAATCATGGCCATCAATTTCCTCATTTTGCACAAAAAGTTCAGTAACTATACACCAATACACAACCGAACAAACTTCTGCCACAGAAGTCAACCACTAGAATATGCACAGAAGTGGAGACAAAAAAATTAAGATAACAATTGTATCTTCACTCACTAGTCTGAGTCTACACAAAAAAAAAAAAAGATAGAGAAGACGCACTGAATAGAGGTTGAGATACAGTATGTACAGTATACACACAACAAATAATAGTGGAGGGCCTACAGTAGAAATAGAAAACACTGGCAGTGTTATGCAACTAACTATCCCAACAAATTCAACTTTTAAACTTAGCAGTATGTTCAGCTATATAAAAAACAAAAATAGTTTAAAACGGATAAGAAGTAAAGTATGCTTAATGCGACTGATTTTAAAATGACTAATTAAATTATACAGTTCAATTAATCTTTATCCGATTCACTGACCAGACCTCTACAGTTACACACATTAGAACATTTTATCCTTTTAATGAAAGAACAGAACTTATTTACCTGCAAGTTATTGCTATAAATTTCCACTTTGACCAAAAGGGGAATATTACAACTTGTACATCCCTCAAAACCAATAAAAACAAAACTCTCTGTGACTTTTAGTTTCACGTTCCTACAAAAATACAATGCCTTTAGTAGACACACAATCTAAATACCAACCAACACCTGGTAAACCTTTTCAACCAAAAACACAAAAGAAAACAAGCAAGTCACGTTTTTTTAATGTCTTTAAAAAAAAAAATAAAAGATAAAAAAAAAAAAAAACCTAAGCAAGGAAAAGAAGAAAAAAATAATTGAAAAATTTTTCAACAAAACAGCATTTCAAATAAAAACATATATACACTCACAATAAAGCAAACTCAAACAATGATTACAGAGAAATGAAGCTTGGTAAGCACAACAGAAACAAACAAAACACAATTTTCCCACTCAGTATATCCTCCCCATTGAATTGACTGGTTTCTAATGGTTCTTCTAATATACGTTTCCACTATAATTACGGGATATTAAAAAAGCTAAATCTGTGGTATATCCTCCCTCTTTTCTTAGAGTTCTTCTAATACCCACTAATAAAATAAAATGTACCTATTTTTTCACTAGATAGAATTGCTGTGACCTCCAAACTATCGGTAAACCACCCCAATAACCTCAATCTGCATTACGTAAAGCTGGGTATTGTTGTATTAAATACTTTCAGTCCTGGTTCCAATTACGTTGGTCACCAATCATGTTACCCAAATCTATTTATTGTGCTATTTCATGTTTTTCTGATATGATTTGGTAAACAAGAGTTCTATGACCATGAGTGAAAGCTTTAACACAACAACAGAAACTTATTGGTAAATAGTATGAAACTCTAACAAAAACCAATCCATCTAGTTACATACAAGAAACATTTTTAAGAGAGCTTTAACATATTACTAAATACAAACAAGGAAAGAGAAAAGACATAATACAAACATTTAGATATAAGTGCAAGAGGTATATTCCATAATTACCGTGCTACCGATAGGAGAAACTATCTTACCCCTCTCCTACATTCGGGCGTATCTCATCCAGGATAGGACAATTTTCCCGTCCCCTAGATTTAGCATAACTCAGCCCCTCGCTAGCACCTCTTCTCTTCAGGGGAAAATTAATTATGCCAGATCATATCCTGGGCAAACGAGGGATCAGCTCCAAATCTTCCGATGCCAGGAGCAAACACCCGATTTAGCGATATGATGACCACACCTCTATATACCCTCCCTACGCACATTTTGTCATTGGACATCTGCCCGGGAAGACGCCCTATAAGGGAAAATGCCTGTTTACTGGTTTATAACATTACCAGCCATTACTGTTGGTGAGTGATTTCAATCATAAGTGGTGGTGGATAATCCACTTGGTGTGGTGCTAGTATATAAGAAGAGGATATAAAAGAGGATATTATCCATTCATCGTTGCCAATTATGTTACCCGTAAGCTATACTTTGAGATTTATGGTACCTCAGATAATATTCGGGTTAAATGAGAGTTCTTTGAGCATGAGTGAAAGCTTTAAAACAGCAACATAAATTTATTGGTAAATAGCATGGAGGCCTAATTGAATCCACAACAATTTTTCTATAGTACATACAAAATGGAAATATTCATAGGTTAACTGAACAAACATAGAGCATGATAATCAAAATATTATGATATGAACAGCAAGACAGACAACAAATAAGACAAGCATGTATACATTTAAGTGCAGGAGGTACATTCCATAGTTACCATTCTCACAAGAGTTTCATTCTAGTCTGCTGATTCAAAGAGGTTTTTTTTCCCCCTCCCCTCCTTAACTAATATGCACCTATATCCCATAGACTTGCATAGGGCCATTCTGATTGGTGTAGCTATCCTACCCTTTTCCTCCCTCTGGGCAGATCTCACTCAGGATTGGACAACTTCCTCCTCTCCTAGCTTAGCATAACTCAGCCCCTTTCTAGCACCTACTCTCTGTTGGAGGGAGAACTTAATTATGCTCGCTGACCTCCTCTTGAATTGAGGTATTTAGATCTGCGAGGTCATATCCTGGGCAAATTGTCCATTCCTCAACAGATGGCCATCTACATTACATATCCTAATGCGGGCCGTCTTTGAAGTAGAGGCCGAGATAATGAAGGATATAACATGGCTTATTATCAATTATTACCTTGGTCCCGTGATGTCTTGGAAACCTAATTACGGGGATGTACTACTTTGAATATCAGTTTATGTTTAAGTGTATATAACAGGCACCTCCCTGGTAGCTCAGACTTGCATTTCAAACAAACTTGCTAAATCGATTACTACCTCCTGCAGACTGGTTCACACAACTTAACCTTCTATAATCATATATCCACTATGTGTTAGAAATCAAAACTCAATATCTCCGACATATATTTACACTCATCTATTTACAGTTACTAATGGAGATTACACATAAACTTCTCATAAGGCAACAATGCGTTTTTAAAATTACACACGGGTTTTGCTATGTGTGACTTATTATGAACTGTGGGACTATTGAGACTTTTTTAACCTCCCTGGCGGTCTGATTATGTCAGAATTTTTGTGCTAAATGCTGTACATTGTTTTGCATGGAAATATGTTGTTTTTTTATTTTAGTCCTGTGATTCTTAGGAATAACCCACTTAAATCTATCCAAACAAGAGTATAGTAGACATCCTGGGTATGATAAAGTTTGAAACACAAAATCATAAATTATATTATTGAGCTTGAGAACATTTTCACTTTCATCTTATTTTTTGATATATATCCCTGGCGGCATGATTCTTTCGGATTTTAGGTGCTGAAAGCGGTACCATTATTTTGCATGAAATTCTTAAGAATGAGCAGCCCAAACCAACTATTTACATATGATTTTTTTTTTTTATTGTGCGTTCTTTTTTATAACATCTCGGGTATGATAAAGTTTGAAACAAAAAATCATAAATTATAATATAATAAAAAACTATAAATAAGTTAAAGTATGTATGTATGTATGTATGTATACATATATATATATGTGTATACATATGGTATACATATATTATATATATATATATATATATATATATATATATATATATATACGTACAGTAAAACTGCAGGAAAGGGCACTGGGGGGCAAACTAATGTGACTATATTTTATTTTGCATTGTATCAGTGTGTTTGGTGTGTTTTACATTTGAATTTGCTGCCGGTTCCACCCCCCTGCGAACGCCACATCGCAGGAGACGGAAGCCGGGGCTCACAGAGGATCGGGAGGAAGCTCCACCGCCGCACACCGCCTGGATACTTTGCTGGATCCCGGTGACAAGGTAAGTAACCCCTCTACCAGGATCCAGCGATCTTCCTGGCGGTACCCCGAGTGTACCTCGGGGTTACCGCTTTTGGCACTGAAATTTAACCCAGAGCCACGCTCGGGAATACAGCTAGAAAGGTTAACAGAGTCTGCCCACTTGAATGTTGGATTACTGTTATTTTGTCACTTTTTGTTTTTCATGTTTTGTTGATTAAAAGGTTCTCTTGAATATTAGCAACGCTGCAAGATTGTTAATAGTACAACAAGGGTTTAATAGGGATAACATTAGAAATTAGCACAGTGTTTATATGTTTTGGCAACATTTTTTTGCACACACCCATATACAGCGCTGTCACCTTTACATTTATATATATATATTTATATTTTTAATATTAGTTTTATAGATACTGTCGGGATCAGAGGTGTAAACAGGATTCTGGGAGACATTTAATTAAACTTAAAATCTGCTTTACTTAGCACCAAACAGAAAAATAGCAGGCTTTGTCTGCAGATTCCATTTACACACCACAGGTAAATTCTTTGCATCAGCACGACACAGGCTAACAAGTATAAGTTTCAGCATCCAAGCTACAACATATCCCAGTTCAGGCCAGCTCACCCATCAGGTCAAAGTCCAGATATGGAGGCTTCCATGCAGCATCCAAGTCTCCTTACCACAGACAGCAAAACAGCCATCCTACAGTCTCTCTGACCAGCTGCTTAATAAACAGGCCTAAAAGAGAAGTACCTGCCCTCTACAATAAACCCCCTCCTAAACCTGCTCCAGGCTAACTCTATACAATATACAGTATAAAACACAAATTAAGCACTAGAATAATGGCCTCATCAGTCATGTCAATGGAATAATGATATTTTGTGCAAAAGAATCTCCGCACTGTGGAGGAACTAATTTCAAGAAATACAAAAATAAACGTGAAAATAAACCACCCATGTGGGATCGAAGTACACTATATTACCAGAAGTATTGGGGCACCTGTCACGTACATGAACTATAATGGCATTACAGTCTTAGTCCAGATCTCGAGAGGCGCATGCGCGGCAGCTCCCAAGATGGCCGCTTAGGACCGGAGCTCCGCGCCACCCCGGCAGTCTCTCCCGCCCGACGCTGTTAAGCGGCACTTCTGCTAGCCGGACAGAGTGCCCGGACCTCGGTTATAACACCGGGACGCACCCCATGAGCAAAAACCGGGTCAGGAGGAACCTGGAAAGTATATTTTCACAGTCTTAGTCCATAGGATTCAATATTGAGTTGGCCCACCCTTTGCAGCTTTAACAACTTCAACTCTTCTGGGAAGGCTGTCCACAAGGTTTAGGAGTGTGTCTATGGGAATGTTTGACCATTCTTTCAAAAGTGCATTTGTGAGGTCAGGCACTGATGTGGACAAGAAGGCCTGGCTCGCAGTCTCCACTCTAATTTATCCTAAAGTTGTTCTATCGGGTTGGGGTCAGGACTCTGTGCAGGCCAGTCAAGTTCTTCCACTCCAAACTTGGTCATCCATGTCTTTATGGACCTTGCTTTGTGCACTGGTTCGTAGTCATGTTGGAACAGGAAGGGGCCATCCCCAAACTGTTCCCACAAAGTTGGGAGCTAGAAATTGTGCAAAATGTCTTGGTATGCTGATGCTTTAAGAGTTCCCTTCACTGGAACTAAGGGGCCAAGCCCAACCCCTGAAAAACAACCACACACCATAATCCCCCCTCCACAAAATGATTTGGACCAGTGCACCAGTGGAGGAAATTAACTTGCCTGCACAGAGTCCTGACCTCAACCCAATAATAGAACACCTTTGGGATGAATTAGAGTGGAAACTGCGAGCCAGGCTTTCTCGTCAAAATCAGTGCCTGACCTCACAAATGCACTTCAGGAACAATGGTAAAACATTCCCATAGACACACTCCTAAACCTCGTGGAATGCCTTTCCAGAAGAGTTGAAACTGGTATAGCTGCAAAGGGTGGGCCAACTTAATATTGAATCCTACGGACTAAGACTGGGATACCATTAAAATTCATGTGCGTGTAAAGACAGGTGTCCTAAAACTTTTGATAATATAGTGTATGTGGGGGTGCACTAAATGACCCTTGAAGTTAAGAATAGGAGAACACAATTATTAAGGGGGAATAAATATCACAGTGTCTGAACATTTTGCAAAATATACTAGGGACCCTTCTAAATTACTTTTTTGGGACATTGATCAAGTGTATCCCTCCTGGAGGGGATCCAATAGAGTTAGGGAATAGGGATATCTTTAAGAGAGAAGGGAAGTGGATATACACTTTATGTATTTTGAAACCTGAAGGGATAAATATAGAATTAGATATCAACTGTTTCATTAGTGATTATTAATTATCATTAGATGGGCTTGTTTGTATTTTAAATCATTTTTATTTTTTATTGGAGTGTTATTTGTATCAAAGGGGAATTTTGATTGCATTTTATTCAATTTTTAATTTATGACAATAAGATATGCTTATTTTGTCTATTTTGTAATGTCCAGTTAGCTTTTTATGATTTCCATAGGTGTAAAACTATAGTTATTGTAAATATTACATAAAAAATAGTGTACATGAATTCTCAATGCTGTTGGTATCCTCCCCTAAGATGCATTGCATTCGTTTGTGGAGTAATTTAGAATATTATTATATACACAAGCAATTTATAGATCCAGTATATTACACAGAGTCTGTTGAGGCTGTGACTCTGTGTAGTGAAATTATTTAGGCAATTTATAAGTTACCTTCACAGGTGGTTAAGTAGCTTCTGTGGGAGAGAAGCAGTGTTTTATGGACACTTGGCGAAGGCTCAGTACCCGAGTGCCAGCGAATGTGTTAACCTTGAAATGGGGGAGGATATTTTTGCTGGGTTGCCCCACTGTGTAGCCACCCCCTGTGATGAAAACGGGAGTGACAAAATGTGTCAAGGCATGGCTATACGGCGACGGGAGGCGACATCAGGACCGGAACCGGAAGTGTGCGGGGAGTCCTGTCTTCGGTATCTGGAGGTGGTGAGACTCTTCAGTCGATCACTAAGTTGAAAACACCCGATCTCATCCCTTTACTTTCCACTTATTTGATTTTAAATGTGTGAGTGGCTTTCTACCTTTTAACTTAATTTAAGTTGTTTTGGTTACTCTTTTCTCATGCTAATGGTCATTTTTGTATCCAGCGGAGATATATGGTGACGCACATATGATCTAACAGCTGGTATATTTAACACCAGCATATTATGCTGACCATGAGAGTGGGAGGCATATATATTTGGTGAGTGCATGTCTGTCGGGGATAAGGATCACCTATGCACGGGAGGCGGTGTGTGTCTTTCAACCAGGTCCAGCAGGGGAAGTTTGAAACACTGTTGTTTTTTTTGCACTACTGAATTGGTGGACTTATTTATCATGGACATTTACTATTTGTGGTTACAGATTTATTTACCGTTTGCCTCATCAGACCAGTTTTGGACTTACAGTATGTAGATTAAACCTGTAGTAGAACTTCCCAAAAGATGGGAAGGAGAGGAGTCACAAGCTTAAAGCTGAACTCTGGACACAAAAAACTCTTGCTTAAATATATTTATCAATAGTCACAAAAGATATCAATCCACTTTTTCTACACCAAATGTCTTTACAAACTCAGTTATGATCTGGTAGCAGTGACATCATCACTGTGCTGTAAATAGCTGTAAATAGCCAGTGCAGACAGCAGGGCTGTAGGAGGGACACAGAAGGCTCCACCCACTGCACAATGCCTACAGAAAACTACAAGAGGGGCGGAGAAAAGACCAGTCATCCTGCACAAGGAGAGAGAGCAGCAGTAACCGGTCTTTACAGGAAGCTCCTGCACAGAGGCAATGTTTTACAATGAGTCACTGAACAGATCTAGAAGCAATATACAAAGTGCATTAAGAATGAAGGAAGAATACACAATATAATGCATCTCTATGGGGCAGCAGATGTCAGCGGAGACCTGTCTGCTGATATCTGATCCTGTCTGTCAAATCCGGACGGATTAAAACCCTATTTTCCATCCGTCTGGCGGATCGGATTGGATGAGAACGGACAGGCGGTCCGTTCTCATCCGATTCCCCCATAGAGGACAGCAGGGATCTGACACCTCCATCTCCGCACAAAGAGCTGTCATTTGCCTGCTCAGCGGGGATCGGCGGATCAATCCCAGCTGAGAAAAACGGAGTCCGGCGGCGGAACGGACATGTGTGAAAGGGGCCTTACTGAAAAAGAAGGACTATAGGCACACAGCTGTCTTTTGTCCCATCATTTTGTTTTAGAACTCAGTGAAAGATAAATAAATCATACAGTATAGTGCAGAGATGAGGAGCATAAAGAATGTTTGCTGTGAGCGCTACTGTCATTCCCAAATGCAAGTAGGAAAAAATTAAAACAGAAACAATGCATGATGCATCTTGTGCTACACTGTCAAACCCAGTAGTAACATAAAGAGAAAATACATTGTATATACCTGCATAAAGAACTATTGCTATCGCAAAATTTAAGTAGCCAGAATAAAGCCATATATATAGAAAAGTAGTATAAACCTTAATTTGTAAAAATTAAAGAGATTCTAAAGCCAAAAGTTTTTTTTTTTACCTTTATGTATCCCTGTAGTGATCCATCTGATGCAGCACTGCTCTTTCTCCCTCTCTCCCTTTCTTGAGCTTTCTCACAGGGCAGATAGATATCAGTGGGAGCCATTGGCTCCTGCTTCTGTCAGTCAAATCCAGTAAGGAGATAGCAGGGGGCAGGGCCCAGCCAGGCTACGCGAGCCTATAGATCCACACAGCCCAGCAGCTTCCTATGGTGGCATACGACAATGGAGAGGAGCCAAGAGCGTTGGCAGAATAACCCAAAAAAGGAGGTTCGGGACCGCTCTGTACAAATCCCTTGCACAGAGCAGATATGAATACCATGTTTAATATTTTAGCAAAAAGAAAAGCATTTATAAATGCTTTAATAGTTAGAACGTCATAAAATTGCCCTCTAAAATCAGGTCACGTGTTCATATTTTCCTGGTTACTGTTTCAAAGGATTTAGCCTAGAAGGAGGGATACTACATATGCACAAAACACCCAGTAGACATAACACAATGAGACATTATTTTATCAATCACCAGAGAGAAGTGATGGAGAATAAGGGGGAGATTTAGGTTTGCTGAAACTAAGAGTTTGTGGTGTATTTCCAGGAATTGGAATGTCTATAAATTGCAATCGTTGGTCAAAAACTTTGCAGGATCACTGCCAGAAAAGAGGAACAGCCCATGTAAGTGCCATAATCAAAGGTGCTGCTTGTCAGTTGAGTCAAAAGAGAAAATATGTTGAAAAAATAGATAACCCTGCCCCCTTCCTTTAAAATGATTGGCTTACAGCAGTCATATTGACAGTGTGCTTTAGAGCTTAAAGAGGAACTGCAGTCTGCTCACATAATTTGTAATAAAAACATCTCTGCCAATTTGAAGCTTCCCTCCTACCACTTTGCATATTATTTTATATACAGTATACTGTGATTCTGTACTTGCCAAATATGCTGCAGACATCTCCCTCCACTAAATCTGCCTGCAGCCATTTTAACTGTGGGCAGCTGAAGCTGATTGTTCACTTCCTGGATCTACAGAGACATACACACATATAGATATACAGGTCCCTCGCAAAAAATTAGCATATTGTGATAAAGTTCATTATTTTCTGTAATGTACTGATAAACATTAGACTTTCATATATTTTAGATTAATTACACACAACTGAAGTAGTGCAAGCCTTTTATTGTTTTAATATTGATGATTTTGGCATACAGCTCATGAAAACCCAAAATTCCTATCTCAAAAAATTAGCATATCATGAAAAGGTTCTCTAAACGAGCTATTAACCTAATCATCTAATCAACTAATTAACTCTGAACACCTGCAAAAGATTCCTGAGGCTTTTAAAAACTCCCAGCCTGGTTCATTACTCAAAACCGCAATCATGGGTAAGACTGCCGACCTGACTGCTGTCCAGAAGGCCATCATTGACACCCTCAAGCAAGAGGGTAAGACACAGAAATAAATTTCTGAACGAATAGGTTGTTCCCAGAGTGCTGTATCAAGGCACCTCAGTGGGAAGTCTGTGGGAAGGAAAAAGTGTGGCAGAAAACGCTGCACAACGAGAAGAGGTGACCGGACCCTGAGGAAGACTGGGGAGAGGGAAATGCCAAAATGCCTGAAGTCCAGTGTCAAGTACCCACAGTCAGTGATGGTCTGGGGTGCCATGTCAGCTGCTGGTGTTGGTCCACTGTCTTTTATCAAGGGCAGGGTCAATGCAGCTAGCTATCAGGAGATTTTGGAGCACTTCATGCTTCCATCTGCTGAAAAGCTTTATGGAGATGAAGATTTTATTTTTCAGCACGACCTGGCACCTGCTCACAGTGCCAAAACCACTGGTAAATGGTTTACTGACCATGGTATTACTGTGCTCAATTGGTCTGCCAACTCTCCTGACCTGAACCCCATAGAGAATCTGTGGGATGTTGTGAAGAGAAAGTTGAGAGACGCAAGACCCAACACTCTGGATGAGCTCAAGGCCGCTATCGAAGCATCCTGGGCCTCCATAACAGCTCAGCAGTGCCACAGGCTGATTGCCTCCATGCCACGCCGCATTGAAGCAGTCATTTCTGCAAAAGGATTCCCGACCAAGTATTGAGTGCATAACTGAACATAATTTTTTGAAGGTTGACTTTTTTTGTATTAAAAACACTTTTCTTTTATTGGTCGAATGAAATATGCAAATTTTTTGAGATAGGAATTTTGGGTTTTCATGAGCTGTATGCCAAAATCATCAATATTAAAACAATAAAAGGCTTGCACTACTTCAGTTGTGTGTAATGAATCTAAAATATATGAGTCTAATGTTTATCAGTACATTACAGAAAATAATGAACTTTATCACAATATGCTAATTTTTTGAGAGGGACCTGTACATACACTCACACACTCACATCACTGCTTGCCTACACATTTATCCTCTCTTGATGAATACTGAATGGATCTCTGTAGTCTCCTGTTATCTCCGCCCACATCCAGCCCCCTCCAGCTCTGCAGCACTCATTGGCTCTCCTATGACTCATTTCTCCCTCCCTTGCTGGCAAACTCTCACGAGAGTGAGAAAGAGAGCTGTGCATGATGTCATTAGCCTAGGCCAGTGATGGCCAACCTTGGCACTGCAGATGTTTTGGAACTACATTTCCCATGATGCTCAACAACACTGCAGGGTGAATGAAATGTAGTTCCAAAACATCTGAGGTGCCAAGAATCGCCATCACTGACCTAGGCTAATTACCAGAAAAGAAAGAGGAAGTGGGCTGTATAAGGTATTTACTGGTAGAAAAAATATATTTTACTATCCAAAGTTAAAACAACAGGGGCAGAGGATTTATTAGATGGAAAGAAAAAAAATGACTGAAGAGCAGCTTTAACATCATATATTCACTTGAACCTATGTAGTTTTACTCCGTACTACACATTTGTCAGCATCTCCACAATTGTTGATAGGTGATGGGGGAGAGATGACACCAGAATATTCAAGTTCTAGCATGCAGCTGTATACTCGCTCTTGATTTAAAATCTATACATTTAAAAAGCAGCCATGCATATAAAAGCAGAGGAACCGAGCAGCAGTGCATGCATTAAACCTTCTCTGATAAAGAAAAAAAAAATGGTGAAAATGCCATATAACTGCCCAGTATAATCTGGTCACATGATAACATTTTCCCAATTTCTGTTTCAAAGGATGCAGCCTAAAAGGAGAGATAATACATAGGCTCAGATTCATCAGTCACAAATGGATAGAGCTTCATGATTTATGAAAACAGCCACGATGTGGGTGCCAAAGCAACCCTGAAACACTCATAGTAAAATGCAATAAATCTGGAGAATCCATTGCAAGCTTTGTTCAAAAATGTTTACAAGAAGACACCCTTTTTTAGGGAGACATTCAAAAAGCATGGTTAAAATGATAACTTTAATGTTATAAATGGTACAGTAAGGATTAAGATATTTAATTACATAGCAGCACACTGACTTCTAGTTTTACAGCTGTAGAGATGTTATAGAAAGTAGACCATCTAGAAAGAAATGTAGAAATAGGCATTCACAAGTAAATTCTGCTTTTCCTTTGGCAGTTATAGCTTCATGGACGACAGCCAAGCTTCAGATTGTTCTGCCAGCACAAACAGGCAAGTATTCAAAAGGAATACTAATTAGGAAAATTGACTGGCTCATGCTGACATTGTTCTTGTACAAATGCTTTTGGGGCTGAATGGAATTATCACATAGAACAAAAGGCAATCTTATTTGGAGGAATATAATGCTGTTAGGTAAAAAGAGAAGAACTAGGTATGAAAATGTACAGTAAATATGCCATAACCTAACCGGTGAATATAGATGAAAAAATCAAATACAGCCTCAAATAATTTGCTTAATGCAAACACATTAGCAGAGTTGCTAAGAAATAGATAGGCATTTTCCACTCCAATTTTATATTTAAGTCTGTTTATGGTACCTGTTCCTTAAAAGAGAAGTTTGGGATTTGCATTTATTTAAAATCATACTTACCTAGGTGGATGCAGCATCAGTCCAATACTGCATCTGTCCCCCACCGGCTCTAACAATAAGAACGGAACGATCAAACACTGCTGATCGCTTGGTTCCCAGAGCTCCCTGAGCAGAGAGAAGGGGGCTGTCAGTCACTGGAGCACTAGGCAGTGAAAGGGGCGGAAGGCAGCCAGCTTAGGCTCTCAGAGGCTCGCTAAGAGGCTGAGTCAGGTGCTAGCCGAGGCATATTGGCTGATCCTGCCCAAATGTTGCAATCTTTCCTGAGCCTGGACCGGCTCTAAGATGTCAGCCGACAGCAGGTCACAGGAGTGCAGAACAGACTGCACTCCTGTGATTGCCAGAGAAGTACTGCCGAGCAAATTGAGCTTTGGCTGTACTTCTCCTTTAACTACCTCCCACCCGGCCATAGTACATATATGGCCGGGCGGGAGTCTCGTCCTTCTGAATGGACGTTCCGGAACGTCCTTCAGAAGGAGAGAGATCGCGCCGCCGCGGGCACGCGCAGCAGCGCAATCTCGATGTGCCTGTGTCCCTCGGACACAGAGCGACATCATTCGGCAGGAGGGCCCTGTGATTGGCCCTCCTGATCACATGACGGCTGTGTCCAATCACAGCCGTCATGTAATGTAAATAGAGCCGTTGTAACGGCTTCGATCTCTTCTCCTCCTGACAGATCCTGTCAGTGAGGAGAAGATCAGAGGATCGGTGTTGCTGCGGGGGTGATCAGTGAGTATTTCTAATTACTCACTGATCACAGGGGGGGTCTGTGCTGGTAATCAGAACATTGATTACCAGTGCAGCCCTGGGGGGGGGGGTGCCACTAAGCCACCAGGGATGCCCACCCATGACCACCAGGGATGCCCGGGATGGCAAGCAGGGCTCAGAGAACCCCCCAGTGCCCTCCCTATCAGTGTTGCCCACCAATGGCATCTATCAGTGCTGCCCACCAGTGCCATTATTGCCATCTATCAGTGCCTCCCACCAGTGCCCATTATTGCCCACCAGTGCTGCCTATCAGTGCCCATCAGTGCCCTCCATCAGTGCCGATCAGTGCCACCCATCAGTGCCGATCAGTGCCGATCATTGCCGCCCAACAGTGCCACTATCAGTGCCCATCAGTGCCCATCAGTGCCGCCAATCAGTGCCCATCAGTGCTGCCTATCACTGCCCATCAGCGCTGCCTATCAGTGCCCACCAATGCTGCATATCAGTGCTATCTATCAGTGCCACATATCAGTGCCCATCAGTGCTGCATATCAGTGCTACCTATCAGTGCCCATCAGTGCTGCATATCAGTGCCACCCCATCAGTGCCACCCCATCAGTGCCACCCCATCAGTGTCTCCTCATCAGTGCCTGTCAGTGCGGCATCATCAGTGCAGGAAAAAACATATCTATTTTCAAAATTTTATAACCTAAACAAAAAAACTTTTTTTTTTTTCAAACTTTTCAGTCTTTTTTTATTTGTGCACCAAAAAAGAAAAAACCTGACGGTGATCAAATACCACCAAAAGAAAGCTCTATTTGTGGGGAAAAAATGACACAAATTTGGTTTAGGTACAGCGTTGCATGACCGCGCAATTGTCATTCAAATTGCAACAGCGCTAAAAGCTGAAAATTGGTCTGGGAAGGAAGGGGGTTTAAGTGCCCTGTATTGAGGTGGTTAACCACTTCCCTCAAATGGATGTACCCGTACCCTTGGGGTTCAGTGGTAATACCGGGATGATGCTTGCACCTACAGTCATCATCCGGGTATTATTTTTGCAGCCAGCAATTTCTTTTCAGGCAGAAGTGATCTGAGTGGCTAATTAGCCACTTGATCACTTATGCGGGTGGCGGAAGGGGGTCCAACCCCCCTCCCATCGCTGCCTCTTCCGGGCTCTCCGATCCCATCACAGGGGCTGGGAGCGATTCGGCCAGTGGCGATAGCTGCCTGGTACAGAGAGAGAGGAACTGACATCGTTCCCTTCTCTCTCTGTAACACTGGAAACTGGGAGGGATGAGTATTCGTCAGTCACTTCCGGTTCTGCCCCTTTGTTTATCTGACCACCAGTGGCCAGAGAAGCAGCCGATTGAACCAGTCTTGGTCTGATTGGCTGCATGGGGGTCCAGAGGAGAGATTTAGGGTCTAACAAACCCCAAATCTCTCCATGAAGAGGACACAATTTTAAAGCATGTTAGGTATCTATTTACTTGGTGTAACATCATCTTTTACATTATACCAAAAAATTGGGCTAACTTTACTGGGTTTTTTTTTTTTTTGTTTTATTCACAAAAGTGTTTTTTTTCCAAAAACAATTGCGTTTGAAAAATTGCACACCATTTTATTCAATAGGATCTCTACAAAAAAAAAATATATATATATAAATATATATATATATATATATATATATATATATATATATATATACTGTATATATATTTTGAGGCTTCTAAGTAATTTTCTGGCAAAAAAAGTAGATTTTTATATGTAGGAACGAAGTGTCAGAATAGGTTTGGGAAGAAGGTGGTTAAATTAAAAGTTGCGGATTTATTCCTTAACTCTTTTGAACATATTGCATGTGCTATTCTTAACATTTTTAATCAGTAAAAAGGTAATGTATTAAATGTGTTCATGTGCTGATAAATCCTAAAAAATGCAGAGACTTATCCCAAACTTGTATTGCAAACTACTGCACTCAAGCTTTTATAGTAAGTCTTTTCTGTTACAATAACAGATGGATCGAGGATATAAAACGGACTAGTGTGAAGAGTGCTTGAGGTCAATTCATGTACCCATCACAGACAGGTATAGCAGTCTGTCGGTGCCGAACAATAAGGTCGGAGTGTCCACACTGGATGCTCCTTCCTCAGTGCACTCCCTCCCCCGCAACTGCACCTGTCACACTGACAGATGAATGGCTGAGTTTTTTTATAGCTGAGGATCTTTTTAGTGAGGTGGGTGGAGCTGAATGGGGAACGTTGAGACTAGTTTGCTTAGGCCAAAACCTACTGCCTGTACATCAAGTTGATTTCCTAGCCAAGGTCTAGTCTATTTTAGTTTCTGCGTTCCTGAATTCCTCTTTCTCAAGTTACCTACTCTTGTTCACTGCCTACACTGACCTTTGGCCTGTCCCCGTTTCTAAAATAGTTTGTCAACTTTGTACCACATTCTGGTTCTACACCTGGTCAGCTGTCATCTTCAAAAGGGTGCCTGAGGGACTTAACCTGGTCCACTGACCATGAGTTCATCACTCCCTGAAGGGTGCTTTGGTGAAGAATTGGGGGCATGTCCTTAGACTATGATGTATAAAAGAATGTACTGCGCTCCTAGATGTTACCTCCTCTTAGATGTATATGTATATTTTAGGTTAAGTTTAAGGTGTTGAGTACAGGCTTAAATTTTAAATATGCCTGAATCACATCTGCTGTAAATTAAATATTATGGATCAAAAGTGCATCTATGAAATCAAACATATAGTGTACTAAACCAGAAAATAAAAAAATATTTTCCTTATTTCAAATTCTTGTGAATCTCATCCAAAATTCAGTTTTATATATATATATATATATATATATATATATATATATATATTGTATCAAATATGCTTATAACAACCACATCTATTTGGTATAAGTGATGTTGTGCTACGACAAAAAAGTGCAATTGTGCAATATAATCCCTAAGTGCATAAACAGTTAAGGTGCTAAAAAGATTTTATATTGTGCAATTAAACAATTGTGTGCAGTGTATTGCATATAAAATGCCTAAATATGTGCAAATGAATGAATATTTAACCTTAAATAGCTTAAATATTCTCTGTGCAAAAAATAAAGTCTTTAGTAGTAAAGTGATTAAAAGTCCAAGTAGGCAGCACTGAGTGATAAGTATAACCCGAATCAGTCCCAGATAGGTAGATTCTGTCACCAAGAAAGTGAATACTGAAGCCACATGTCACCCGAATCTGTGTGTAATGAGAGGCTGCTTTCAGACCTCCAAAGCTTTGGAGCATGTAATGAACCCAGATGGAGGGACATAAAGACAACTGGCTGCTTCAGGCTGACTCCCAAACTGATAGGTAATTCCTCACACACAGCTCCCAAGCAATGATTGATAATCAGCATTTAAGGGTGTAGAGTACTGTCATATGTGAGACACAAAAGATCCAGACATAGTGAAGCCCCGTATGCAAGCAGGATATACTTTTATTATAAAAATATACTCACAAACCATTCATTCATGATCCCTGGGTTGCATTGTGTCTGACATGCTGACCACGTATCCATATGTACCATGGCTATTTTGTCTATTCATACAATACATGAGTACATGGTTTCAGTTATATTGATATATTATTTATGGCTGATTGTTTGCAAAGTCTCACATGTGGACTGTTTATCCATATGTACCATAATCTATTATATCTTGTGCATTTCCTATATGAGGGTGTCCTTTTTGTAATATCATATAATGTTAATATATAATAGGATTTGCAATATTCTCTTTGATGTGTGGATCATTCATTCATGATCTCTGGGTTGCATTGTTTCTGACATGCTGACCACATATCCATATGTACCATGGTCACATCACACGTGACGTCACGTGACGCAACGTGTAGGGTCCGGAAACGGAATTGACGCGGCGGGACACGGACAAAGTGTCCCCATCACTTATACCGCAATTGTTTAGGCTGGATGTCATTTTTTAAACTGTAAGTGGCTATTATTTTATTAATAAATATTGCACTTTTGATCCATAATATTTATTTACAGCAGATGCGATTGAGGCATATTTAAAATTTAAGCCTGTACGCAACACCTTAAACTTGACCTAAAATATACACATACATCTAAGAGGAGGTAACATCTAGGAGCGCAGTACATTCTTTTATACATTATTGGCCAGCTATTTCTGTTGAGGTAACAGTTTAGTACTAGCGGCACCTGGATCTATATCACCTTACTGTGGTAGCGCGAGGATCATCACAATCTATTGTTCTTAGACTATGAGCCTCAGACCTTTTTAGGGATCACACACTCTCAAAGTGTACAGATATCATAGAGGGTCCACCATTCAGCTTTTCTGTTATACAATCAGGCATCAGCTTGTAAGTTAAAGTATCAATAAATGCTGTATTACATGCTGTTCATACACACCACATTCAGTCACTATTGGATTTGTTTTCTGTATTCTGCAAACAACCTGGTTGATCCTGTTGTTCTTTCTCCCCCTCCTGTCCATATCCCAAATGCAGTTGGGGATTTTGCAGAGCAGTGTTGGCAGCTAGTGCACATGCTCAGTTTTCAGTGTTTTTTCTATCCTGAGCATTTCCTCCCTATCACATCTGAGCATCCCATGTGACTATAGAGTCACTTATGTGGATGTAATAAACAATCCACTGCCTCCCTTCTTTTCCATTACCACTAACCAACTAAACACAATGAGTGGGTTGGGGGTATTAGATCTTGATTGATGGAGGGTTCACCTCCTTGTTATTTTAAGACACAGCCTGGAGGGGTAGTCTGTGACTGGCAGAAATACACCTACACCATGTTATTGCCTAAAAATAATAAAAATATAAATATAGATATATTTTTGTATGACAAGTTAAAACAGTTATTGATATTATTTTTTTTTTTTTTTTTGCTCTGCATCCTAAAGGCTGCTTTTTCTTACATTTTGAACATGCGACCAGTAGCAGAGGACTAGAAGCTCCTCCTGCCACTGTTTTCCTACAGCTGGATCATGTGACAGCTGTACAGTATGTGAACTATGAACAGTGATCTAATTACAGTGCCATCATTCACATACAGTGTGTGTTTAGTATAACCTTAACATATGGCGCAGAAAGGCAGTCATTTCCATTTTAATGGGCTGCAAACACACTACAATGGACCTTTTAGGGCACATTCACCATTTTATTCCAGGGCTCCACAATGAAAGTCCTTTGTGGTATGTTGGAGCTGTGCACTGGGCTATTATTCAAAATGAATGGCACTGCAATGTTGTCTCAATAAGACATACAATAGGAGGTGCAAACATTTTATAGAAAGAATGCTAAAAAAATATTTTCTTATGACATTTGCCCAAATAAAGACTTGTTCTAGACCCATCAATACCATAACCATTAAGCTAAATGTATTTATTCAGTACATGTACACCAGAATACCATTTTTTTTGGCTTTCACTGCTAGGAAACCTGCTTATTTCACCAACCTCCACATTGTTTCTTAGGGACAGATCCCATTTGCAGAACCAAGTGGTATTGCAAAAGTTAACATGCAAGGTCCTATAGAATTTTAGGACCTTTAGGCCATCTTTATGTAGAGCAACAATTCTTTTTTCAGATCCTCAGAGAGTTCTTTGCCATGAGATGCCATGTTGAACTTCCAGTGACCAGTATGAGAGAGTGAGAGCGATAACACCAAATTTAACGCCCCTTCTCCCCATTCACACCTGAGACCCTGTAACACTAATGAGTCACATGACACCAGGGAGTTAAAATGGCTTATTGGGCCCAATTTGGACATTTTCACTTAGGGGTGTACTCACTTTTGTTGCCAGTGGTTTAGACATTAATGGCTGTGTGTTGAGTTATTTTGAGGGGACAGAAAATGTACACTGTTATACAAGCTGTACACTCACTACTTTACTTTGTAGCAAAGTGTCATTTCTTCAGTGTCGTCACATGAAAAGATAAAATAAAATATTTACAAAAATGTGAGGGGTGTACTCACTTTTGTGAGATACTGTACTGTATAATACACTTCCCACTCATGTGCTCACACGCATGCATACCATCATGCATGTATAACCACCAGTGATCGGTGACTTTGTGATTCCTCTATAGTCTAAATTCTTACCAAAGTGAAAAGTCATCATGCCCAAAAATCCAAATCTCCTCTTCCTCCCATGGACCACTTCTCATATTCAAATCCTATTCACACTCAGTGTCACATGTAAAAATGAACATTGCAGTATATTCAAAACTCCACCAATTTTTTTATATATTGTGCTCACACCCTAGCTGATGATGTAGATGCATTTCTCACTACATTTAAAAGACAGGTGTGGCCCCAAGAACAGTGGGATGGTGACATTGTCCCACCTGGTAAGGCTAATAACTATGAGTGGCTGAAATCACAGGTCCTGGCCCACCTTGGACTGACTATTGCTGTCTGTCAGCAAAATGTGCATGGCTGGAGGTATCAAACAGATTCATTATCAATCTCTAAAATGCAGACGTGCTGCAATCTTCAGCGCTGGGTTAGCCATGGTGACCCCCAAATCTACAGCTCAGTTGGTGAACATGGTGGGTGATCTATTTGGACCTACCTGTCAATAAGGCCCTGTTTCCTACCTTTTCATGGAGGCCTCCTAGAGATTCTAAGAGAGACCTGCAAGACCTTAAAATCAGCACACAATAGCAGAGATACATCTCCTCCAGACCCTAAGGGGTCCACCGTTTTTTGGAAATTGGGGCTTGCTCTGTGCTGGTGGTGTCACTCCTGGTCATACTCAATCCCAGTGTCCACTAGAGGAGGAGCCATTGCAATGCAGAACCTGTGTATCTTTTTATGTAAAAAGGTTTGCACTATACCCCTTGACCTATGTGTGGGGCAATTTAAAGGAGAAGTAGGGTAAAAGCTCTCTTGGCCCTAATTCTTCTACGGATAACAGGAGTGCACTTCGTTTGGCACTCCTGTGACTCTTATTCAGCCAATCTAGGGCTAAAGTCCACTGCTGGCTGACATTACTCAGCAGGTCCAGGCTCTGGAGAGAGATCACAACTTTTATGTCGGGATTGACCCAGATGCTTGGATCTGCAGCTGGCTTAGCCTCTTAGCACACTAATGAGAGCCTAAGCCAGCAGAGAGGCAGTGATGGACAGTCACCGGCTCTCTGCAAACTAAAGAGAATTGAGCACTCAGCTGTCTTTGATCACTAAATTCTCAGTGTACAGGAGGCGGGGGACACATGCAGCATTGGACTGATACTGCATCCACCTAGGTGATTATGAATGTTTGTTTTGGTTTTTTTTTCACACTTTTTTCACACAAGTGTTCTGTGCATGTGACCTACCTCCCTGCCAGGGATTTGCTGTTCTCAGACCGCATGATAATGCTTGTGCATGTCAGACCTTCCATGTTGTCTATGAAAGAACCGTCCAGCACACAGCTTGGGTGCTTCCATCAGTATACATCTTTCTCCAGTCTGGAACCAGGAACCAGGTATTATGCTGAATATTGCGCTCAGGATACTAGCTGACACTAGCTTAGCTGCAAACTGGGACTTTCTTTATTATAAAATTCACACAGAATATATAGCAAACAACATTAGGTAAGGGCCTGATCACATTATCGTATACAATGCCAACTGTGAACAGGAATATAATTAACATAGCTAAGGAATAGCCAACATAAACCTAATCATTAAGCTAATTAAACAACTAGTCACTTAAACAAGCCTAGGTGCCCAGACCGCTCGTCACCCAGCCCACGACCCTGTATACACAAAGTACATTACAGATTATCATAAACATAAACACATAACATCCCAGAATGGATCAATAACAAGGTAAAGTGGTCACAATTTTAATCGCATCTCTAAGAGATGAGCAGACAGAAAACATTTGTTTGGTGACTCAATTAACAATGGACACCTAGGATGCACACAATGGGATAGATATGCTTAACAATAAACACATAACACCTTAATAAACATCCTGATACTGGGATGGAGATCCCAGTATCTCCATCCCAGTTTGAGCTGATTATATTAACACCTTTCATTGCTGGCTTGGGCACAAATGCCCAAAATCTGTACCCCGAGCCTAGATTTCTAGAGTCTGTGTGTTTCAGGGCGACAATCCCGAATCCAAAGCAAGACCACTCCAAGGGTCCCCCAGGCACACACTTCCCAAGAATAGAGCCCCCTTAAAGGGCCCATAGTTAACAGGCAAGAGGCTACCCTGAAGTCCCCTCCAAAAGCTCCTGTCCTGGTTGGGTCTGTAACATTGTCTTTATACAGTATATGGAGACACTAGAGAGTACCAGTTCAAGTGTCAATTTCCATAGCCTGTGCCACTGTCACACAAGGAGCTGGGGTTGGAAAAACCTTGGTGCATGACATTATGGCAGGATGGGACTGTCTTCTGTTTTTGTAACTATGGGAATATGACAAACTGTAAAGAAAAGTGACTTGGATAAATGTCACTTTTCCCCAACTTCCACAAATTAAGGAAACCATACAAATATGCAGGCACAAAAACTAATTGATAGTGAAGATGATAATGCTGGTGATAACAAATTTTTAGACCTATAAACAGAGCTGGCCTCTGAGGGGGAAAAAATTCTCATATCAGGTCATGGTTGGGGAAGATGATGAGGAGACTATCTCCAATCTGGCACATCCTGACTTAGGTGTGTCAAGGTGAGCATTTGGTTCTGCTCTAAATAGAAATCCCACACAGGTAAATTGTAGAGAGCAGGTTGTTGTTATATAGAGTACCACAAACTTCTGACATTGTGAAAGAGCTTTCCTCATTTTGCACTTTTTTTGTGGTCTGCTCTACCATAATCCACTGTGAATTTTTAAAGGAATTGCTGGTTCCTCAGCCATATAGTTGGTTATTGCATGATTTAGCTTACAATGAAGCACTGGGAGACATCTGGGGAACAAGAAGAGGAAGGAGCAGATAACAAATTGCTTTTAGTGGTTGGGGTTGAAGTCTGAGGTAAAAGGATATTGTGTTTTCTGCCCCACTTTCAAGTTAACAGCTTCATTGTCACACTTTGAGATTGATTTACTAAAACTGGAAAGTGCAAAATCTGGTGCAGCTGTGCATGGTAGCCAATCAGCTTCTAATTTCAGCTGGTTCAGTTAAGCTTTGATCTTTGAGTCCAGAAAGGCTCAATCCTGCTGCATTTCAACCAGATGTGCATATAGTTCCCTCCCGCCCAACCACATCTCCACCAGATGGCCGACACAGATGGGAAAATTTTATTTAGTGATAGAGGGTCCTTGTACCATCTGGATAGAAGTTTATAGCTCTTTTCCTGTGCGTAACAGGAGATCATAGATTTGCGACTGAAGTGGAGGTCGGCAGCCGTAAACTCCTTCCCCAAATCCGCGGACCACACCCTGGTATATGTGGGGAGCTCATAGTAATTGATATGTCAAAGATAGTAGATGTCTGGGTGTCTCCTGTAGGGAACACAGTTGTTTATACTTTGTCAGGAGTCTGTGAGTCTGGGTGGAGGTGAATAATCCAGCACAAAAGGAGGAGAGGTGAAGGGCAGTAAGCTGATCCCCCCTATCCTCCAGGGTAATGGGCTGCCCAGTAGTTGGGTGGAGAAAGAGTGTGCCACCGGCCATGAAGCTCTAGACAATGCTTCCAAGGAGGGGGCTTGTACCATCTGGATAGAAGTTTATAGCTCTTCTCCTGTGCGTAACTGGAGATCGTAGATTTGCGACTGAAGTGGAGGTCTGCCAGTCGGCAGCCGTAAACTCCTTCCCCAAATCCGCGGACCACACCCTGGTATATGTGGGGAGCTCATAGTAATTGATATGTCGAAGATAGTAAATGTCTGGGTGTCTCCTGTAGGGAACACAGTTGTTCATACTTGGTCAGGAGTCTGTGAGTCTGGGTGGAGGTGAATAATCCAGCACAAAAGCTGATCCCCCCTATCCCCCAGGGTAATGGGCTGCCCAGTAGTTGGGTGGAAAAAGAGTGTGCCACCGGCCATGGAGCTCTAGACAGTGCTTCCAAGGAGGGGGCTTGTACCATCTGGATAGAAGTTTTTAGCTCTTCTCCTGTGTGTAACTGGAGATCGTAGATTTGTGAGTGAAGTGGAGGTCTGCCAGTTGGCAGCCATACACTCCTTCCCCAAATCCGTGGACCACACCCTGGTATATGTGGGGAGCTCATAGTAATTGATATGTTGAAGATAGTAGATGTCTGGGTGTCTCCTGTAGGGAGCACAGTTGTTCATACTCGGTCAGGGGTCTGTGAGTCTGGGTGGAGGTGAATAATCCAGCACAAAAGGAGGAGGGGTGAAGGGAAGTGTTATAGGATTTGACCTAGTTTCTCTAGAGTATTGAAGCCCCTACAATTAAAAGAGGAAAATATTACATAGCTATGTACAGCCATGAGGGTAGGTGAGCATAAAAACCCCTTAAAGAAAATAATGTAGGTCTTGGGGAAGCTCAAAGCGAAATGCCAGAGTATAGGAAGCTGGCAAGTGGAGGGGTAGTAAGAAGAGGGGAGTGGGAGGAGAGGAGAGAAAGCAAAAAGCTAGCAGGTGGAGTGTCCCAAACATGGCAGGGGATAAGTTCCAAATACAAGAAATTGGGGGTCTAACTGAAGTGAAAATAATGCATGCCACTAGGTGGAACTGTAACACTAAATTTCAAAAGTGTTAAAAAAGCATATAATTGAACAAACATTAACCAGCGCATTCCAGGGCACTGAGGGGCTTATAGGGGGTGTCGTGAAAGGCACACAGACCAGCCCCCAGTCACAATATTCACAGGGTAAAATTATTAGAGCAAATAAAACATGAAAAGATTACCTCCAAAACATAGAAGACAGTTATGACATTGACCTGAAAAAAGAAAATGGTTATCAAACATATAAAATAAATAATTTGATTTGTGATATGCTCCTCGGGTGTCCATGCTAGTGGAGCAGTAGTGCAATGCAATTAGGTATATGCATAGTTTTGAGTGTAACCATACGTGCCAACAAAAAACATTGAAAGAAGCTGTTTGAGCTACTGAATTGTTGAGTACCGCTAATAGCTGTCTCTGCTGGGAAATACCCAAAATGTTCTTTGACTGGGATATACCTTCTGTCAGTAAAATCCTGTCAGTGATATGTTACCTGACTTTATTTTGTAGCAGTGCTTATCGAAAGAGATCTTCCATTTGCTGCTGGAAGCATTATTTTGTTTGACTTTTGGAAAAATAAAGCATGTTTCTGTTTATTATACAGCTGTTCTGGTGATCCCCGAACCTCTGAAATGTACATTATGTATGTGCTGTGTATGATTTTAACCAGTTGAAATACGTTATCTGGTTTTGTAATGAATGTACGTAATACCAATCACTCTGTACAATTACTGTGAGCTAAACATGAGTCCTAGTTAGGTCATCCACTGTAACAGCTGCAGCTCAAGGTGTTCATTCCTTTTGACCTTATGGGTATAGCAGTAATTGTTCTTTCTGTAGTTGAGAATGAGAACCTGAACCCTGATGGTTAAATTATGTAAACCCTCTGTAGTCTCTGCTGCCAAGTTTGTTTAATTAATAAGTGCCAAGTGAGCCATCTGGAAGCTGATCCTAAACTTCACTGTGGTGGCCAAGGATCAGGCACAGCTCTGTGTGGTCAACATGCATCATCACTCAGCAGTGTTGAAATTATATATACTGTACATATAAAAAATATGTGTGTGTGTATATATATATATATATATATATATATATACTGAATACTGTATATATATATATATATATATATATATATATATATATATATATATATATATACACACACACACACATACACGTGTAATATGGTATGCTTTCGATGTCTTTTCTTTCCAGGAAATTAAATATAAGCAGTGTGAAAGAAGTCCAATGACTCACACACTGTTGACAGGTTGTGTTTTGTTTGATTTAAAATGCAGACTAGTTTAATCTTTGAAATAAGTGTGACTTGAATAAGAGTGATAGTTATTTCGAGTTGTCATTAAAATGCTACACCAGGGGGTTGATTTGGATGTAGACTGATTACATTTAGTATCTGCTCATGTATCTCTGCTGAATCAATGTCACTTCATCAACACTTTGAGATTGCCTCTCCTGTTTCTATTAGAATCACCTCTTCTTTTGCATAGAGATGTCTGAGCAATCAAATACCCATGAAATAGGACGCACAACATATCCTTTATTGCCAGCTTTAATTTGCATGCAGGAAATTTGCATTTCTGGCAGGAAAATGTCACTTTAGAATTTAAAAAAATAATGTTAATGCATGATTTGACCTTCATGTTCATGAAAGGAGAAAGCTACTTAACTGCCATATCCTTTTCAGTTGTAAGCAAAATGCCTCGTGAGAAGTTATGTTGTTGTGAACATAAACCTGATAAAGGCACTATTCCTGGATTTTCCAATTAGTGAGTATTGTCACATGTGTAATTTTTTCTGACACTTCTTGGAAAATGCAACTGTTAAGAGGGACATAATAGTCAGAAAGAACAAACCTCGAGCTGTGAGGGATGCTAAGGGAAAAGTTAACATGACTGGATATTGCAGAAGATTCACTTCTTTGGCGCCAATTTATTTTTCTTTTCTTTTCCTCTCCTTTACTCCTCTCTCATCTTTTACTCCCTTCCATCACATCACTTTTCACTTTTCATTTTTCTCGTTTCTTGATTCCATCCCAATCCTACACACAATCCTTATTATTTTTTTTCTGTGGTCGAGTTAGGTTTTCCCAGTTTTTATATTCACATTCTTTTACTATCATGCAAGCAGCAATATTTCAATACTTTATATACTGTACTGTTTATTTTACCTTTTTTTTTATAGACAATGCCTATTGCTGTTGCATGTATATTTTTCTACCTTTCGTTGGGGACCCCCCCTTTTGCAGTGGACCCTAGTTGTGCACTGGACTGCCTTCGCTATGTTCCTCCAGCTCCCGGGTTGGACACATATTTTTCAGTTACCCTTCATCGTCAGCACCACTTCATATCTCCAGCTGTTTTACTCATGTCCTTCATCCGCTCCTGAGGCAGTGCGTTTTAGTGCACAAAACGCGTCAAGCTTTCTTTGATGCAGTCATACTACTTTTATATGCTCCATTTAACTGTATGTATGTAAAGGTGCTACTGTTTGTAACCACATATAACCCACCTACTTGCTGTCTATGTAATATTGGCTCTTGTCTACTACTTACAATCTTTTTTATGCAAAATGCTTTGTTTATTTATGACTTAAATAAATTGTTATTATAATACACCACCGTTTCAGCTGCTAGTCTTTGCCTCACTCAAAGTCCCAACCATTCTCCCCTGTTTTTTACCGAACATATAGGAATGGAGATGCCTGTCTGTGTATACCTGGTACAAGTCTAATTTAAAGTCCCATTCTCCCCTTTTATTTATATTTAGGTACAAGGAACTGATGGGACTACATTTAGGGGGCTAAAAGGAATTTCTTGCCCCTTGTGAGGCAGAAATGAATACACAGTAGGTGACAGAATAGAATGTACCTTGGATTTAAAGATTGTAAAAGGTTTAATTGGTTCGAAATTTGTCTTATTTCACTCTTGTCAACAATAACTGTTGCTATATTGTTTATGCGTATTTGTAAATGCCTACTAAGTAGCATATGACCAAGTTAAATATGTATTAAAAATTAACTAAAATTTATAGACACAGTTGTTTTTAGATTAAGATTTTTGCTGAAACACACACATTTTTTATTTAATTTAGATTATATATATGGCTTTATCCTGGTTAATGCACTTAAAAAATAATTTACTTTTCTGCAGCCAAAAACAATACAGTAAACCAGAAAACAAAAATGAAGACAGGTATTATACATAATCCTTGTTATAAGTATTACAACTTTCAGAGGTTTTTTTATGTACGTATAATTTTACCAGTAATATTTTTGAAAATGTAAGCTTGATTGGCCTTGAGTTCAGAATGAATTTTAAATCTTAATTATCTTCTCTCTGTTCCTTGATTTTAATTAGCTTTCAGAGAGCTTTTCTGCGAACGAAAATGCTGAATACATATTTTATGAAAATGTGAAATACATATATACATATATATTTTTTTCAAATCTTACTGATGTAAAAAATGCTTCACATTTTTAACTGCAGATGAAAAGTATTGATTTAAGGAAATGTGAAATAAAGGCTTTGGAAAAAAGGCAAGTTAAGGCTAGGTGCCATCCAATAGGACATTTAAAAACTATTCAGATACTTTCCCCAGTAAAAAAGACACCTCTTAATATTTAATTATGTTTAAAATAGTTTGTGTGTTGAATGTACAATTAACTTCCATTAGGACAAGTAATGAAGTTTTTTTTTTTTTTTTTTTAAACATTCCAAAAGGACAACTAATAAGAATGAAAAAGAACTGCAACTTTGAGAAGGATTTCAATGAGCAGAGTTATGATGTAACAGAAAAATTAATTAAAAAAGATATAAAAAAAAGCATTGATGCATATAAAAGAAATAGTAAGTAAAATGGATAAAGAACAAAAAGGGGAGGAAAAAAGAGCATCTAGGACATAAATAAAAACAAACCTATGGAATATATGTTTGTCACTGACTGTAATGGAGACTATAGAAAAGAAAATTATTAAAAAAAAAAAAAATAAAACAACATTGGCCTATTTTGCTAAAGGATAAAATATTGAATAAAGAATAAAGAGTTACCCAACCAGCCTAAGTTTATTTATGGGAGGGGTTTGAGGAATATGATTATTAAAAATGTGATAAACCGACCAAAAGTAAGGTGATCCTTTTTGAATATAAAAGGATTTTTTCAATGCGCAAAATTTGTGGCAAGTGGAACAAGTAAATATGAAGCTAGGAAGACCACACACTTCCAATCTTACAGTGACAAAAGAACATTTGAAATAAAATCATTAATATCATGCAAACCTACACATGTCACATACGTGCTGGAGTGCACTTCCAGTACGTGGGCAGGGAAAGAGAGGTAGGCAAAAGAACTGGGGAGCACATGAACAACATAAAAAAGGGGTATACAACTCATAGTGTATCCATGAGAATGTAATGGAAAGATGCAAACCAGTTGAAATTTTATAGTGTCAGTTAAATTTGAGGCCATTGGAGAAGGCAAAATAAAAAACTAAAAGTCTCTCGAAATGAAACAAAGTAGATATATATATACCTGATACACTGACACCAGAGGGCCTCAACATAGAAATTTATAGGGATGAGCTTCCAGTTCGAGTCGAACATTGGCTGTTCGCTTGTTCATCGAATGAGGAACAAATGGGCTTCTTCGCAGGAACTTCGAGTTCCTGCATTATCATGGACTCTCTAACTTCTGAATTCCAATAAATAGATCACTGGCTGGCAGATTTGAACTCACAGCTCTTATCAATACAAGCCTGATATTCTACCACCTACGCCACCAAGCCTGCTTAAGGTAAATGTACTCTCCCTAACTTTTATCTCATCCACTGTGTGTAGGGTGAGATAGGAGTTAGTTAGGCAGGGAAAGTGTATGTAACTGAGCTGTACTTGGGTATGGTGTAGCTGGTCGAATACTGATTGGCAATGGTTGTGAGATCAAATCCCAAGCAGGGAGAGAAACATTTTTGCTTTTTAGTTTGTTAGGATCAAAGTTATTTATATATATATATATATATATATATATATATATATATATAGGCACTTCAGTTTATATCAGCTTATGTCAGTATTGCTGGAAAAAAAATGGCGTGGTGTCCCCCCCAGTCCGTACCAGGCCCCTCGGGTCTGGTATGGGTTTTAGGGGGAACCCAGCGCCAACATTTTTTAAAAAAATGGCATGGGGTTCCCCCTAAAATTCATACCAGACCCTTATCCGAGCACACAGCCTGGCTGGCCAGGATGGGGGTGGGGCGAGAGAGCACTCCCCCCTGAACCATACCAGGCCACATGCCCTCAACATGGGGGGGTGGGTGCTTTGGGGCAGGGGGGCTCTGCCCCCCCACCCCAAAGCCCCTTGCCCCCATGTTAATGGGGACAGAGGTCTCTTCCCCAAAACCCTGGGCTTTGGTTGTGGGGGTCTGTGGGGGGAGCTTATCGGAATCTGGAAGCCCCCTTTAACAAGGGAACCCTTGGCCCTGGCCCCCCAAGATAATGGATATGGGGCACATGGTACCCCTATATAAAACAAAAAGTGTAGCGCTAACATAAAATACAAAGTTTGAAATTGATAAGCATAATACACAAAAACCAATGAAAGAAATATCTGGGATGCACATAATAAGTCCCAAAATGAATGATGGAGAATGAAAAGCAAATGTCCCAAGGTAGAATTCCCAAGGAGGTGGTAAGGCAGGAAGAAACACCCGTGAGGTATGGTACAAATTTGCTGCTTACCAAAAAGCATGGGCCCCCAACCTAATGGACAGGCCACAAATGCTTTAATTGTAGATCTGTATTCTGACCTTTCTTCAGATTTCAGGGGATGTGTCACGGACTCGTGGGGAGGAGAGGCACATAGCGTAATTCTGTATATAAAAGGCACTAAATATTTATTTAGGAATTGCACTTACATTTTGTAGATAAAAAACAATCAGAAGCATTTAAAAATCACGGCATCCCGCGAGTGTGTGATGAGCCGGCGTCTAGGGGGCGTGGTCACATTGCGCCCGGTACCGCCCTATCGGTTTCGTCATATGTGACGTCATCCGGGGCGTGGTTACCGAACGCCGCTCACACGCCAGTTATAACCCCAGAGGAGATGACTCATCGGCCGCACCGACCAATAGAACAAGCTATGGGCGGAAGTGTCGTACTTTCACCTCATAGTTTGAGGGCAAATAATTAATATCGGAGAACACTCTCATTCAGCGGGGAGCATAAAATGAGAAACAAAACAATAATTAAGAGGCAGACAAACCAATTATTAATATAAAAGTGTATAGAACCAAAAAAGGTGTTTTACTCAAAAGAGATTAGTATTGTAACCAATCGCCTAACCCCAGAACTAATACAATATAGGGGCCATGTATAAGGCTGTGTATATACGAAACAATCTATTTAAATTGATCACTCTCAAGAGTGAACCAAAAGGAGTATAATATATTCATGTTGAATTAAAGTAAAAATTTTAAATAATACCAGTTATAATTAACTAATACTCCACACTAGAGGTTTATAAGACTCCATCTAGTGGTGAAAAGTTATAATGGTTATAAAAGATAACATCAATACTAGTAATAGATATTATCATATGTGTATAGAAAAATAACAAATAGAGGTGCATGTTATGACATCCCCTAACAATGTCATGTAAAAAATTCTAAAAAATACAAGACGTCTAAACATATAATGATAAATTAAGCATAGCCCAATGACAGGTTAATAGATACAATAGCCCAAATCATGTAGCCAGACATGTTCAACAAATGCATAGATGGACTTAAACCTGATTTAACTGTTGTTAATGAAACAATTAATGTCCCATTCCACGTTCAAGCCATGGGGTACATAAGTTTTGAGGATATATATCCATCGTGCTTCAGCACGGGACGATTCTCTTTTGATGTTAGCTCCCCTCCAATTGTGGACATAACGATCAAAGGCAACAAACAGGGTGTTCCGAGGGTTTCTACAGTGGCACATATCAAAGTGCTTAGAGACACTGTGCCCTGGAAATCCCTTGCGAATATTGGCTACATGCTCCCCCATGCGTATTTGCATGGTACGCAAAGTACGGCCTATATACTGTTCGCCGCATTTGCATTGGAGCATGTAGACAACATTCTTTGTGGAACATGTTATGAAAGATTTGATTATATATTGATTATATATTCTTTACCCATAATATTTGATCTGATCTTTTCAATTTTTCTACCCAATTTTTCTACCCATGAAGGAATTAATGGCACAAATATTACATTTTTTACAAGGGTAAAAACCCTTAAAAAAATAAAGGTCTGGTAGGTTTATCAATTACATTGTGGGCCACTTGATGTCTTAAGGAGGGGGCTCCTCTAAAGATGATATTAGGTTGCTCCAGAAGGTTTGGACCTAAAATGCGAAAAAATTTTGATCACTGACCAGTGTTTACGTATGATATTCCTGATGTTGTGTGTTAAAGGATGTAACAAAACAGTTTTTAAAGGACTTGTTCTCTTAATTTTTCCATGTACTTTGGGCCAATAAAGCCGATCTATCCAGGTCAGCCACCTCCCTGATAGTTTTATCCAAAGTTTCATGGTTGTAGCCTTTATCCAGAAATTTAGTTCTCAATTCTGAGGCCTGCGTGAGAAAATCACCCAAATGGGGTCTCATAAACTGTCCTCTAGGGACGGCTTTCAGCCATGAATTGTGGTGGCAGCTGTCCATGGGGATAAACCCGTTACGATCGGTTTTCTTAAAAAAAGTTGAAGTGACTAACTTGTCTCCATCCACCATTAGATTCAGATCCAGAAAACTGATCTGTGTAGTACTTCTGGTACAGTCCAACTTGATTCCTCTGTTGTTCATATTCAAATTGGACATAAAAGAATCCAGAGATGTCTGATCACCATGTCAAAGGAGGAGGATGTCATCTATATACCTCCGCCACAAAATGAGTTGTGGCAGTCGATCCTTATAGATGACAAGTTGGCTAGGCTTGGAGCAAATTTTGCTCCCATAGCCACGCCACGATACTGTAAATAATAAATATTATTAAACCAAAAAAAATTGTGGGTCATGACAAAATGTAATATTTCCAAAATAAATTATTTTTGTTCCCTTTCCAGACAACTTTTATTATCTAAATAATATTTGGCGGCTTCTAATCCTAGTTGCTGTAGTCATAATCAGACCCTCTTTCCATGTCACTTCTTTTATGATATTAAGGACGTGGGTTGTATTTTTTAAATATGATGGCATTTGTGACTAATGGCTGGAGAAACTCATCTGCGTATTTCCCAACTCGAAAGCAAAGGGAATCAATCCCACTAATTATGGGACGTCCCGGTGGTTTTACTGGGTTCTTGTGCACTTTGGGAAGAAAATAAATGATTGGTAGATGAGGGGCTAAAGGAATAAGAAATGTTTTTTCTTTAGTATTCAAAATCCCATCATTGAATGCTTTATTGACTAAAAGTTGCAATTCTTTTTTATACTTAATTTTTTATACTTAATAGTTGGATTACCTTCAAGAATTATAGAATAAGAATACATGGTACCCCTATCCATTCACCAAAAAAGTTTACAAAAAAATAATGACAAAAGCCAGTTTTGGAAAAGTCTTTTATTAAAAAATAAACAAATACTGCCCCCCCCCCCCCCGAAAAATAGAAAAAAAAAAGAAGCTTCTGCTTCTCCAGAGGCCGAATTAGCTGTTTTGGTTTTAATAGCTCTTTTACAGTGACCTGACGTCACAAGCCATCCCACAATGCACTGCTCAAATGCAGTGAATAAATTACTGACGTCAGTAATTTATTCACTGCACCTAAGCAATGGATTATGGGAGCTGTCAAACTCAGATAGAAGCTAGTTGGTCAGACAGAGTCTAAGGGTAATCAGTTGGCTGAGTGGCCTAGCTGGTAGAGTAACCGACTTGCAAACAAAATGTTGCGAGTTTGAATTCCCATGCCAGCAGGTGATTAATATTAATAATGGATTTTAATTAAAACCTATTAATTGTCCCGCCCCTTCTGAAGTGACATCAGTAATTTATTAACTGCACCTGAGAAATGGATTATGGGGCGCTGGTAATATCAGAGCCCTATAAAAGAGCTGTCAATCTCAGATAGAGAAATGTTAGGCAGAGAAAGTCTTAGGTTACACCTGTTAGAATAACAGGCTAGCAAGTGAGAGGCTGTGAGTTCAAATTCTTGGCCCAGCGGGTGAACAATAGACACTTAAATTTAAGCCTTAAATTGAGGACTTGTGATTTTTCATATTCATATGTTCGCTAGAAAATTTCCCCTGTTCGAAATGTTCTGGTGCGAACCGAACAGGGGGTGTTCGGCTCATCACTAGAAATTTATTTTATATAATATTGTGAAGGCGCCAAAACCCAACAAACTGCAATAACCAATATAAACTGCTGCCCCTTTAAATGTGAATAAACATTTGCATAAATGAGTAAACAATATATAGTAAAGGAGGCGCTGTTTGAAAACGATGTGCTAAAAGTCACTACCACCCTATGATATGGATGTGAATAATTAATAGGAATAAATATAAATAATTGCACCTAAAAAAAAATACTGTTAATAAATGGGTATAACGAATAACGTAAATGAACAACAAAGGACATATGCGTGATAGATTGCTTCCCAAATAGATACAATGATATTATAAAAGTTCTTGGTGCATGAATACATAAATACGAACAGTCCAACTAAAAGAACATAAAAGTTATGCTGCATAAAATCCAGTGGTTAGTGATGAGAATGGATGACTGCCACCCACACTGTGTAGAGAAGTTATGGAACACTTTTCACCCTGTGGGTAGTGTTAATATGATATATGCTCACCAGAAGGATTCAGGCCACCAGGACCTATATCGCACCCTAATTTGGCTTCCCGCAATGAAAGTTTATAAATATATAAGTGTAACTCCGTTTTATTAATAGCCCAATAAATGATAGATAATTCTGCCTACATTAAAAGTGCCCAACTTGGCACTGCTGAGAACCGCCACAAAGATTAGGAAAGCAACATCCCCCTTCGTCTCGCAGCTGACTCTGTCACCCTTCACCAAGCGAACCCGTGGCCGCAGCTGGCGTGCATTCCACATGAGCCGGATGTGACGTCGCTGAATAAACCAAAAGTTCAGAAGACAAACAGACCACAATGCATGTCTAGACCTTCTGAAGATGCGATTTTGCGAAATGCATTGTGGTCTGTTTGTCTCCTGAACTTACGGTTTATCCTGCGATGTCACATATGGCTCCTGTGGAGCGCACGCCGGCCGCGGCCACGGGATCGCTTGGTGAAGGGTGACAGAGTTAGCTGAGAGGGGAATGCTGCTTTCCTAATCTTTGTGGCGGTTCTCACCATTGCTGGGCTGGGCACTTTATAATGTAAGCAGAATTATCTATAATTTATTGGGCTATTAATAAAACAGAGTTACACTATTATATATTTCTGTGTTCCTTATATATTTATGAACTTTGATTGCGAGAAGCCAATTTAGGGTGCGATTGTGGACTAAGCACCCATCCATTTTAAAAGCGATATAGGTCCTGGTGGCCTGAATCCTTCTGGTGAGCATATTTCATATTAACACTACCCACAGGGGGAAAAGTGTTCCATAACTTCTCTACACGGTGTGGGTGGCAGTCATCCATTCTCATCACTAACCACCGGATTTTATGCACCATAACTTTTATTTTATTTTAGTTGGACTGCTCGTATTTATGTATTCATGCACCAATCACTTTTATAATATCATTGTATCTATTTGGGAAGCAATATATCATGCATATGTCCTTTGTTGATAATTTAATTTATTCCTTACACCCATTTATTAACACTATTTGTTTTAGGTGCAATTATTTATTCCTATTTATTATTCACATCCATATCATAGGGTGGTAGTGACTTTTAGCACATAGTTCTTAAACAGCACCTTCTTTACTATATATTGTTCACTCATTTATGCATGTGTTTATTCACATTTAAAGGAGCAGCAAATTATATTGGTTATTGTAGTTTGTTGGGTTTTGGAAATTAATAATAGAAATTCATTTGAACTGCTTTATTGCCAAGTTTTAGGATGATATCTATTTTACATTTAATTCATATTTTTTTAATGGTGCTATTGTTATATGTGCATTGGGGATACAACAAGCTCAATATTCATACACGGAAAGAAAAAAATCTGAATATCTAAACCAATAGAAAAAAACACCATTCACTGACAGATTTGGTTAGTTAAAGACCACATTGGTTGGTTGAATACCAGAGTGGTTTAGCAACAAAAGGGACAATTGAGAAATCAATTGTGAGCCTAAGAAAAAAGTATTGCCATCTATGAATGGAGAGGGGCAGTTACCTGAAAAAAAAAAGTGTTTTAAAAGGTTATGTAATGACAAAGGTAGAATGTAGGTATGTAAAGGGTTAAAATGGCTCTATAAAGGGGAGATGCAAGTAGCACTTCCTGTATCGCTTTCTGAAGATGTCAGCGAAATGAAACATATGTTCGGGGCAGGGTTACAGGAAGGAAAGCTGGTCCGCTGGAGACACCCGGATGTGGTGAGAGGCCCGAGTAATCAGAGCTACAAAAAAGGCTTTTTGATTGTTATAGTAAGCCAGTGTTGTATGATAAAAATGCTACAAAACCTGAGTGCAGGGCAGAATGCACAGGTAAATGTGAGGATGACAGCTTATGGATTTTAAAGTTGTATATGTCAGTCGCCTAAATAACATTTTTTTTTTTTTTTTTTACACTATTGGAGCCTTTTATCTCCTCTGCTTTTATGAATTCACAGATAATGGTGAGAGGAAGGAGCGGTGTTACCTTGGATGATTAACCTTTTGAGGGAAAGCACTGACTGACCTGACCTAGTCTAGCAGGAGATCAATCCTGTCTGGTGAGTTCTCATATGTGCTGATGGTCTATTGTTGAATGTGAGAGCTCTTTTTGAAGAGCATTTTATGATTAACCACCTCAATACAGGGCACTTAAACCCCCTTCCTTCCCAGACCAATTTTCAGCTTTTAGCGCTGTTGCAATTTGAATGACAATTGCGCGGTCATGCAATGCTGTACCTAAACCAAATTTGTGTCATTTTTTCCCCACAAATAGAGCTTTCTTTTGGTGGTATTTGATCACCGTCAGGTTTTTTCTTTTTTGGTGCACAAATAAAAAAAGACTGAAAAGTTTGAAAAAAAAAAAAAGTTATTTTGTTTAGGTTATAAAATTTTGTAAATAGATATGTTTTTTCCTGCACTGATGAGCACTGATGATGCCGCACTGACAGGCACTGATGAAGAGACACTGATGGGGTGGCACTGATGGGGTGGCACTGATGGGGTGGCACTGATATGCAGCACTGATGGGCACTGATAGGTAGCACTGATATGCAGCACTGATGGGCACTGATATGTGGCACTGATAGATAGCACTGATATGCAGCATTGGTGGGCACTGATAGGCAGCGCTGATGGGCACTGATAGGCAGCACTGATGGGCACTGATTGGCGGCACTAATGGGCACTGATGGGCACTGATAGTGGCACTGTTGGGTGTCAATGATCGGCACTGATCGGCACTGATGGGTGGCACTGATCGGCACTGATGGGGGGCACTGATGGGCACTGATAGGCAGCACTGGTGGGCAATAATGGGCACTGGTGGGCGGCACTGATAGATGGCAATAATGGCACTGGTGGGCAGCACTGATAGATGCCATTGGTGGGCAACACTGATAGGGAGGGCACTGGGGGGCTCTCTGAGCCCTGCTTGCCATCCCTGGTGGCCATAGTGGGCATCCCTGGTGGTCATGGGTGGGCATCCCTGGTGGCTTAGTGGCACCCCTCCCCCCCAGGGCTGCACTGGTAATCAATGTTCTGATTACCAGCACAGACCCCCCCTGTGATCAGTGAGTAATTAGAAATACTCACTGATCACCCCCGCAGCAGCACCGATCCTCTGATCTTCTCCTCACTGACAGGATCTGTCAGGAGGAGAAGAGATCGAAGCCGTTACAACGGCTCTATTTACATTACATGACGGCTGTGATTGGACACAGCCGTCATGTGATCAGGAGGGCCAATCACAGGGCCCTCCTGCCGAATGATGTCGCTCTGTGTCCGAGGGACACAGGCACATCGAGATTGCGCCGCTGCGCGTGCCCGCGGCGGCGCGATCTCTCTCCTTCTGAAGGACGTTCCGGAACGTCCATTCAGAAGGACGAGACTCCCGCCCGGCCGTATATGTACTATGGCCGGGTGGGAGGTAGTTAATAAAATTTGGTTTGCACAATTTGCATGGAGCACTTTTTTGGACAGTATTGTATAAGATAAAAAATAGCTGTAAACAGCAATTAAAGCATGTTATTCAGTAATGGACTTTCTCTTCAAAGCTGCACTATATGGATTATGCACTATATTGGACATTATAATTTTATAATTAAATAATTTAGTTTTATTTGGTATAATTTATGGTTGATGGTTTAGGAGCTGTCATTAAGAACGAAATGTTATGCAAACACATCTGCTATTACACACAGCAGCTGATATTCTTGGTCATTGAGTTCATATTTTTTGGTCACTAAGTTCAGGTGTTTAATAGGTATTTATACTTTAATATAAGTTGGTATATTTCATTTTCACTCATCTGTTGAGTCCCATCCTTATTGGAACCTACTACCTTTCCAGTGGCTTTCGATACAAGTGACTGCAGATATGTGATAATTATCCTGGTTGGGTCTTTCTACTAGTAATTCTGGCTCTGCGAACATTTATCTGGTTATGGCAATACCATACTAATTTTGTCTTTGCGGAAACATACATGGTTGTCTCTGTCAGCACATTATGACTGTAATTGTGTTATGCTTATTTGAATTAGTCTTACTTAAATTTGATTTTGAGGAGAGACAGCAGCCAAAGCAGTTGTTTTGCTAAGTGGGTTATAAAACAGCTGGTTTGAAGGAGAAGAATACACAAATTTAAAACTGAATAAGGGCACTTTTATTTGGGGCATGGTGTTGGTGGGCAGGATGGCCTTAGTGGGTGGAACAAAGGCAGGGGCTGTATGATATTATTGGTAATACACCTTATGGATATTGCTGGAAATAGCTGAAATGTTACCTCTGCTCTGTAGCTATTTCTGGGAATATAATTATTAATGACACAAGAAAAATTATATTAAATTTGAGAAGTCTTGATCACAAACAATGCATGCCATGGTTGCACAAAATAAAAATAAGCATTTTGCAATGGGAAAGTAACATTTAGCAATGTTAAATTATAACATGTGAAGCAGCTATATGTGTTATGTTGATTTAATGAGCCCTAGGTTTTTCTTTAAAAAGCTGCTATAAGCACAAGAAAATAATTGAAGCTGGTCAACTATCAGTCCTTCATTATTCCTGTTTTTCTTCTATAATCAATAGGAGATAAGTTGGCTGTTAAAAATCCTCTTTCCCCCTTATTCTTGTGTAAATCAGGGCAATGCAGGTTAAATCCCATCTGGTCCAGTCTGGTACATTCTTCAGTGCTTATTTACTTATCTTCTTATCTTCTTTAGTAGAGAAGATTGCTTCAACAACATGGCCAATCCTACTTTTATTTCATCAGATTTAGTGGCCTTGGTTTCTTAAACAGAATTTTCTCAGATTACCTGAAGCTTTTTGAAGTGATTTTCTATACACTGAGAGAAATCGGTAAATACACAGACATTATCGCATTCTATCCACAAGGAATTTATTAAAACAAAGACATTTCCATTGATGAAAATGTTTTTGAAGCGGGAAGCCAAAACCAATATTATGCAAGATATATATATATATATATATATATATATATATATATATATACACAGCTGCAAGAAAAAGTATGTGAACCCTTTGGAATGATATGGATTTCTGCACAAATTGGTCATAAAATGTAAACTGATCATCATCTAAGTCACAACAATAGACAATCACAGTCTGCTTAAACTACAGTAGTAACGCACAAAGAATGAAATGTTGCCATTTTTTTATTGAACACACCATGTAAACATTCACAGTGCAGGTGGAAAAACTATGCGAACCCTTGGATTTAATAACTGGTTGAACCTCCTTTGGAAGCAATAACTTCAACCAAACGTTTCCTGTAGTTGGAGATCAGACGTGCACAACGGTCAGGAGTAATTCTTGACCATTCCTCTTTACAGAACTGTTTCAGTTCAGCAATACTGAGACTATTGGGATGTCTGGTGTGAATCGCTTTTTTGAGGTCATGCCACAGCATCTCAATCGGGTTGAAGTCAGGACTCTGACTGGGCCACTTCAGAAGGCGTATTTTCTTGTGTTTAAGCCATTCTGTTGTTGATTTACTTCTATGCTTTGGGTCATTTTCCTGTTGCAACACCCAACTTCTGTTGAGCTTCAGCTGGTAGACAGATGGCCTTAAGTTCTCCTGCAAAATGCCTTGATAAACTTGGGAATTCATTTTTCCTTCAATGATAGCAATCCGTCCAGGCCCTGGCGCAGCAAAGCAGCCCCAAACCACGATGCCCCCACCACCATACTACACAGTTGGGATGAGGTTTTGATGTTGGTGTGCTGTGCCTCTTTTTCGCCACACATAGTGTTGTGTGTTTCTTCCAAACAACTCAACTTTGGTCATCTGTCCACAGAATATTTTGCCAATACTGCTGTGGAACATCCAGGTGCTCTTGTACAAACTGTAAATGTGCAGCAATGTTTTGTTTGGACAGCAGTGGCTTTCTCTGTGGTATCCTCCCATGAAATCCATTCTTGTTTAGTGTTTTACGTATTGTAGATTTGCTAACAGGGATGTTAGCATTTGCCAGTGACTTTTGTAAGTCTTTAGCTGACACTCTAGGATTCTTCTTCACCTCATTGAGCAGTCTTCGCTGTGCTCTTGCAGTCATCTTTACAGGACAGCCACTCCTAGGGAGAGTAGCAGCAGTGCTGAACTTTCTCCATTTATAGACAATTTGTCTTACCATGGACTGATGAACAGCAAGGCTTTTGGATATATTTTTATAACCCTTTCCAGCTTTATGCAAGTCAACAATTTTTAATCTTAGGTCTTCTGAGAGCTCTTTTGTGCGAGGCATCATTCACATCAGGCAATGCTTCTTGTGAAAAGCAAACCCAGAACTGGTGTGTGTTTTTTATAGGGCAGGGCAGCTGTAACCAACACCTCCAATCTCATCTCATTGATTGGACTCCAGTTGGCTGACATCTCACTCCAATTAGCTCTTGGAGATGTCATTAGTCTAGGGGTTCTCATACTTTTTCCACCTGCACTGTGAAAACATTTCATTCTTTGTGTGTTATTAGTTTAAGCAGACTGTGATTGTCTATTGTTGTGACTTAGATGATGATCAGATCACATTTTATGACCAATCTGTGCAGAAAACCATATCATTCCAAAGGGTTTACATACTTTTTCTTGCAACTGTATATATATATATATATATATATATATATATATATATATATATATATATATATATACATATACATTATTATTTTGACTTCTTAAAACATAAAATGGGGGAGTTATAATTTTATAATTACCATAACGCTTGCCATTTAACAGCCATATTCATACAATTCAAAAATTGGACAGGAGTATTTTCAGGCTACATGTGCCATCTGTCTACATTGGTACAATTATATAGAATATTTCAACTCAACTGGGTAAAGAAATTTATGATAATAACAGACATAAAGAAAGAGAGAGACAGTTGCCAGCTGTGAAAAACAGTAAGCAGGTTTTCTTGTCTCAGCACAGTCCAGCAAAACTAACACATTTTTGACAAAATATATGTTTTGAACACTACTGTCAGATGTTCCTACAATTGGTAGAGTTAATGTTTTCCAAACTTCCTCTTTGCTACCTCTTTTTCTTAGAGTTGTGTTGAACGCCAGCATTAAAATTTGTAATAAAAGTATAAATAATTTAATAATAGAGCATTTCACCTGGTCATTCTGTTAGTAACAGTTTTTCTGCCCTAAGGTGACAGGGCTCACTTACTGTATTGTATCAATGTAGGAGCAACATTGTCACCCTAGGCCAGTAATGGTTAACCTTGGCACCCCAGATGTTTTAGAACTACATGTCCCATGATGCTTAACTACACTGCCGAGTGCATGCGCATCATGGAAAATATAATTCCAAAACATCTGGGGGGGCCAAGGTTTGCCATCACTGCCCTAGGCTGTTCTCCTGCTTTGGACTACAGACACCTCCCCCTTACCTTAAATTCACAACAAAGAGAGGTGTTATGTAGCCTGTCAAAGAGAACTGGTGAGAGCTGATAACATTGAGACACTGATGACTTTTGAGATTTCAACTGCACAGTAAGTTACAAGGACACTAGATTTCTGGCAGGATGAACAGGCAGTTTTCTATATTTGTAAATAATGTACTATGTTGTTACCTGGAAGCTATGAGATTTATGATACCTCAGACAATATTCGGGTTAAATGAGAGTTCTTTGACCATGAGTGAAAGCTTCAAAACAGCAATATTAATTTATTGGTAAATAGCCTGGAAGCCTAAATTAATTTACAACAATTTTCCCTAGTCCCCGTAATGTCTATGAAAAGTAGCCTAACCTAACCACATTCTAGCATTTCAAAAGGACTTGCTAATCAAATTACTACTGCCTTCACATCTCTTAACTTCATATAATTTATATCAACTATTAGTTGAAATCAAAATTCAATATCTCATCCATTCATTGACACACATCTATTTAACCACTTAAGCCCCGGAAGATTTTACTCCCTTCCTGACCAGGGTTTTTTTTTGCGATTTTTTACTGCGTGACTTTAACGCAGCCACATTCTAGCATTTCAAAAGGACTTGCTAATCAAATTACTACTGCCTGCAGACTGGTTTCACATCTCTTAACTTCATATAATTTATATCAACTATTAGTTGAAATCAAAATTCAATATCTCATCCATACATTGACACACATCTATTTAACCACTTAAGCCCCGGAAGATTTTACCCCCTTCCTGACCAGGGGTTTTTTTTGCGATTTTTTACTGCGTGACTTTAACGGACAATTGCGCGGTCGTGCGACGCTGTACCTACACGAATTTGACATCCTTTTTTCCCCACAAACAGAGCTTTCTTTTGGTGGTATTCGATTACCTGTGCGATTTTTTGATCATGCGCTATAAACAAAAAAAGAGCGTCAATTTTGCAAAAATAACAATATTTTTCACATTTTTTTATATGAAATTCCCCAAAAAAAAAGTAAAAATCTAAATTTTTTAACATTTTCGGCCAATTTGTTTTATGCTACATATGTTTGGTAAAAAAAATCGCAAAAAGTGTATTTTGATTGGTTTGTGCAAAAGTTATCGCATTTACTAACAAAGGTAAAGATTTTTGTAATTTTTGTTGTTTTTTTTTTTTTTAACGCGTAATGGCGGCGATCTGCGATTTTTTTGCGGTACTGCGACATTGCGGCGGACAGATCGCACCCTTGACACTTTTGGGGTTACCATTACTGCAGTAATCAGTGCTATACATATGCACTGTTACTGTAAAAATGACACTGGCAGGGAAGGGGTTAACTGTATTGGAGAGGGAGGGGTTAAGTGTGTCCTAGGGGCGTGTTTCTAACTGTGATGGGACATGGCTACTAGTGTAAAAACAGAGATCAAAAGTCCTACATAGTAGAACCGTCTGATCCCCATTTTTACACAGGGGAGAATGACAGGCTGCTTGTTTACATTAGCCGCCTGCCTTTCTCCCTTCCCAGCGAACGATCGCGAGTGACCGGCGGACATCGGGTCCGCCGGTCACACGCACTGACTTGTTAGGGAACGAGCCGCGGTACGTCACTTTGCCTGGCCGGGGCTGATCGCCGCAGCATAAGCACTTGCGCCGGTTGGCAAGTGGTTAAAGTTACTCAAGGAGATTACACATAAACTCTTCATAAGGCAACAATGTCTTAAATAAAGAAGACTAATGCAGCGACCACATTTAGGCCCCATTCACACAGTGATGCATGTCTTTGCATTTTTTTAATGCTGTTGCAATACGCACATAGGGCTGCCCTACATGGGACAGCTGCAGCATGGTAGTATTAATTTCTCAGTGCTCCAGTAGAGACATCCACTTTATTCCCAATCCCCCAGCTGCTGGTAATTTTTGCCTCCCCGGATAGATACTGTGAAACTATAAGTAATCTAGCGCTTCCAAAATAGCATACATCCCCGCAAAAAAAACTTGTGCTTTGTGCAAAAATTAAATGCAGATCTCCAAAGTCAATAAAAATCCAACATCTAAATCTTCTCTTTTGTGATAAAATTCTTCCTTCTTCATGTTATAAAAATATTAAACTCTCACCAGATATTTTGATCCAAATAAAACAGTGGGTCATACAACGCTTGATGAAATAACAGCCAGATTCTCCAGATATGCTACTTGTTCACCAGATCAGTGCTCTTCCTCGTACATCTATCACCGAATGTTTCCAAAACAAATAAAACATATATAATGCAGTATATTCAAAAAAACACCTCATACATCAATACAATTGTGCTTACATAAATCTGTGATCTTAAAGTGCATTTTTTAAAGCATTCAAGTCACTGTGCGAATTCCCCCCTTCTGTCACACACCACATGCAGATGTCCTTTTACCAAACATACTGCCCTTTCACTCCAGGGCTTAATAATGCACAAATCCAGCTGATTATTTTTGCTCTGCCTTCTTAACCACTTCAATACAGGGCACTTTCACCCCCTTCCTGCCCAGGCCAATTTTCAGCTTTTAGCGCTGTTGCATTTTGAATGAAAATTGCGCAGTCATGCAACACTGTACCTAAATCAAATTTATGTCATTTTCCCCCCACAAATAGAGCTTTCTTTTGGTGGTATTTGATCACCGCAAGGTTTTTTCTATTTTGCTAAACAAATAAAAAAATGACCAAAAAGTTTGAAAAAAAAAAGATTTTTTGTTTATGCTATACAATTTTGTAAATAAATAATTTTTTTCCTGCACTTATCAGCACTGATGAGGCTGCACTGACAGGCACTGATGAGGAGGTACTGATGGGGTGGCACTGATGGGGTGGCACTGATATGCGGCACTGATAGGCGGCACTGATAGGTGGCACTGGTGGGCACTGATATGTGGCACTGATAGGTAGCACTGATATGCAGCATTGGTGGGCACTGATAGGCAGCACTGCTGGTCACTGATAGGTTGATTGATGGGCACTGATAGGTGGCACTGATGGGCACTGATAGGCGGCACTGGTGGGCACTAATGGGCACTGATAGGTGGCACTGGTGGGGAAGATGGGCACTGATAGACAGCACTGATGGGCACTGATTGGCACTGCCGGGCGGCACTGATGGGCACTGATAGGCTGCACTGGTGGGGAATAATGGGCACTGGTGGGCGGCACTGATAGATGGCAATGATGGGCACTGTGAGACAGCACTGATGGGGAGGGCACTGGTGGTTCTAGTGGCATCCCACCCCCCCCCCCCCCCGAGGATCTGCACTGGTAATCAATGATCTGACTACCAGTGCCGACCCCTCCTGTCAAGGGAGCCATAGATTGGCGCTCCTTTACTCGTGCCTGTCAGGCATGTACTGAGGAAAGCCGATCAACGGCTCTTCCTGTGTACTATGTGATCAGCCATGATTGGACACGGCTGGTCACATGGTAAAGAGCCTACGTTAGGGGGCACGCAGAGCGCATTATCCTGCCGCCGTCATATGACGTCCGGTCAGGATAATGCAACCACATTCCCGCCGTCATTTGCCTATAGGGCGGGCGGGAAGTGGTTAAAGCTCCTTGTGGATAAACAAGATAAAAGAAAGCAAAAGAAAGCGAAAAGCTCAAAGTGCAGTATTATTTAAAAAGCACTATTTATTAAGTGTTAAAAATGCTCACATGTCCCAGAAAAATAAAATCCCAAACAGCAGAATAACAAAGATGGCAGCTTCCATATTTCATGTTCCTCGTTGTGTCTCTGATGTCACTTCATTGACTTTTTAAAAGCGCTGGATTACTTATAGCTTCAAAGTAGCCATTTTGAGCTTTGATCTTAATGCATTTTTCATTTTTTTTTTTTTCTGGTGAAAGACGCATCTGCTTTGCCACATTTAGGGCGCTATTAACAATGAATGGCACTATAAGAATAACAGAAGTTTTTGCAAAGGCTCATAAAACACTATAGCGTAAATGCAGACTTAAGGACTAGGAATATCACAATATTCTAAATATGTATTCTTTAGTTTAGATACATAGTTATATAGTTAGTAGGACTGAAAAAGTCCATACTATTCGGCGGTGCTAAAGGTGTTCATTTGGATCAACTGCTTTCTGATCCAACATGCTGATTTATACTTGGTTACCATGTCCTCCACTGTCAACATTAAGCATGATCCAATCAGGATTCAGATTCACATACCCAACCTCTCTTCACACAGTAAATATTGGTGTCTCAATAAGGTTATTTGCAAGACCATGCCAAGACCATGAGGTATGCCAGGACCTTATTACCCAAATATACCTACAGTATATTTTGAGACTAATTCTAAATTAGAAACGAATCTTAGCTTGCTCTGGGCTACCTATAAGTCCTTTTATTCAGGGAATCCTAATTTAACAAGGCTCCAGAATGAAGAAAGAATGGACTTGTAAACATGCACAATGGTTAGCTAATATTTACTCACTAGATTTAGTGCACATATACACCATTGCTAGAGAGTATAGGAAAAACTAATATGCCTTAGGAAACACCTCCTGGGCACAGCAAACCCCTAACAAAGTACAGCCACATATTTTATGAATCAGGTAATAAATGTGGCAAACTGATGGTGAATACCCTTCTTAAACAGTGAACCTCTGAGTGTATTCCACAAATCTTGTCCATTCCCAAGGCTCTCAAATATCTTCCACAAGAGTTATCCAATAACTTCTTAACATATTATGAGTCTATTGTATATCATCTCTGAATCCCTCCCAATGGATTGACTCTGGGTAAGCTAGATAATAAACTTGGTTATATTTCCTCTGTGGAGACTATCACCAACTCTAAAATAGGTAGAATATCACCAAATCTAAAACTTTTAAAGTTCTGGAAGGGGACAGGATTGACAGATCCAACATTTACAGATTTTCATGTCCCTGAAGACCCTGCCTTCTTCCTACTACATCACAACACCTTATAGAAACTGGCATTGAAAGCAACCCTTAAACTGTATTTAAAGATTATAGCATCCTCTGTCTTGCCATGCCTTCCTTGTCTCCTACATACTGATCAAGTGGACTTTGTCAAAGATAGAGAGACTAGGGACCACACAACAAAAATTTTAGATCTCATCAACTTAGCTAGTTTAAAGGCTCGGTTGATTTTGTCTACAGACCCTAAAAATCCTTGGGGTTAACTAGGAGTGCATAGCAGAGGTCTTTAAGTACATAGGCACAGAAACCACTATGCAAGCACAGGGACTGGCTTTGTACACTAATCCTTCTAAGCCAGCCAAACAAGCCAGGGTGAAAGCTAATGGGGTTCTATCATACTTGTTTTCATCACTGGGCACCTGCAAGGGATGTCTATTATTCTCAGTTTTTTCCTGAAAACCCTTCTGCACAGGATAAGAGATAAACCTGACATATCTTGAATAACCCATGATGATATCTCCTTTAAGATAGCAGCACATGCTGATGATCTCCTTTTCTTTATGTCCAACCTGACCACTTTGCTTGTGAATTTCATTGCAGAACTTGCACGCCTATTGAACTTTAACTTTAAGATTAATTTTCAAAAACCAGATATCCCTAATGTTAATGTCCTGGAACGTGAGCCTGACAGAGTCAAAAGTAGTTTTCCATTCTGCTGGTCTTCCATTTCAATTAAATACTTAGGTGCATACTGTATATCTTGGAAGATTTAACTAAAACCTATACCTCAAACGTCTGAATACTCCCAAAATATTACACATATTACAAGCTTTACTCATATTTATACAAACGATATCCTTTCAACAAATATATGCCCTTTTCTCCAAGTTCATCTGCACAAGCAATCCTGCGGGAGTTAAACATATTTACCCTAGGCTGACCAAAACCACAGGTAGGGTTGGATTTCCAGATGTTGCGCTCTACTACCCAGCAACCTATTTAGTGAGGGTGGTAGTTTGGTGCAGTCATGTGGAATCAAAGCAGTGGGTAGAAACAGAACAAATGGTCACTTTAAACCCCCTGCAGAATTTATATTGCTGCTCCAAGGCTTTCCTCTCGTCACTTTGTACTCACCCCACAAGGAACTCTGAATCATCCCAGATCTCTCCAACCACATCCCAACTGTACACCTTTCTAGTAAACCTCTTGTTCCAACCTTGGATTTCTGACCCAGGTTTTCAGACAGAGGCAGGCAAGTCCGAGATAGTCCGAGATAGGCAATATCCCCAAATGGCAGACACTGTCAACTATGCAAACTTATCTTCTTTATTCCCCTTACAGTTTTTAAGAATTCTTCAGTTTCTTTAGACTATACAGTGCCAGCTACCCTTTGAGATAAACTGTTTGTTCCTGCACAACTTAGTTCTGTCACATTTTCTCATTACCTCTCTGCCTTCATTGATTCTGGTGCAGCTAGAAAATTCATTGATAGGGACCTAGCGCACTCTCTGCAGATTCCTTTGACTAATGTGCACAGACCCTTTTCAGCCTTAGCTATTGACAACTCTCCCTTGTCCAAGGGCCTGGTTACCTTATGTACTGTACCTATTACAGTGACCATTGGAGAATTTCATAGGGAGACAATCAGCTTCTACTTGAAAATATCTCTTGCTTATCCTGTTACTGTGTCTTAGATTATCCATGGCTTAAACTTCATTAACCTGCACATAGATTAGGCTACAGGTGAGATTTGGTCCTGGTCTCAGACCTGTCTCCAGAACTGCAAATCAAACTGCTGACCAGTTGCCCATTTGTTCCTTTTATGTGGCCAGTACCAGTCATGTCCCTTTATTACAGTCCTATTTAGATCCTGATCATTACAGTTTTTCTAAGTGTGACTCCAGTTTGAATAACCATTTACCTTAATATGACTCTGTTGTAGCATAAGACAATGACAAGTTTATGGAATCCTCTACAGGCCACCTCCCCAGCCAAATGCCACAGTCTGAATCTTTTCCTCCTAGAAGCTGAACTTACCCGCTGTCTCGCAGCCTTGAGCCCTGTTTGGAAACTTTCTCTAAATATCAAAATATTTTACCCCCAGCACAAGTAATGGGAGCCTTTCCCCTGACCTTTTGAAATCTATTTTAAAGGCTTAGTCTTGTGTCTTGCCCAATCTACCCCCCTGGAAAGCTGTTTCCCTCCACCTTAGGCCTAAAGTGCTTTCAGAAGCACATGACACTAAGACGGCCAAGCACCCAGGGATTACTAAAACATTTTCTTTGTTTTCTTGCAGGCTTTGGTGGCCCGCTCTCCATGAAGACTCCTGTTCCAAAACCTGTGCTCGCTATAAGTCCTCAGAAGTCAAGCCCTCTGGATTACCCCTACCTTTGCCTGCCACCAAACACCCTTGGACGCACATCCAGGCTAATTGGTCCTCAAGTTCTGCTGCCTCTACACCTGCTAGTGTGGTCCAGTCTGTCTATACACTTGCCAATTAGGTCCAGTCTGTCTCTGCACTAGTTATTCCGGTTCAACCCATGCCAATTGTGCCTCCTACTTTTTTATTTTCAGGACTTTCAGTAAATTGGCCTCATTCTACTGCAATTGCATCTGCCCTAATTTGTCTAAGAAGTTCCATATATCCTTTGGATAGACTGCCCAATTCAGCCAGGTGGGGCCCTAAACCTCTTCTACCAAGCAACTCTAGATCCAGCCTGTGTTCCAGCCATCCAGGTTGACCACAGTGACATGCCACCTGACATCCAGCTTGACGTTAATGGTTCTCTCTGTCTACTGTCCAGTTTGGAGACCAGACCTTATTAAGGCCAGCCAAACCTTCAGACTCATGCTTGTGATAGCCTGTTATAACATGTGTAATAACTGACAAAGCTCCCTGTCTGTCTGCTCTGCTCTGCTAGATTGGATTTCCCTGTGTATGACCTCGGACTGAATAATGACTATTCTCTGAACTCTGCCTGCCTTTTACCTGGACTGTCATTGAACTACGCTGCCTGTCTGCCAACCACAAGTAGCTGTTTGCTTTGCTTAGTTTACGCATGCCCTGACGTGGTGGCCAAGCACTATAGCATTGTGTATAAGTCCTAGGGGCAACTGAATACTGGTAGGCCTGCTTATCTCATTGGAAAGGGGGCTATAATAGGTGAAGAACACAGTAGCCAGCTATAGTGTCTTACCGAAAAACAACAATAAGAGAAGGGCGCACCGACCTCGTGCATTACCAATAAAAAAGTATATTAAAATCCAAAAAAACAGCATGCATTGTACTCACAAATGCATGATAATTGCACACGTGCAAGGAAAAGTGAACCAATCACCTCCAGGACTGCCAGGATACTCCTATGGGGCTGGATGACGTGATGGCTTCCGCATATGCCTGGTTGACGCATTTTGAGGGAGGACCCTCCCCTTCAGAGCCAAAAGTACCACTGGCCTACCATAAATTCACAAGGTGTTATTATAAAGCCAGTCTGTACCACCCTCATTACTCAACTCTGCCCCACAATGAGCAAAGGTCAAGGGTGTAGATTTTTGGGATGGGGTTTGTTTACCGATAGTCTATAACGTCCATAAAAATGAGAAGACACAGTACAAACTGCCACCCCTGTGTATACAAATCAGCCATACACAATTGCGAACAATGATGGTAACAATAACAAAGGTAAAATGATACTAACAACTAAAAGCAAGAATAAAAACAGTGAATATTATGAATCATTAACAGAGTCAGCGAACATAGTGACTAGGATTACGGAAGGCCTTAACTTTAGCTTTAAAACAGCAAACAGACCAAAATGCAAAACAGCAATACACGTATCCATATATAGTGTATATATATCTGTCTATGTACTACAACCTTGATGGGATCACAGGATATTGGGGATCGTGCTCTCCCCCCCAAAAGATGATCAATTTGTCTGTATAGTCTGCAAGCCAGAATTTCTGTAGCCATCCGCACCCCAAGCCACATCGCACTTGCTTGGATCGCATGCCTAGCTCCTACAACTGGAAGTACCGGCGGATCTGCATTCCATTGCTCAACACATCACTTCTGGGTGCACCGTTGCGTCACCTCCGGTTCTATCTGAGGCTGCCCCACACCGTGAATGGCAGCCCCAGAGACCAGTGAGCATCTCGGAGCATCTCAGACGGCCACCCAAGCCCACCCCCGCCTGGCAGACACACAGGGAGAAGAGATGGTGACATGATCCACCGAGTCCCTCACAGTCCAAGACCGAAGAGGACTCAGTGTGACATGTAATGTGCTGAAGTCCCCAAAAACAGAGAATAAAAGATGAGGGGAGAGACAAGAAAAAAAGGACCCATAATGTAATAGAGAACCACGCCGAGTCTTTACTCTAGGCTATACACAGGGCACAGGGGTATTAGACTAGTGCATGGTGGGTAGTGCCAATGTGTTAGGCAGCCTAATATTTTTATGCAATCCACCATGCGACCACTATAAGATGACAAAGTTCTATAACCAAGATGTGACGCAGTCACTTCACAGAGCTCAATCTCCTCATTTAAACCCTTGGGGTTAAGAGACCCCAGGGTAAAAATTCAGTACACCTCTATATATATATATACTGTAAATCTTCTCTTGTTTTTCAGTATATTTGGATACCATTGGTCCTGGGGGGGCAGCAAGACCTTAGGTGGTGAAAACAAAGACCACATAAAACCACTCGCCTTCTCACATACCACTTGAGCGCAGCAGAGATACTGTTTTGGATCATCTATAGTGTCTTACCACCTGCGTTTGTGGTAAGCGTGACACTGGTGTTGTGAGGAAGGCAAGAGGACATTTCTCCACATTTTTTTTGCATGTCCACCACTTTAAGAGTTCTGGATAGGGGTAAGATTGGTAGCATAAAAATGTACAGATTTTCTTGTCTCCCAAGACCCTACCTGCTTCATACTACATCAAAATACTGTGCCAAGACATGTGGCATATAGGTGCTCACTTACAAGTATTCTGGTAAACTTACCAAATCTCTGTATTTTGGTGCTTTTTACAATAGTCAAGGGAACAGAAGAATCATTCCATCAAAAGGAGCTCTACTAGAACACCTTTTGTCAGGACGTGGACGCTGGAGGCAATGTGGTTCCCGGAGCTGAAGGGCACAGTTCTGGTGGTGAGGGTGTCTACCAGCAGCTAGCTGATCCCAGTAATTAGGTTTCACCTGATCCTGGATGCTGGGACGGTATATAATCCTTCTCTTAGATGTTACCCGTGTCTCAACATTCTGCTTGTGAGCCTCTTCCCTGCCTGATCCTCTACCTTGCATTCTTGTATCTCGCATCCTGTATCCAAAACCCTGTATCCTATTACCCCATCTCTACTTGCTTTGTCCCCAGTCCCAGTCCTGACCATGCACCGTTTATGTGAGCTCCCCTTTGTATGCATATAGTGTAGGTTGTTGGTTTGGTTTTGCTGCTATCACATTTATTTTTTACTTTTGCTTTGTGTATGGTCTGTTGGTCTGTTGGTGTTGGATGGGTGTTGTTTATATTAATAAACGTTACTTAATCATACTTGATCTGATTCCTTCTTCCTTAGGGTGTAGCCCACTGATCTGGTCATCCCTGCTCCCACTGTAAATCGATATCTAGTATCCATTACATAGCATTGAAACCACTATTCTTCTAGGGACACAGCTGATTTTTTTGGCAACATAAGGGTTGCAACCTAGATAGGCTCAGGCTGAATCTTGAATCTCCAATCCCCCCCCCCCACCCTTTTTCTTCTGTTTTTTTGTTTTTGTTTTTTGGTGTTTGTTTTGATTTTTTTGTTTCTTTTTTGTGTTTTTTTTTTTTTTTCTGTTCTTCTCCTTTTTTTCTTCGTTGTTTATTTATGCAAAGCCTTGGAGTGTTTGACCCAAGTAATTGGCTGCATTAACACTGCTTTATATTTTTTGTCTGATTTTGTATGTAAAAAGGAAAATAAAAAAAATTTATAAAAAAAAAAAAAAAAGAAACCACTATTAATCAGATAGGCTGCACTTAGAAATTGGGAAATATCTGATTTTAGCATTTGTTTTCTGCTAATACAAGATGCACCAGGAGGAGTTGTTCTATAATGTGTTGTTGTCAACAGAGGACAAAGATTTTTGGTGCCAGATGTTGCAGGGTTTCACGAGCAAAAAGCCACTGGAGTATATTCAGGTGGTGCATACCTAATTGACCAGGGCAGGTTTCTATTTAGCGAAATACAGCCTTTGGTTCAAGTTTGTTCTGAATTTGCTCTGCCTGCTATATTTCATGGCCATGATGACTTCACCCCTCCCTTTAATATGCCTTAGGTTGAGCCTTTGCTATGGTTGCTGGACTATTAAAAAGCTTACTTCCTTGTGCACTTCTCAGCGTGTTCACCACAGGTTCTGTTAGATTGTCTTACTTCTGTACACTATCTTATCAGACAAGGGAAATGTAAATTAAACTTTGTTCATCCAATTGGACGTTATCAAGGTAATGAAACCCGTCAGGGAGGCGACAGTAGTGCTGACGCCAGGCCACTGTCCAATACCAAGTCAGTAGTGGCACCCATTGTTTTTTGGATTTATGAATCATTTTATTTTGGCTTTTAACATACACATCCAATAAATAGTACACTATGAAGACTTCATCTGGCTCCCGTTGAGCTTTATTTTCCACAGCTACATCTGGATGGTGCGAGTTGCTGAACAGCCTTCCCCACAACAGATGGCAGATCTACACTCAGTGTGTGTTTGCTGCTGTAACAGCAGCCAGCTTTTATGGTGAGTGTCCATTTTACAGGGGTGCGGTGGATGACTCTGGAGCACTGTGCTTGATCTTCTTCACTTTTCAAGTCATCACTAATTTTTGTGCACTGAACTTTGTACTTTCACCAATAAGTTTATATTGCTGATCCTAATATGGGACTGTACATTTAAGACTATATTTTTCATTATATTATTTTTTAATTGTTGATTTTCACTCAAGATTGGACTTATATATATACATTTTTTTTACTTTAGCGCTTTTTTGGACTTTATTTGATCTGTTGTCCATTTATAACACAGTATTCACATTTCACTGTTGTTCATTCCCTTTTGGCGCTACACACTTTTTAAAAAAAAATCATTAGACAGTTCAGTGTATGTGTATCAAGGGTGTTAATCAATTGCCATATTAGGAGATAGTTTTGATTTCCCCTTCTTGAGACATAATTGACTAGAAATGTCTTTGGGTTTTTGTTGCCTTCCTCTAGATATACAGTGTATATTAGTGGATTAATCCAAATGACTGTATCATATTTGCAACTAACCCAGGGTTAAACTAGGAGTCGTGGGGTTGATTTAGTAAAGCCAAATAGTCTGTGCACTTTGCAAGTGCAGTTGCACTCATTTTCCTCAGAGCTTAGTGAATGAGATGAGGGCCCTGCTGATCTCCATCATCCAATGTGCAAGCAAAAATTACGTTTTTTTTCCTTGCACCAGTTTGGGTATTTTTTTACGAAATTAAGCTTCGCCGCCTTCACTAAGCTCCAGGGAAAATACCGGCAATTGCATTTGCAAAGTACACAGTCTATTTGCCTTTAGTAAATCAATCAAGTGTTTTATTAGAAATGTTTTTTAAAAATATTTCAACTGCTATTCTGCTTGTTACTTAAAAAACATATTGAAGTTTTAATTATGTTTAATTATGTATACTTGTCTATAAAGTATTTCTACATTAAAAACAAAAAAAGACCCAGGACTTTTAATGTAGTGCCTGACCAGCATTGGGTCCAAATAAAAGTGGGTGACTCTGTATTCTATTTTACTCACTTGGTAGCCAGTTAAGGTCCCTCTCACTGAACAGGGCAAAAGGTGGCTAATGGTGAATCTTAGTAATAAGTAAGGTAAATTTAGAACCCATTAATAATGTAAAACAAAAACCATACAGGGGCACAGAGGGATACTTTTGGGAATCTGATATAATTAATAGCAGATATCTTGTGGTGCCTGCTGTTACCTTTTAAAATGGTACTTTTACACTTTTAAATACAACCAGAGAACGGGTTCTCTTTATAAAGGCAAATCTATTCTCCTTCCTTCCTGTGTGTTCCCAGCAGGAAAATCTTGTGACTAAAACACACGGAAACAGGGGAGAGTTTTCTTTCCTCACTGACAGGTTCCTCATCTGATTAGAGGCCCATTCCTAAAATACTAATCTGTGCACATGCAACTTTATGGGCCCAAGCTGCAGTGCTAACAAGGGCTTTTTTACTTGTAGGCCCAATGAAGCTGTCCGTTTATTATTATTGTTAATGCAGCCCTGTGTATGCTCAAGGTCGCTCTAGTGCCAGTTAGTTTTCAGTAGTTTGTTGATATCCTCACAGAGAGAATATTAAATCTCTTTGGATTATTATCATGCAGTAGAGAACCACACATTTCTTTTTCTACAAGTTTCATCCATTCTTCTCTTAAAGTATGAAGCCTTGCCTTGTACCCTCAAGATTACACCAATAGCCCCCATCCCACATATTAGAAGTGTTTAGTAAAACCAAAAAAAAAAAAACTCAGGTAGACCCCCTTTTAGCTCTCATGTGGAACATGACAAAAAATAGGGTTATAGTAAAGTTGTTTTTTGTTACATGCATACATTTATATTTAGTGTATATTATCTGAAGTTTTTTCCCTTAAAATCATACTAATGAGCTGTTTATATACAGTAAACAGCATCTAACTATAACAAGAGCAGTCATAACATGCTGATTCAAAATATGCACCATCTGTGAGCAATGCCAAATAGCTGATTTTATAAAAATGTTGCTTCAAAAGGTAGTTTTGTACAGTATGTTCTTTAAAGAAATTAATTTTCTGGGAAATCATTACTTTAATAATTATTATACTTTGTATAATAACATCGGTGGATCATCCAAATGCAAAGCGTTGCAGGCATCATATTAAGGGGAGAAATAACCAACCAGGCTGAACGTGGAATAAGGGAGAGTTCTTGGTAAGTGCTTTACCTCCGGTATCAAGCACTTTTCACTCCCAGCACGCGCTTTAAAAGCGCAACTCACTTATCACTCCATTGTATTAATATTGGTTTTACCAATCACGGATGTTAGTCTCCCCCGCAAGGGGATGTCACAATAAAAGTTTTTCATTTACTGTTTATTCACTTATTTTGCACTTCGGCACTTTCTCACCGACCATCGGCTGACGGTCGCATTTTCAGTATACATCCGTTGATTGACACACAGACGGTACAATCCACTTAGCAAAACGTACCGTTGAGAGTACCATTTTTCTTGCACTGTTTGCACATTGTATCATTTCTTTTAAGCACGCAGCACCTTATATGTTATTATACAAAAACATTTTTGCACATATTTGCCATTATATGAGCACAGTGCACTTTTCTCGTGGGACCACATACACCATTGATTTTGTTGTACAAGGTGGTAGCGCCCCATACCAACACCCCCTGACCCCCACAATACTTTTACCCTTGCGGTAAGTTGGAGGCAGCATAACCATCTGGCTCCCCCCGGTTTTTAAACCGTCTTAAACAGTTTTAAAACAAGTTCAGTATTTGTGGTATTATCCATAGAGCGGGTGCACCCCAATCCTACTCTTACATCTACAGAACTAGTCCAAAGCTTTATTCAGTAATTACATCATTACAATCAGATAGCAATGTTTCGGAGTCACGCAGAACCCCTTCATTAGGCATGTGACCACATAGGTCATATGCCTGATGAAGGAGTCCTGCCTGGCTCCGAAACATTGCTTTCTGCTGTAACAATTTGATCACTAAAAAAGCCTTGGACTCTTTCTGGAGATCCTTGATGTGCTGGTGACATTCTCTTGCTTTGACTAAACATGATTTCAGCCGGCGGTTACTTCAGCACCCACTTATATGCCCAGCCATTTACACAGGAACGTGTGCTTTGTGATTAGTGCATCGGTCTCTTTCTGGTGGGGCAATTTACCATTTCAGGATTCTGGAGCAGTACTGCAGACTGAAGTGATTGTACGCCTGGCAGCAGTTTAAGCCCTTTTACCTTTCTTGAAAAAAATTCTGGTCAGTGTGGAATTTTCAATGATGGAAGAAAACACAGTGGATTTATGCATTAAGTGAACAAGTACTTGGTGGAAGATTTACTTAGTATTTATTGTCACTAAGAGATTCAAATGGACAATGCAGATGTTACTATTTATTGTCACTGAGGGATTTAAATGAACAATGTGGATGTTTATTGAAACTTTAATTAAGTTTATCAAAGAGAATGTGGTTAAGTTTCATGGAGTCACTGTATAGAGTTTTTATAGATTTATTTATTTTTTTGTTTATTTCTGTCGAGGAATCCTCCTCCTTTTTTTTTTTTTTTTGATTCATCACATTTTCTAGTTTTCTTAGATTCAAAATTTCGGCACTGGGCTGGATGAAGTAGATATTGGCTTCATTGGTGTATCATAAACAATTCGAAAGGTTTTGGATATGTAAAACTCAAATATCTACATTTTCAAAAATGTAACATGTTGTAAATGCACCAGTGATCTCATTTTCTGATATATCGTATCTGTTATTTGTCTATAGATTAAGCCAATACATCATTTCTACTGGCATGATCATTCATCCACTTAAACAGAATACAATTTGTGTTATATATAAAGAGAATAGTGTACTGTATTCATGTCTTTATAGTTATTAATTCATAATTATCTCTGTTGATTGCTGATATTGTAAACTCAACAATAAATATGGCTGGAAAATCCTATAAATACAAATTTCTATATACAGTACTGTCTCTCTCTCTTTATATATATATATATATTTTTTTTTTTTGTATACAGTAACTGTCAGGAAAGAACTCTGAGGAGAACTGGCAGATACGCCAATGCCCAAGATTGCCGCGCAAACCAAGCAAAAGGTACACAATGGCGAATTGGTGCATGCAACGGCGCATTGGCGTACACCGCGGTGCTTCCTAATTACCAGTATTTACTGGCCTACATAAACTCATCACTGGCTATCATTCATTGTTGGGTTATCTTCAGCTAGTACCTTTGTTCCTTGTGCCTTGAATTTCAGCTTGATTACCTGTTACCCGGCTATCCTTGACCTGCTCTGACTTATCTCCTGCCTCTGAACCCGGCTTGCCTTACGGATTTTCTCCTGCCTGCTCCTGATTGACTTCTCGTGTTTGACCCTGGCTTGATTCTGACTACTCTACCTCCCTTGTTCCTGATTGACCTCCCGTGTTTGACCCTTGGCCTGGCTACTGACTTTGATTGCATTGACCTGCCTGCACTTCCAGGGATCCTTTGGCTGTTACAACCTTATCAACTACAGATCCGATTCCTGAAGCAGCTACACCTGCAGGCAACCCGTGCACCTTTGGGCATAGCACCCTCTGTCACCATCTCCAAGGGCGTTCTGCACTCAGCCGCAAGGGGAGCCCTCTCATCATCTCAGCCTCAAGCCTGGTTCCTGACAGCAACAAATATGTGTCTCTTCCTTCACTGTATTATTCAGAAAGCTAGTATTAATTAAAATAGCAAAGAAATAGGCAGTAGACACAGCACTGGTAGGATTGCTTCCCATCAATACACATACAAGGAATGATAATAAATGTATGGCTCTTCATAGAAAAAAAATAATTATTGAAAAAGGGTAAATTTTTGAGACATACACTCTATTACCAAATGTATTATTACGCCTGCCTTTACACGCACATGAACTTTAATAGCATCCCAGTCTTAGTCCGTAGGGTTCATTATTGAGTTGGCCCACCTTTTTCAGCTACAATAGCTTTAAATCTTCTGGGAAGGCTGTCCACAATGTTTAGGAGTGTGTCTATGGGAATGTTTGACCATTCTTTCAGAAGTGCATTTGTGAGGTCAGGCACTGATGTTGATGAGAAGGCCTGGCTCACAGTCAGGACTATGTGCAGGCCATTCAAGTTCCTCCACCCCAAACTCTCTCATTCATGTCTTTAAGGATCTTGTGTGTGCACTGGGATGAATTAGAAACACTTTTGGGAAAAATTCCAGCAGAGAATGCCTTCTGTGCTTCTGGAAGAATAGTCAAACATTCTCATAGACACACTCATAAACCAACCTTGTAGACAGACTTTCCAGAGGAGTTGAAGCTGTTATAGTTGCAAAGGTTGGGCCAACTCCAAATTAAACCCTACAGACTAATGGGCCATACACACTATAAGATTTTCTGAAGACTTTTTCCTTTAGACTTACCAAAACCATATAATATGAGGTCAAACCTAAACACTTTCAATTTGTATGCAATCTGGCAGGCTCTTGCACTACATAGAAAAGGTAAATCTGAAGGAAATCTAATCACAAAAGTTGGATAGTGTGTATCCAGCTTTAGACTGGGATGCCATTGAAGTTCATGTACGTGTAAAGACAGGCGTCCCAATATTTTTTGTAATATAGTGCATATTGTAAAGACTACAAAAATATGGATTAAGATCTTGTGCAGCAAAGAAAAAAAATAGCCACAACCTATTAGTTGCTTTATTTATTTATTTTTTTTATACTTTATGTTTACCTTGTAATCCTGTGAATAACACAATCCTGTGAATCCTGTCCCTTCAAGTCTACACTTGTTTCTTTCTTGCATCTAAGAGGTCAGCTATGCTTGTTACATATCCAGGACTTCAAACATGTCTGCCTTAGTTAATCTCCATAATATGATGGACTAGTTTAACAACAAAGGTTTTTGTGCTTTCTGTAAATGTTTCTGTAAACTTCATAGGAAGTAACAAGGACACTGCACTACTGGTAGGATCAATGGGTGATTTCTGAATTTGCTGACAATGTTCTTAACCTAAAAAAATTAAAGTGAAAGGACAAATTCACCTTTGGGAACATGTTACATGCCCCGCTCATTTTTAGGAACATGTTCCCACTCCTGCAGCCTCTTGCTGATCCCCTCTCCCCCTCCTCATTGTGACTGCAGGCCAGGGATCTTCTCCCTGCACCCACTGTTACAATTAGAAAAGAACGCAGCTATGCAGGGCTCCGCCCACACGTAATTCATTCACAGAGATCTGTGAACGAATGAACTACAAGTACTGACTGCCTCTGCGGCTGGTGGCCTGTAGTTCGTAATGAACTACCAGGGCGCTAGGTAGTTAACTGAGTCTTCCTGTCATTGTGTATCTGCCTGCCCATACAAGGTACATGCAGACCGATACACTAACAGTTTACAGGAGCCTGAGATTGCACTGATCAGAGGATCACAGGGGCAATGCTTTACAGGCCCTTAAAAAAAATGCAAATTTTTTATTTACACAAAAATGTGCCTTTATTTATTTATTTTTTTAGAAAGGTGAACTTATCCTTTAAAATGACTGCACCCAGCAAATTTAAGGTCTGGTAAGCTGCAATATATACAGTTTGATTTTGGGTTTGGTTTTGCTTTAGGATTCCAGTTCCTTAAAACCATAAAATATCAAAGGGCAGTAGTCAGTTTCATAGACCACTAACATAGAGTGAGCACTTTCAATAATATTTACAGTGCAAGGGCATTTTCTATATTTCTATCATTCACAAATTGCTTGCTTACCTTGTGCATTATAACTGAGAACATAGTCTGTATGCTCCTGTATGAGTTTAAACCAAGCAGAGGTCAGCATTAATCATAGTGTAAGGGTTGTATGTACATAAATGCTTCCATTTGTGCACGATGTGTTTGTAAAGCAGTATGAAAAGATTTAAAGCCTAATTTAGATCATACACTTCTTGCTGTATTTGCTTTACAATTCTGTAAACACAGCATGTCCTATTTTACTGCATCTGAACCTGTTTTTTTCCATATAACTTAATAAGAAATGCAAACAAAAACAGAACTCCCGCATGCACTTAGCTACCATAGACACCAAATGGTTTATAGAAAAGATTGATTTGAGTAAAGCTAATAATGATTATTTATACAAAGAATGTGCATTTCCTGTAACTGAAAGAATAATTTTTATATTATCTGACTTAATCACATGCATTTTTGTTAACAAAAAAGATGTTCAATACATTACATTATCAGGCTCCATGCACACTTGATGCTCCAAAAAATGTGGATAAAAAACACAAATACTTAGCGTTTTTTGCCAGTGTTTAGAAGCAGTAGTGTTTTTTTTTTTTTTTTATAAGGTTTGGGCGGATGTGTGAAGAATAGCTGGTTGTTAAATAGCAGGATGAGAAGCCAGCTGCCACGTCCTTAACAACGGTCGACATATCAGCTGTCAATGGGCTTCCCCACTGACAGCTGAATGTAATACAAAATTTAGAAAAGCAAAGGGGTCCTCGTCCTTTTGGGTCTGTTATGGATTTTCAGGGGAAACCCACACCAAAAATAAGAGAAACAGCATTGGGTCCCCCCCCCCTTTAGGTGTGGTGTGGGTTTTGAGGGCAACCCCCACATCGTTTCTTTTTTTAATGGCATGGGGTCCCCCCAAAATCCATAGCAGACCCTTATCTGAGCATGCAGCCTGGCAGACCAGGAAAGAGGGGGAGAAGTTAGTGCCTCCCCATCCTGAATCATAACAGGCCACATGCTCTCAACATGGGAAGTGCTTTGGGGCAGGAGGGGGCTCTGCCTGCTCAGATAAGGGTCTGCTATAGATTTGGGGGGGAAATTGTGGGGGGGGATTTAGCACGGGGGGTTCCCCTCAAAATCCATACCAGACCTAAAGGTCTGATATGGATTTTGGGGGGACACTACACTGTTTTATTTATTATTTTTGGCATGTGGTTCCCCTTAAAATCCATCCGAAAGGGCCTGGTATAGATTGGGGGCATTGTTTTTTTTTCTAAATTTTTTTGCCAGTAAGACCTCTTGCACACTGTAGCTTAAAAAAGCTCAGTACAGCTTTTTTTCTGAGCTAAAATACTGCCCAATAAGGCCTCTTGCACACTACAGCTTAAAAAAGCTCAATACAGCTTTTTTTTTTCTGAGCTAAAATACAGCCCATTAATTGTAATGTGCCTATGCACACAGGTGCATAAATGAGCGCTGTGTATTCTTCAGTAAGAACAAAATAGAAAAATCTGCATTTTAGGAGAGTAATTTACGCCTAATGCGCGCAAATGCACGCAAATATGCACAATTGAGCACAAATGAACACACACAAACATACTGTTGATCTAAAAAATGCTAATTTGCATATTTTACAAAAACACAAAAATACATTTGCGCGAAAAGACGTGAATTTGCGCGAACGCATATGCACAAAAATGCACGCATTTCAATAAGACAAATTTACGGCTGAAAAAGGAGATGCTCAAACAGGAGTATCATGTGTAAGAGGCCTAATTGTAAAGTGCCTATGCACACAGGCGCATAAATGAGCGCCGTGTATTCTTCAGTAAGAACAAAATAGAAAAATCTGCATTTTTGGACAGTAATTTATGCCTAATGTGCGCAAATGCATGCAAATACGCGCAATTCTGCACAAATGAACGCACACGAACATACTGTTGATCTAAAAATGCAAATTTGCATATTATACAAAAACGCGAGAATACATTTGTGCGGAAAGACGTGAATTTGCACAAACGCATATGCACGAAAATGCGCGCATTTCAATAAGACAAATTTATGGCTGAAAAAGGAGATACTCAAACAGGAGTATCATGTGTAAGAGGCCTTATTGTGTTTACTTTTAGCTGGCAGAGGGGAAATGCTGGCTAGAAAAGAAAATACTGGAAATTGATGCTTAGCAGTGGTTGACACTGTTTAGGATCTTCTAGGAGCTGTCAGCTTTTTTTTTCAGCTGGCAAATCGCTCCAAAAACGCAAAAAAAAAAACAAATTTTTTTTTTCTGCTCCTGGAAGCTAAAGCTAGAAAAAATGCTTCTGGCTTACAATAGTGTGCATGGATACATAGAATCACACTATTTGCTTCAAGGGGCAGAAAAAATGCTCAAACTAGCTGCTAGGATCCTAAAAAAAAGGCTAGTGTGCACAGTCTCGGAGTTATGTTTCATATGAAAGATTATTCCCAGATCTGGAAGGCACTTTCTTATCTGCGTTTGTACACATTTCCTAGTCATGTAAAGATTGTGTAATGTAATGACCAGGAAAATGTTACTCATTGTCATTGTCATAGCCCATTACAGTAAATCACAACTATAGAGCCTAACAAGCAAAGTTTGCTTAAAAATGTCCCTGCTGAAGAATGTGCATCAGTTACTATTAACTTGCAAAAAGAAAATTCACCCAAGACACTAAAGGGATTTTGTCAAGGATGAGGAGCATTCCAAACCCGAAGGAGATACAGGGCCGGCCCTACCATGGACCCCACTGGGTTCATTGGACCCGGACAGCACTTTGAGAGGGGCAGCAAATTGATGGCCAAGATTTTTTTTCCAGCAGTTTTGTGTGTTTGCGCAGTTTGCGGCGCGTTACGGGCGGCATTTCCCCATCTCATACTGCCGCCCGTAGTGCAAACTGATGAGCATGAGGAGGCGGAGGGTTCTCTCCAGGGAACGTTCCTTATGTGATTGTGGTGTGAACAATGACATCAGACGTTCAGAGAAACAAAATAATACTAGAGTTTGTGGTTTGGAATTGAACATAAGGGTATGTCATAATTGTGCATGTAGACAAGATGCTGTTGCATATAAATCTGACTTCCTGATACATTTAATTTTAGTTTTAATTATCATGATATAAAAATAAAATTGTTTGGGCCTTTTGGTGGGCGTGATGTTTTTTTTTTTTGGGGGGGGGGGGGGGCAGCATTTAATTTTTGTACCCAGGCAGCAGAATTCTGTCGTTTTTCAAAAGCACAAGCTCTCCAGCAGAATTTATCAATTTACATGGATGAGACAAACCACCTCTGCTGCATTGCTACACCACTCTTCAAGTGAAGTATCTGTTGGCACTTTATCTTGTGCTTTATTAGCAAAGAAGTTTGGATATTTCATTGCACTTTATAAGTATATTTGCACAGTGTCACTAATGCCTCGTTTCCACTGAGTGGTGCGGTACGGTTCGGTACGGTACGGTTCGGTTCGGTATGGTACGCAATTTTTGCTGTTTCCATTGTCAAAAGTTGTAAATGGTACCCTAATTCTGAACCGCACCGTACCACTTTTTTGGTACCCTTTAGTTGGGGTACCAAGCACATTAGTACCGTACCAACAGGGTGGAGCAATACTGTTGAGGTACTGTTGAGCTTAGGTACTGTTGGCAGTGGAAAAGCAAGCCTGATCAAGGTGTACCGTACCGAACCGTACTGAACACCGAACCGCACCGTACCGCTCAGTGGAAACGAGGCATTTGATTCTTTACAAGCACCTTATCTTGTTCATTTGCACAGCAGTATTGATATTTGGCACTTATTAGCGATGTACCTTTGATTTATTATGATTTTTTGACTTTGCATTGATAAGCTTTGTTGGTATAGCAGCTGCCTGTATACACTTACACTAATTAGTTGCGCTGATTTACTTCCTTTACACATTTGCCAGGCAGCAAAATGTCTTGGGCCAGCCCTGAGGAGATATATTCATTAATAAAAGGGGAAGACAAATACACACAGAGACACACGGAGCACAGAGGGAATAAAACAATCTTTATATCCAAGATTTTCCTCTGCACTATAATCACATACCTCTCCACTGCCTCTAGGTGATGATGAAGTAGCAGTTCAGCGGAGTGTCTATTTATTCATCATGCTCAAATGCGGGTTCAAACCCCTTTAACCCCATTTCCCACTGCTTTTAGATGGGAAAATTTGCAGCCAGGTGAGAGGTCCTCCACTGACATAGCCAGCATGCAGGCAGCCAGGACAGGGCATGCAGCTTCTCCAAAAGACCCAGCTACTGTGGGGAGCCCCTCCTTAATTTCTATCAGCGCTAGCTAGCTGTTTGTGTTCTGAGTATTTTAACAAAGTAGTGATTCTCACCTAGACTCCCTGTTGTTATGGAGTCTTATATAGACCAGGCTTTGCAGGCACGTGTTGCCCTCATCAAGCTACGGAGACATTGCGGTGAAGAGTCCATGACTGTGCAAACTTCATATCTTTTGCATTATTCTGCAGTGAATCTTTACCACCATGAGCCTGTTTTGCATTATTGCTTCTAACTTTGCACCTGTTTTGTTAACTGAAAGTTATGCTCAGATCATTCAGCTGAATACTTATTTTGTTCTACTTCATCAGGTAAGATAATATTGACTCAAGTAAGATGAAATAGAGCATAGAGATGCTCACAAATCCTATCAGTGTTCTTCACAACCTCTAGTAATGATCCGTCTGATATTCCTTACATACTTTCTGTACTTTCTGGATGTGCACCGTGGGTATATAAAGCGACACCATTTAATTCTTAAAGGGGTTGTAAAACTTCATTTTTTCTCAACTAAAATAATAAATAGGTTTATACTTACCTGCTTAGTGCAATTGTTTTGCGCAGAGCTAAACTGATCCTCCTCTTCTGGGGTCACCCGCTGGCACTCTAGGTTTCTCCTCTTCTCTGTGTTCCACCATAGGAATCTGCTTCTATGGTGGCACACAGGTGTGGGTGTAATCCTGAGCCCTGACCTGTGTGTCCATAGAAACACACAGCACGGCTCACCCCCTCCCCCCGCCGCCGTCAGCTCTCTACTCTATTTAATTGATGACAGCAGGAACCAATGACTCCCACTGCTGCTGTTCTGTCCTGTGAGAGAGCGGGAAGGGAAGACAGCTGCAGCAGACAGTAAATACTTAAAGGGGGGGGTGATACAAATACTGGAACATTTTTTACCATAATGCAAGGAAAGCATTAGGGCTGGTTTACACCATAAAAATACACTGCAGATCTATTCCAGATGCATTTCTGCATGTGAGTTTTTAACGTGTTTTCGATGCATTTCCAGATGCATTCCAGAAGATTTTTTTTTTCTGTTTCTTATCACTGTACTGGGGTCCGGTGCATTTTTAAGGCATTTGATTATGTTCCAGTACAGTTCTGTGCAGGAAAAATGGACACACGTTCTACTTTTTTTTTTCCTGGAACCAGAACACACTGGAACTCCAGGCACTGGTGTGAACTATGCCATTGAAACCTATGTAACCTACTTTCTATGCATTTTGGAAGCAGAAAAGAAACACACTAAAATGCATGTGGTGTGAACTAGCCCTTTAAGTAAGAAATGTTTTTCCTTTAGGGAAACCTAAAGTATTACCACTTAAAAGATGACCTCCAGACAGATATAAATAAAAAACACACACAAGGGAATGCAGTTATATTTTATTAAAAATAATTCAAGGAAAACTTAAAGTATCTGAATTGGACTTGATTTCATTCTTTTGTAATCACCTATACAGCAACATGCAGACTATGAGAGGGAGAAAAAGGACCAATCAGATGTCCTGTATTTACACATGCCTGACTAAGAACATGTCCATAGCGGAAGACAGCATAGTGAAAAAAGCAATATGTTTTTTAAAAGAGAAGTATGGAAAAACATTTTTTTATACTTACATTGGTGGATGCAGCATTGGTCCGATCTATCTCATCCCAGCTCTAAGACTGAGCGATCAAACATCGCTGATTGCTCGGTTCTCAGTGTTACCTGAGCAGAGAGTTGGTGACTGTCAGTCACCGCTGTCTGCTCTGCCCTCTGCGCTCACTGGATCCCTGGGCTGTGGAGGGGACCAGAGTGGCAGGCTCAGGCTCTCAGTGGCTCGCTAAAAGGCTGAGCCGAGTGCCGGTCCAGACATGTGGGTGGATCCCAACCATATGGTCACAATCTTTCCCTAGCCTGGATCGGCTCTATGATGTCAGCCAACAGCGGGCTTCAGTTCGTTCCACACTCCTGTGATCCACAGGAGAAGTACAGCCAGATGAGCTTTCGCTGTACATCTCCTTTAGGCCCCTTTTACACATACAGACCGTTCATTTCATCAGTTAGGGTCCTTTCACACAGGCGGTCCGTATGTCCGTTTTTTATCCCATCCGTTTGCGGATGAAAAACTGACATAATGCATGTCAATGGGATTGCAGGTGTCAGCGGATGACAATCCGCTGACATCTGATTTGCGTCCTTTCCGTTCATTTCTATTTTTTGAGACGAAAGAGAACCCTATTTTTCTTCCGTTTAAAAAACAGAACGGACACAAAAACAGATGTCAGCGGATTGTCATCTGCTGACTTTCGCAATCCCATAGACATACATTATGTCCGTTTATCATCCGCAAACGGATGGGATGATAAACTGGCATACGGAACGGACACTCCAAAGTGTCATCTGTGTCTGTTTAAAAAAAAAAAAAAAGTGCCTGAACGGATGAAAAACGGACCGTGCTGTGTGAAAGGACCCTTAGGTCACGTTTTTTTATCATCAGTTTTTTCAGTCAACATCAGTTTTTTATCCTTTGTCATCAGTTTTTCATCCTTTGTCATCAGTTTTTCATCCATTTTTCATCCTTTGTCATCAGTTTTTCATCCTTTGTCATCAGTTTTTCGTCCGTTGTCATCTATTTTCATCCATTTTTCATCCGTTGTTATCTATTTTCATCCATTTTTCATCCTTTGTCATCTGTTTTCATCCATTTTACATCCGTTGTCATCCGTTTTTCATCCGTTGTCATCAATTTTCATCCGTTTTTCATCAGTTGTCATCTATTTTCATCCATTTTTCATCCGTTGTCATCTGTTTTCATCCATTTTTTATCCGTTGTCATCCGTTTTTCATACGTTGTCATCCGTTTTTCATCTGTTGTCATCCGTTTTCACCCATTTTCGTCCGTTTTTCATCCATTGTCATCCATTTTTCATCCGTTTTCATCCATTTTTCATTTGATTTGTCTTTTTAACTGATGAAAAATAGGGCTTTCATCTGTTCAAAAAAACGGATGTTGACAGAAGCAGATGAAAACGGACGTAAATTAATGATCATCCATTTACATCCGTTTTTCCATAGGAATGTATTGATGTCCGTTTTTCATCCGTCAATGGATTGATGAAAAAACGGACAAATGGACAGCATGTGTGAAAGGGGCCTAAAGCCTAGTACACACGCAACGATTATCGGCCGACCGACCATCCGTCTTTTGTCCAGAGTGGTGTTTTGTTGGTTGGAATGTGCCTAGACTGCACACAAATTTTCTCGCCCGACAAAATTCTACTTCAGAAGTGATGTCATGTGTTGGTTTGCTTTCTTTGTGTTCTTTCTTCTCTGAGCATGCAGCACTGAGTCTTGCTCAGTAGATTTTTCCCTGTCGAAATCTGTACTGACTGCACGAAAATCGGCCGTGATTTGACGGTGGACAAAAATTTTATAGCCTGCACACCAGATTTTTTTCGGCCGAAAAGTATGAGTCAGTTGTCGGAAGCATCATACTAACAAGCCGAAAATTGGCAGATCGGTCGTCAGACGAAAATTCCCTGCCGATTTTCGACGCGTGTGTACGAGGCTTAAGGGCTCTTTCACACGGGCTTTCCGTGTGAAAGGTCCGCTGCGGGACTTTTTTTTTTTGTTTTTCACGGAGCGGATGACATTTCTGTCATGCGCTCCGTAGGTCCGCATATCATCCCATCCGTTTGCGGATAATATGCGGACCTAATGTAAGTCTATGGGGGATTGCGGATGTCAGCGGATGACACCGCTGACATCCGATTTTCCTTCCTTTCCGTTTTTTGAACGGAACAAAAATAGGATTTTTTCAGTTCCAAAAAACGGAACAGAACTGACAGGAGGAAAATCGGATGTCAGCGGATGGTATTCCGCTGACATCCGCAATGCCATAGACTTACATTATGTCCGCAAATCATCCTTAAAAAAATAGGATGATTTGCGGACATACGGAGCGCCCGTGTGAAAGGGCCCTTAAGCTCACTGCTTCTGCTTCATTGTCTAATTACAGGCTGGGAGGTGACAAGCTGTGTTGTTTAACTGCAGCAGAAAAAATGTCAGGTCATCAGGCTGCTTGTGCTGTCTAAAAGGGCTGTGTAAATCTAAGGAGTTTAAAAAAAAACAAATCCTTTGATACGTAAAACAGCTCCCATATATGTATTTCAATGGTGCATTTAGCAGCTGCTTGCCTAATTTAAACAGTAAAGGGATGAGCACATACACATTTATGGCAAATACTTCTCCTAAATGTAATGACTGAGAACTCTTGCATTAAATGTGTGAATGAACTCTTACGTCTTTTTTCATTTTCCTCCAACTGCCAACCAATATTTGCTTGTGAAATATCTCTAGCTTTGCATGACCCCACTTGTATACGTTTCTCTTTGCCGTCCAACATTTTGTTAGCGGTATTTAGTTGCTGACCCTTGTTCTGCCTGCTCCAAGAAATAATCAGCTATACAGTGAAATATTCATGGCACTGCTGTAATCCAACATAATAATAATGAAATTCAGTAGATAATTATAAAACTGACTGCATTATCTGACTCACATGAAAATATACTGTAACACACTTGCATTAAATAACCTGAATATAAATGAAAATCTGGTTGGTTAAGATGTTCCTACTGTGGAATAAAGAAATCCTTTTGTGGATTAAGATCTCCACCTACTGTTAGTGAGTCTGCACTTCAGCAGTTTATAAACTCGGTAAAAATTTCACACCTCTAATAGGTTACAGAAGAATGTTTTGAGTGGTGAAACAAAGAATACTGTTGATGTGACACCTTCTAAAGGCTAATTAAAAAAGATGTATAAAGCAAGCTTTTAAAAATCAATGTCTCTTGGTAAAACATCCAGCATTTGGTCAGTTTAATATCAATATAATATTAATAGATAAAGAGACTTGTGTTTCTCAAAATATCATATAAATATGTTTTTACAGTCATTGAGGCTGGGTTTACACATGCAAATTAAAACAAATCATGCCACGCATTTCGCAAATGTAGTCCATTAATTTGAATGAGCTGCCCACTGCAGCAAAACGCATCCAAAATGTTTGCGTAATGCAATGCACAGTATTGCATTACCATGCAAAGTGCAAATTCACATGTTGCTGTAGCACAGCATGGTGAACCCAGCTTAAAGGTTATGAATTTGCCTGCATTTGCATTTTCCACCACATATCAGTTTTTGGTTCACACGGTATAACATTCTTTTTATTTTATATGTAATTAAAAAATATTGATTTGCTAGTTTATTGAAATATACACAAGATTCAGCTTGGATAACCTATTAAATATTTCCAAAATCATACAAAGATAAAAGTATACCTTTTGACAAAGCATAATCTTCTGCTTCAAAGATATAAATGCAGGCATCCATGTTGTAGCTTTTGCTATGCATTACATTGTTGTATTTAAAATGTAAACGTAATTTAAAAAATAAATAAATAACAAACATTTCTATACTTACCTGCTTTGTGCAATGGAATTGCACAGAGCAGCCACAAACCTCCTCTTTTCGGGTCCCCCCAAGTGCTCCTGGCCCCTCCCCTCTGTCCAGTGCCCCCATGGGAAGCCACTTCCCATGGGAGGGACTTGTGTGTTCGCACCTGAGCCCCGCTGCTGCGTCCATTGACACAGACAGAGGAACTCGGCCCCTCCCCTGCTTGTCACTGACTTTGATTGATTCAATGGCCCCAGCAAAGCCAGGGAGACCCAGAAGTGAGGGGAGATAAGAGCTGCAGACGTGCACAGCACTGGATTGAATGAGGACTTAGGTAAGTAAAATGGGCGGGGGTGAGGGGGGATGTTGATGTTTACACTTTACAAGCACTTTAAAGTGGAACTTATTTGTGTCTATGAACCATAAACTGAAAATGCTTTGTAATTCATTTTTAATATTCAAAGCATACTTATCCATCTATTGATGTCTCCATGCTTGGGTATGTTGAGAAATCGCTTTGAAAAACAACCCCCTCTTGCATTTCTAGCTGTGGCCATCTTGAATAAGGACAGATAATTTCTGAAGCATTTTCTGAAGCATTTGCTCCATCTGCCCTTAGCTTAGACATGCATGCAGGAGGGTGTGCTTAGCTGAGAAAGCCCCTCCGCTCTGCCTTCAGATGAAGGAAAAAAATGCCTCTTCCTCCCTGGGTCAGCTGATAGATTCCCATGGCTTTCAATATTATTTCTACACTGATGACACCCAAATCTATCTTTCTACCCCTCAACTCACAACCTTGACTCAGTCTATTCAAAACAGCTCATAATATTTTCTCCTCCAAGTGTTCCTTTCCTTGACTTCTCCATCAAGATCAATGTCACAACCATCAACTCGTCCCCCCATGCCAGGGTGCTAGGTGTAATCCTTGACTCTGAACTCTCCTTTCGGCCCCACATCCAATCACTGTCCAAAGCTTGAGGCCCCCACCTCCACAACATCTCTAAGGTACGCCTCTTCCTAACCAATGACACCACTAACCTTCTAATTTACTTCTTGGTCTGGTCTGGTCTGGTTTTGCCTTGACTACTGAAACTCCCTCCTCATTGGATTACCTTTACATAGGCTATCCCCCCTTCAGTCCATCATGAATGCTGCTGCCAGACTTATCCACCTTACTAACCATTCAGTGTCTGCTACCCCTCTCAGCCGATCTGTTAACTGGCTGCCACACATCCAACAAATTTTTTTTTTCAATCAATAGATTTTTATTGGTTTCATCAAAAAAGACAATAACAACGAAGTTACATCAACTGGATGTAGAAAATAGGGGTAGTAGCAGGGTAGTGGAGCTTCATTTCAAAGATTGTCATTAAAGTGTTACAATAGTAGATGACAATAGTAAATATATTGTGACAGGAAGTCAGGTAAATCTGGGAATGTAGTCACTGAGAGGAGACACATTCCCACCTGCTTTGAAAAGTTCACTGATACTATAGGGTGTTGGCTGCAAAAAGAGCCAGCAGGAAGTTGAAAACCATTCAGCTGTTCAGAATGAGGAGATCAAGGCCTCTATAATTTGTCCAGAGAAAATCTATTGAGTGCTGCCTCCTGTCGCCGTGTAGGCTGGGAGAGGAGGACAGACATACGTGTACCTCCCGACGCCGTGTGGGCATGGGAGAAGGACTGCTGCCGCCTGTCGCCGTGTGGGCTGGGAGAGGGGGACAGTCGGATGTGTGCCTCCCGACAAGCTGGTGAGCATGGGAGAAGACCCCCTACAGCGATGTGAAGCTAAGGAGGGTAACCACGAGTGAAGACGTCTCAAAGGTGAGAAGACAAAGTGTTCCATGTGAAGAGTGTGAAGAGTAAAGGATCCTGTTATAAATGAACATGTGCTGTGTGAAAGAAAACAAAGGGACATGTTCAATGGACAATGTTTGTGCTGTGTGAAAAGCAAACAAATGGACATTTGAGTGTCTGCTGTAGGATCAGCAGTGTCGGCCCAACAGTAGGTTGGGAAGACTTCTTAGGTAGGTTCCAGCGTGAGAAGGTAGCCGCCCACAGAGGCAAGGATTTATTTTGTCTTTTATTTTATTTTGGCTGTTTTGACGCTTGCAATTATGTGAAGTAAATTGCATGAATAAATCAGTCTTGTTTTCAACCTCTGCTCGGCTATCTCTCTGTGAAAACGCACCCCCAAAGGAGTCACCCATACGCCTACCACCGAGCTAATCCCTCACATATGGTGGAGGTATGCAGTGGGCATAAGCAGAGATCCCTGCAAGGAAGTGCAAATGTTTGATGAACTTTATCTGGTGCATGAGATTGCACAATCTAGGTGTGCAGGAGAGAAGATCCTGACAGAAAAAAAAAAAAAAAGTGTTTTAAAGAGACAGCGGTCTCAAAATTATTTGATGAACTTTGTTGTGTCTGGTGCAAGTGACTGCACAAACTGTGTGTGCAGGAAAAGAGATCTTGCAAGAGAGAGAAAAACTACATGTGTTAAAGAGACAGTGGTCTGAAAATTTTTTGCTGGACTGTGAAAAATTTGTGGAGTTATTGAAGATGGGGCGATCCAAACGCCTGAAAAATGCAAAGATAGATGAAATGAGAGACCGGATTCTATGGATGGAGGGGATGTTACCGTCTGAACCAGCCCCATCCATGCCTAAAGAGAGTCTACTAAAGAGGAAGGTTGTTGTCCCTAGCAACACTGATGAAACTGCTATGGAGACGCAGTGTGCTCAGATGAAAAGTAAACCCAAAATGGGGGAGATGCTGAAACAACGGAGCTTTGCAGCTCAACAAAAGGCTCATCAAGAGAGCATGGCAGGCTGGAAACAGAGACGCCAGCAGCCAATGGAGGCCATCGGTTTGGAGGAAACCGAGTATGTGTGCAGGGCTGAGTTGGATGCCTTGCAACGGAAAATGGAAGAAAAGGAACAAGCCTTGGAATTGCTTAAAATGGAGCATAGAAACTTGCAGGAAATGAATGAACTACTCAAGTCTCATGTGTTACAGTGGGAAGAATCCACTGCTCTTCTTTTGGTCGAGTTGCAAAAATGTCAAGACACTATAAAGGAGAAAGATACCATCCTCATGGAAAAGGAAATTGAAATTCAGACTTTGCAGAAGCAAAGTATGTGTGAAATGTTGGAGTTGCGTAATCAGCTGGAAAAAAGTCTTCAGTGTTTGGAAGTTACAAAAATAGACCTGCAGGAGTCGCAGGAACAGAATGTCGCTCTGAAAACGACATTGTCTCTCAGCGACAACGAGAAAAGTGAAAGAGAGGCTAAATTACTGAGTACTGTGTATGAGCTCACCACTTTGAGCAATGTGGTAGATGAATTACGTGCAGACTGTGAAAGTTGGAAAGGTGAAGCCCAACGTTTCCAGCAGCAGTTAAAGGAGAAAGAAGCCTGTGTGGCAGAATTACAGTCTCATTCCCAGAAACTAGCCAATGAGGTGAAGGCTCTTATGCAGGGAAAAGGAGATTGTGAACATAAGAGGGAAAAAGTAGAGGCACAGCTTCTGGAATCGCAAGTCAAGGTGTCAGAATGTGACCGATTGTGTGCTAAGCTGTCAGAGAAGGCAAACCGACTGCAGGTTGAGTTGGACAATGTTACAAATCAGCTTTCTCAAGCAGACAGCAAATCTAGAGAAATTGCGGAAGATTTTTCTATCTTGGAATCGCAGCTGCAAGACACGCAGGAACTCTTACAGGAAGAGAGGTGTCAAAGGCTGAGTTTTAGCACAAAGCTCAAACAAATGGAAGATGAGAAAAATGGCTTCCTGGAACAATTAAAAGAGGAGGCGGAAGAAAAGAAAAACCTATCAGAGCAAGTCGCAACATTGCAAGCTCAGATAGCGGATATGAAAAAACGCATGGAAGAAAGCGTTGGTTCATTACAGTGTGTTGAAGATGTGAAAAAGAAGTTTGATCAGATGCTTGGTGAAGAGAAGACTGTGTCTGCAAAATATGCAGAAGAACGCGCACGTGAAGAAACGGAGGTGCGTGATAACGAGAGCAAAGCCCTGTTCTTGGCTCGCTCTTTGGAGGAAGCTCTAGAGTGTAAGGCTGAACTAGAAAGAGTTAACCAACAGCTGTGTACAGAAATGGAAGATTTGGTCCGCTCCAAGGATGATGTTGTGAAAAGAGTTCAGGAGCTAGAAAAGTCTAAGCGAGCCTTAGAACAGCAAGTAGAAGAGATGAAGATTCCGTTGCAGGAACTGGAAGAGGAATTCCAGGCAACAGAGGATCTGTCCCAAAGAGGGGATAGTGTGCCTGATGCAGTTTTTAAAAGGATCAGTGTTTTGGGGTCTGTCCTGAGTGAGCCTCAGAAATGTGATGACACGTGGCTTGAATCACCCCTTTGGAATAAACCGTTCCTTCAAAAACTTCAAGCATTGGAAAATGTATCATTAGAGCTTCAGCAAACAAAAGAGTTGTGTAAGAAATGTGATGATTTCTCAGTTCAGGCTGAAAACCTAGTGGAGAAAACTAAAGCGGAGAAAACTAAAGCAAGTGATATAAATCTGGGAGAAAAAAGCAAACGCCACCTAGTGGAGAAAACTAAGGCTGTTGGTGAAAACGTGAAGCAAATGAATAAGTGCCTTTCAGGGAGTGTTTCCAAAATGGAACTGGTGAAAGACGGGTGGCAGAAGTTTGATCGTGATCTTGAGATACATTCCATGTGGAATTCAGATAGAGAAAAGGAACTAGGTGACCTTGAGCGGTCAAATAGTTCAGCAGAAAGTGCATTGAAGAAACCTGTAAAAGAATGTGTTGCAGTTCCATGCTTCTTCACTGATGCAGAGAGGAGGTCTATAATGGATACCACCCAGATCGCTGGGTTCAACTGTGTTGTTGCCTTTAACCCCTATGTTGGTGGAAGGAAAGTTGATGATGTTCTGGTTGGCTACTTCTGTGAAGAGTTTGGCAAGAAATATAAACTGAATATCAACTCAAATAGTAGGCCTTTACTGCGACTCGCTCAGGAGGGCGAAAAGTTTAAGAAGTTGATGAGTGCAAATGCTTCAGATCTGCCTATGAATATGAAATGTTTGAATGATATTGATATCTCTGGGAAAAGGAACAGGGGTCACTTTGAAGAAATGTGTGACAGCCTGTTGTCTCAATTGGAAAATCCTCTGCACAGCATCTTAGAGCAAGCAAAGCTCAAGAAGGAAGATCATTCCCTTTTACAACAAAAAGTCAATGATTGTGTACAGCTGTATGGAGAGGCAACTCAAGTCACAGAGGGATGTCAAGAGTCCCTACTTGGAACAAAGCTTAGTGAAGCAAAGGTTCTCAAAGTTTTGTGGAAAACATTTATGGATTGCAGAGAGAGGCGTCTTAAGAATGTTGAAGACATTAAGACTAGCCCAATTGAGTTGCCTATGGATCACGGTCCTCCATGGTGGATTGGACAGACGGTTATGAGGGACAAGCTGTCTGACATTTATGAGAAAGCTGTCAATGAAGATGACAGAAACAGTTTCATCCGGAAGCTTGAGGATAATAGGAGGCTTATCAGTGAGTCAGCAGTGCCTGACACATGCGTGCCTGGAAATATGTGTCCCAACCCTAGGGTTGAAACAAGAGGGGGGGGTATGTGACAGGAAGTCAGGTAAATCTGGGAATGTAGTCACTGAGAGGAGACACATTCCCACCTGCTTTGAAAAGTTCACTGATACTATAGGGTGTTGGCTGCAAAAAGAGCCAGCAGGAAGTTGAAAACCATTCAGCTGTTCAGAATGAGGAGATCAAGGCCTCTATAATTTGTCCAGAGAAAATCTATTGAGTGCTGCCTCCTGTCGCCGTGTAGGCTGGGAGAGGAGGACAGACATACGTGTACCTCCCGACGCCGTGTGGGCATGGGAGAAGGACTGCTGCCGCCTGTCGCCGTGTGGGCTGGGAGAGGGGGACAGTCGGATGTGTGCCTCCCGACAAGCTGGTGAGCATGGGAGAAGACCCCCTACAGCGATGTGAAGCTAAGGAGGGTAACCACGAGTGAAGACGTCTCAAAGGTGAGAAGACAAAGTGTTCCATGTGAAGAGTGTGAAGAGTAAAGGATCCTGTTATAAATGAACATGTGCTGTGTGAAAGAAAACAAAGGGACATGTTCAATGGACAATGTTTGTGCTGTGTGAAAAGCAAACAAATGGACATTTGAGTGTCTGCTGTAGGATCAGCAGTGTCGGCCCAACAGTAGGTTGGGAAGACTTCTTAGGTAGGTTCCAGCGTGAGAAGGTAGCCGCCCACAGAGGCAAGGATTTATTTTGTCTTTTATTTTATTTTGGCTGTTTTGACGCTTGCAATTATGTGAAGTAAATTGCATGAATAAATCAGTCTTGTTTTCAACCTCTGCTCGGCTATCTCTCTGTGAAAACGCACCCCCAAAGGAGTCACCCATACGCCTACCACCGAGCTAATCCCTCACAATATAAACAAGAGAAAACATATACATAAGAGAAAATATATATTTAATGGTGGTTTAGACTATGGTTTAGACTTCCAAATGGGAAGAGAAGGGAAGAGGTAGCCCCCGCCTACCCGGCCCAGAGCCCCAAGGGGAACAATGTCACCGAGTCGGGTGGCGAAGCCACCTCCCCCCCGCACGGGCAGCATTGTACAAAGCTTAGTCATTCATTGAGTAAGAAATTTCTAAATAATTACTGTGGTCTATAGGGCCACACCAGCCAGGCTTTTTTAAATTTGTGGTAGGATAAGTTACTCAGAGAAAGAGCTTTTTCTAGTTTATAATTCTCATTCACTGAACGTATAGTTTCAGAAATGTTTGGTGTTTCAATGGTTCTCCATTTACGCACTATTAAAGTTCTGGCAGCTAGGAGGAGGTGAAGAACTATTTGTCGGAAATTGGGCGGATAGTATTCTAAGTTGAGGTTCAACAGGGCTAATTTTGGTCTGGGTGGGGATAGCATACCCGTGGTGGACACTATACATTTAAATATGGCATTCCAAAAGCTTGTTAAAGAGGGGCATTCCCAAAGGATGTGTTGAAGTGTGTCAGTTTTTTCGCACTCTCTCCAACAAAGTGGAGATATAGCTGGGTTCATTTTAGACAGTCTATGTGGTGTGAAATACCACCTGTTGGTAATTTTAGTCATCATCTCCCAGTGATTAGTGCAATGTGACAATTTATGAGTGGAGATGAGTGCTTTTTGCCACTGTTTAAGAGTGAAAGATAGGTTTAGTGAATCTTCCCATTTTTCCATGTGTGAGGATTTTGTGGTGAGGGTATTGGCCATTAGAATGGAGTAGAAGACGGATATTCCTTTGGTTTGGAGGGGGAACATAGTGAGAAATTTCCATGCTTGGGTATTGGTGGGTAGATCTATGATCGGGTGTTTTGCCAATAACAGTGTTAGTTTAGAGATGGTAATGGACAGATCCTGGGGGAGGGAAAATTCTTCTAGAATTTCTTCTGCTTTTTTGAGTTTTTCCTCAGCGTAGAATTGTGAGGTTGAGGACAATCCATAGTTCCCCAACTCTATTGTGTTCAATTTTTTAATCTTATGGTCGAGTAGTTGAATGGGGATGTTGTGGGTGGAGAGGGTGTTTGTTTTTGGTGATATGTTAGAGATAGCTCTCCAGGCTTGGAGTGAGGCTTTAATAGTGATCGGTAAGTTCGTCCATTGCCAGGGGATCCAAAGATCACTCAAAAGTAAATGTATCAGGTTTTTAGTAGGTCTTTAGTTGTTCCTCTAATAATGCCCACTTAGGTTTTCCATGATCTATGAACAAATGTTTGATTTGGTCTAATCTTGACGCCCACCAATATGCTTGGAGGTTAGGTAGTCCTGCACCTCCCATAGATTTGTGGGCTGTAAGTGTTTCGTAAGCTATGCGTGCTTTTTTTCCTGACCATATAAATTTTGTGATAAGGGTGGTGAGAGATTTAAATTGAGATTTGGGCATTGAGACGGGTAGGACTCTGAATATATAAAGGATTTGGGGTAGGTTAATCATTTTTATTATTGCCATTTTTGCTCCCCATATCAGAATTATGTTGGACATAGATTTGAAATCATCAGAAATTTTTTGTTTTAGGGATTTGAGGTTTTCATGTAGAAGGTCGGAAATGCGGGGGGTGATTAGAATGCCAAGGTAGGAGATTTTTTCCTCCGTCCATGAGAAGGGGCAAATTTGTTGTAAATGCATTTTGGTATCGTGTGTTACATGTAGATTGAGGACTTGGGATTTGGAGTTATTCACTTTATAATAGGAGATTTTACTAAAGTTAGCTAGAATATTATGTGCTTCTGGCAGGGATCTTTCGGGGTCAGTCATCATTAAGATGATGTCATCAGTGAATAATGTAATACCATGGTCAGTGTTTCCTATATTAAAACCTTTAATAATGGGAGACATTCTTATCGCTTCTGCTAGAGGTTCAATAGCCAGATTGAAAATCGTGGGGGACAGGGGGCATCCCTGTCTAGTGCATTTTGAGATTTGAAAGGGTTTGGATAAGGTCCCAGAGGTGTAGACCCTGGCTGAGGGTTGGGAATAAAGTGCAAGGATGGCTGAGTAGATGTTACCCTCTAAACCAAATTTGTTCAGGACTGACGTCATATATTTACAGTTAATCCTGTCAAATGCCTTCTCTGCGTCCAATGTTAGCAGCAGAGAAGGCGTTCAACGTTTTTCAGCCATGTTGACAATGTTGGCAATTCTCCTGGTGGCATCTGACGTTTGTCTACCAGGGATAAGCCCTAGCTGGTCTTGTTGAACTAATAAGGGAATATTTTTTTGTAGACGTTTGGCAAGAAGCTTGGCGAAAATTTTTAGATCTGTGTTCAGTAAGGAGAAAGGTCTATAGCTTTCTGGTAGTAGAGGATCTTTACCTTGTTTGGGGATTGTGGTCACATACGCTCCCAGCATCTCTTTAGGAAATGAGGATGTTCTAATGGCTTTATTGAATGTTTCAGGGAGAAAGGGTGAAAGAGTTTGGTGAAATAATTTGTAGTATTCACTAGGAAAACCATCTGGGCCTGGTGATTTTCCTTGAGGTAGTGAGAGTATAATTTTCCTGATTTCATCAATTGATATGGGCTGATTTAGAGATTCAAGTTTTGAGTTGGTAAGTCGGGGCAGATTAAGATTGTCTAAGAAATTAGTTATATCTGTGTTTAACGGTTGGAAAGTCGTGGGGTCTGTATGCAAGTTATATAGTGAATAACAGTGTAGTTTGAGTCTTCTAAATTGGATGTCATTTTGTTCCATTAGGGCAGAGCGTAGTTCTGTTCTGAGGTTGGTGAGGGTGTCGGTGGTTTTGGGGTCTGGTTTGATTTTATTTCTAGTTTCCAGGTCATGGATTTGGGCTAGAATCTGGAACAATTTGAGGTTATATTGCTTTTTAATTTTGGAATTTAGTTGGATGCATATACCTCTCATATAGGCTTTGTGAGCTCCCCAAATACACCAGGGGTCTGATACAGAATTGGCATTTTTATCAAAATATTCAGTTAGATGCTGGGAGATATGTTTCCTACAATCGTCCAATTGTAGATTCCTAGTGTTACACCTCCATACAGGATTGGCTCCCCTAGGGATTCCTTCATTTATGGTCACTTCCACTACTGCGTGATCTGACCAAATTATATCTTTTATGACCGCAGATGAGATCTTCCCCAGTAGGTGCCAATCAGATACAAACATGTCTAATCTGGAGTATGTACGATGTCTGGAGGAATAAAAGGTGTAGTCTTGTTCAGAGGCATGAAGACATCTCCAGACATCGTACAGGTTCTCCTTGTGAAACAAACCGTGAAGCGAAATTTTCCTCTTGGTGGGAGGAGAGGAAGTGTCTAATTCAGGATTGGTTGTCAGGTTGAAGTCACCGCAGATCATGAGGTCGCCATACTTTATCCTCGAGATAACTTTTAGGGTTCTTTTTAGGAAGCGCAGCTAATGTGTATTGGGGGTGTAAATCGACGCCAAAGTTATCGGCATGTTGTTGAGAGTTCCTGTAATTATGATGTAGCGTCCTTCCAGATCAATTACTGTGTCTTTGACTTGCCAATCGACAGTGTTTTTGATGGCGACAAGTATTCCTCTTTTCTTAGTTGGGGAAGTAGCCAGGTAGATGTAAGGAAAGTTTTTGATGGAACATTTAGGATAGTTCGATGTTTGGAAGTGGGTTTCCTGTACTGATATGATATCAGCGTTGGATGTTTTTGCTTCTTTCCAAAGCGCGTATCGTTTGGCTGGGTGGTTGAGTCCGTTAGCGTTTATAGAAAATATTTTAACTGGCATTGTGGTATAAAGAAGGGGGTTTTGTTGTCAGGCGATTCAATTGAAATGAGAGGGGGTGCCATTCCGTGTCCTCTTGGCTGGTGTTCTTGTTAGAATTAGCTTGGGGTGGTTGTAGTTCCATAGTCATTGGGTTGTGTTCATGAAGCAACACTGGGGTGTGGGAGGGGGGGATAAAAAAATAGAACTCTGTAAAAAAGAGACCACATAGCGGGTCTGAGCTCGACCAACATGGCCGATAATCTTTGAAGATGAGGGGCCATAAGGAGACTTTTCACTCCATAGGCCTAGAACCGGTGTGATGTTGTTGGGAAGTGCTGGGGTGTCCACCCTGCGTTTTGCTCTTTTTTTTCCCGGATTTTTTCTTGTAAGCTATTTGCCATTCTCCATCTGTGGATAGCGGGGTTGGGGTACCGCTTTGTGGGATTGTATCTGGAGCAGTGTTAATTTCGTCTACTAAAACCGACTAAAACGTTTTCGTCGACTAAATTAACACAATTTTAGTCGACTAAAATACGACTAAAACTAAAACAATTCAGATGACTAAAATATGACTAAAACTAAAATGGCATTTTAGTCTTAAGACTAAAATATGACAAACTAAAATGGCATTTTATTCAAAAGACTATAACTAAAACTAATTCGAAATTTGCTGCCAAAATTAACACTGGTGCATGCTCAAAGCTTAATACCATAAATAATAACATATTAGATTTTTCACTCCAGGACCAGCAGTAGTATATAATGAGTTTGGAAATTGTAGAGAAATGCTTAAATAATGCATTACAAATTACAATTGAACTACACCCATTCTATTATTGATGACTAAAATGAGTTTTAGACGACTAAAATGTAGGACGTTTTAGTCGACTAAAATGTACTGGAGTTTTAGTCGACTAAATACGACTAAAACTAAAACACTTGCAGAAGACTAAAATGGGACTAAAACTAAAATGCCATTTTAGTCCTAAGACTAAGACTAAAACTAAATTGAAATTTGCTGCCAAAATTAACACTGATCTGGAGGAATAATTCCCCACCTTTGGAGTAATGCAATACCCTCTTCCAGAGTGGAAATTGCAGTAGTGGAACCATTATGAGTAATGGTAAGAGTAGCTGGGTGTTTCCACTTATGCAATATTTTGTGGTTCCTCAACGCTTTTGTGATTGTTGCTAGGTCCCTTCTCCTTTGGAGGGTATGTCTGGATAGATCTGGTAGAATTTGGATATTTGCAAATTCTGGAGGTGGAGTGGGAGCTTGTCTGAATGCTGACATGACCTTTTCTTTAACGTGAAAGAAGTGCACTCTTAAAAGGACATCTCTGGGGATTTCCTGGCTTAGGAAGGCGGGTTTGGGCAGTCTGTGGATTCTATCAATTATCTTGTCAGAATCAGACCGAGTTGGTATCCGTGTAGAAAATAAGTTCGCAGCATATTGCTCCAATTAATGTGGCTGTACTGATTCTGGAACACCTCTCAACTCAATGTTGTTCCTCCTCGATCTATCTTCCAGATCAGCAACTTTATCTTTAAGCCACTGTATTTCATCAGAATGCTGGCTGTGCGCTTCAACCATTGTGTTGAAAGACAGGGTATGATTGCTGAGTGAAGCTTCAACAGTGTTGACCCTGTCTCCTAAATGGTGCACTTCCTGCCTGTATTGTTGCATCCATCCCATGATATCAGCCTGTAATGTGGATCTAAAAGAATGTAGCATGTCTTTTAACATTGATTCCGATACCAGGCGTTCTTCAATGGGGAAGGTGTAGTTGTGTTCTCTTTGGGGTTGTGCAGGGTTTGTGCTGTGCTGCTGTGTCATATTCAGCCTGATGTCTCCAGTGCTCTGCTTAGCTGGGGAGATGATTCTGGGTCTGTTTTTTGCAGGGCTTCTTAAGGATGGGGAGTCTGGGGAGGATGATCCGGAGGAATACTCACTATCCGGATTTCCTACCTGCTGTGATGGCTTCAGCATGTTCCCTCTGTCTGTCCCTGGTGTCTGCAGTGCAGTGTGGAGTGGTCCGCCGCCATTTTGCAGAATTCTGCATGAGGGAGAGCTGGTGATGCTTTCCAATTTCTCCAGCTTCAGGGTCTCTCTCCTCCTGCGGGTCATCTCCGCTGCTGTTAGGGGACTTGTGGCCGCGATCCTGCTGAGTTTTATGCCGCTGGGTGGACTGTAGATGGCTCGGTTCTCTGTGGCTGGAGAGCAGTAGCGGCCCGTGCAGAGGGGGCACCAGGGCGCCGCCCCCTTAAAAAAAAGGAAAAAAAATCACAAAAAAGAACAATAAAGTTATAAAAAAAAAAATCGGTTCGCCGGCCTATGTGGTGGCTAAAGGGGGGGTGGGGTTTACGACCCAGAAAGGCGCCGATTGGCTGCCTTCTGGGGGCGTAACCTGGGCGCAGGAAAGAGCGCTTGGCCACCCCCACCTTCGTGATGTCCTGGCTGTGATTGGTCCAGTCTCCAGCCTGGACCAATCATCATCCAGGACATCCGATCGCTGACGTCGCAATGGGGGCGGAGCCGGTGTGTGCGTCACTCACTCACTGTCACCCCCGCTCACCTTCCCGCCGGTTCCCGCCGCAGAGAAGAGGAGAGGCCGCCCGCCGGTTCCCGCCGCAGAAGAGGACAAGGGAGAAGCCGCTCACCTTCCCGCCGCTGCAGAAGAGGACGAAGGATCGAGGAGGGGAGAAGCCGCCGCCGATAGCTGAGCCGCCGCCGTCAGGTAAGTGCATTGGGTTGTGGGAATAGTTTGTAATAAGAATGTTATTACATCAACAGCGCATACCTAGTGGCAGGAAGGGAGGTTAGGGATCTTGTTACCAATAGCCCTGGAGAATATTTATGCGCAGCCTGTGCTGTGGTATAGTGGGTTGTTACCACCTGTATGCTGCCTTTATGTGTAAACCGCTTGTGCTGCATACATCTATGTGCTTAAATTGTGCAGTAAAAAATCTTTATATGTGTATAAGGTGCTGCAATTGTGCTGGTTGTGCTCTTAAAATAAGTTAAATAATTTACATTTCATAATAAAATAAGGGATGGGTAATCATATGCATACATTAAAACCACATAAGTATGCTGTATGCTGATCTATAAATGAAGATACGTATTGACACTGTGTTTCATAAATAGATAAAAACCATCTAAAAACTTTAAAAATGAACAAAGAAAGTGCTCAGTGCCAAGAAAAAGTCCATATGTTTCCAAGGAAATAATATTAATTCAAATGGTGGTTCAAATAATAGTTCAATCTTGAATATAATGGTGAAGTTCAAATATCAAAAGTGCATAAGTGATGACACCTTCTGTGCTCCTGTGTATGTGGTAGGTAATTCAAACTCACCAGATGTTGTTGACCCTCAGTACCATACGGCAGGTGGGTCAAAAGTGCTTTGTGGTGAGTATCCAGCGGGGTCCCAGCCGTCCGTGCTCGGGTGGTCCTGGATCCTGTTGGCTGTTATCAAAGAATCGCACTCCTCATGGTGTAGTATTAAAAGTAGTGGCTTTTATTTGTATAAAAAAATTGCCATAAAAGTTCCAAAAAAGCTTTAAAATATATATACAGCGTTGGTGGTACAGTGCTAGTGGAAAGACATGCGGAACCTGGATACTAGGAAGCCGTGCGGGACGCCGGTAACGGTTCGCCCGCTCTCTGCACGGGGCTTCCTGGTGTCCATAAAAAAAAAAAAAACATAATCAATGAAGATAAAAAAACTTAAGGAAGAACTCCAACCCTTCACAGACACTATGGAATACAAAGAAAGATATAAACATTTAAAATTATTCCTTGACAAAATTGATCGAGATACACAAGCCAAAAAAATTAAAAAATACCAAAGGGATCACAAAGATTACCAGGAAAAAACAGTGTACAAATGGCAGGAAAACAAAGAAGAACCCCCAACAACTTCTAGGGATTCATCTATGGAAAGAGAAGAACTAGAAGAACAAGAAACAATGGAAGTAACCCACAGCGCTACACCCATGCAAGTATACACACCAAGGGAAACACAAAGAACCCCCAAACCACCTCAAACCAGAACCCCAGGAACACCTTCATACTACTCTCCTAGGCCAACCCCCCATAGGCCAACACACAACCCCAGGGATACAGGATACAGAGAGCACAATGGCCACTATGGGGAATACACACAAAACTACAACTACGGTCGGGATTTTCACAACAGGGGATACGGCTACCCCCCAGGGAATGCACCACCACACAGAGGAAACCGAGGGTTGAACCGCCCCTATCGCGGGAGGGGGAGAGGAGGGGGGAAACAATGGTATTACCAATAACCCCCCCCCGCCACCACCACCGCCAACCCAAGGATATGGAGGCACAGTAAGAGACGCAGAGGCTGCAGAGTTGGGCGCAAAAAGGAAAAGGGTAAACTAGGATTGGGCATCTTCAATCTTAGCAACATGATTTTCACTGAAGATGAATTAAAGATCCTAGACCAAGGATTGAAGTTTGCACCTGATAGAAAATTTAATGAATTTCACACGTTTGTGCATTTGCAAAAATTCACGCGAAAATTAAACATCAAAAAACATTTTGCGGAGAAAGAACCCACTATCATTACTAATGAAATAACAGAATACCAACACAGCGGTCTAAAAAATAAGTCGACCATCAACCCCAAACCAGCATCAAACCACTTCTTGGAAACTTTCAAGTCAATGGTGGCACAAGATATCAAGAAAACCAAACCCAAATGGAATAAAATAAAAAAAGATGTCAACAAAGGAATCAAACAATAAGAAGAAAGGAAAAATGTGGTCATACGCCCAGCTGACAAGGGCAGGGGAATCGTGGTCCTAACAAAAGAAGCCTACATGAAAGAACTACACAGACTGGTCCAGGATCCCCAAACCTATAAAAAATTAAAGACAAATCCTACAGAAAAATACAGAAAGAAGGTGAAATCCCTTTTAAAGAAAGCACACAAAAAAGGAATTCTAAACAAGAAGGAGTATAGATATCTCATCCCAGACAGCCCGAGACTTCCGATTATATACCAAGTCCCCAAAATACACAAAGATCAACACAACCAACCAGGTAGGCCCATCATCAGTGGGATAGACTCCCTCTTCTCCAGACTGGGAGAATACATAGACCATTACCTACAGCCACTAGCCAAGTCATACCCAGGATACCTACGGGACAGCAAGCAACTCATCAATACATTGGAAGATCTACAAATAGAGGACAACACTATTTTGGCAACTATAGATGTTGAATCCTTGTACACCAACATCAGACAAGAAGATGCGTTACAAGCAACGGCCTGGGCATTAAAAACCAAATCCCAACTAGAAGATGAACAACAATTCCTAATATGTGACATGTTAGAGCTAGCCATGAACAGTAACTACTTCTGGCATGATTGGGAATACTACCGCACACACAGGGGAGTGGCCATGGGGGCCAAGTACGTGCCCAGCATAGCCAACATCTTCCTCAGTAAATGGGAGGAAGAAGAAAGACTTGGCACTATACCGAAGATACATAGATGATGTATTTATTATATGGAGGGGCACGGAAGAAGGCCTAAAATAATTCCTAGTGCAAATTAATACAAATAAATACAAAATTAACTTCACAGGCAACCACTATAGGGAGGAGATCAATTTTCTAGATTTGAACATCTACAAAAAAGGAGACCAAATATTCACAAAAACATTTTTCAAGACAACAGATCGCAACGGATACATTCCCACACACAGCTGCCACCACCCAAGGTGGATCAAAGGAATACCCAAAAGCCAGCTAATGAGGATACGCCGGAATTGCAAAGAAGAAAGCGAATATAACAAACAAGCGGACATGATCATAATGAAATTCAAAAATAAGGGCTACAAAAGAAAAAGACCTTGAAGAAGAAAAAGAGAAAATTAAAAATCTAGAGAGAAAAGACTTACTAAAGGACAGGGTCAAAGATAAAGAAAAAGGAGATTATGAAACCGCCTTCCTCACCAACTTCCACAGAGGCTATAAAACATTGGAGAAAATAATCAGAAGCCATTGGCATATATTGCTCCATGACAAAACCTTCTCAAAAATTCTACCACCAAAACCCCAGTTCATATACCGCAGAGCTCCAAATCTAAGGGATGCATTGGTACACAACGTACCAGATCCCCCCAAAAAACTAACCACGTTCTTTGACATGAATGTTTTTTTCCCATGTGGGAAATGTAAATGCTGCAAAACTAGTAGAAGTAGAAAACGGAAAACCACCACTTTCCTCTCCAACCACAAACAAAAGCAATACTCCATAAAAACGCTCATTACTTACCAGAGTACACATGTGGTGTACCTGCTCTCCTGCCCCTGCGGGCTACAGTATGTAGGGCGCACAACTCGCAAGTTAACCATCAGAATTGGAGAACATATGAACAACATTTCCAAAGGGTTCAGAAAACATAGTGTGTCACTTCATTTCAGACAAAAACATAACAGAGATCCTAGTCTGCTTACTTTTTGTGGAATTGATAAGATAGAAAAGAACTGGAGGGGTACCAACATGAGGATAGCAGTCTCGAGAAAAGAGTCTGGCTGGATTTATGAATTAGGTACCCTCCACCTGCAGGGAATGAATATAGAATTTGACACCAACTGTTTCATTTCAAACTATTGATCTAGCCAACACAGCCTGCAGCCCTGGAAGAATTGTATACCAGTCAGACCACCCACATCTCTTTCCCGACGACAGGCATAATTCATTATATAATGCCAAAACATAAGTAAACCCCCCCTTCCACCCTGAATGGAGGGGAGGGTTTGGTTAATATACAAGGCCATTCAGTCTAAATATTCCCAGGAAAACTAAAATGCCCAGTAAAGTTTTTTAACATAGGGGTTCTTTATAATACATTTTTATGCTAAAAGGTCTCCTGTGCAACACATAAACGGCTGGTAACCCACAATATAGCCAGCAGCACAAAAAGACATTGGGAGAAAAGTTTTTTCGGAGGCAACTTTACACATATGAAAATGGGGTTTAATATGCCATAAACAATTAAAAAAGATACATTTTAAAAGTATATTTTGGAAACTATTTTAAAAAAATAGAAAATTATTTTTTATCCAGATAGAGGCAACATTTTAACACACATGCAATTGTGGTTAATGAATTATATGCATTTTAAAATATTTTTATTACTCTAGTCACCAACAATACCCGTAAATATATACTGTCATATTGTACACTTATAGCCCCCATAGGCCCTAGCACAAGTACATTGACCAGGCATACCCCTGCCAAGATTTTGCACGAAATATAATAACTTCAAAATTATTATTATTTATTCACAGCATCAATATTCGTATAAAAATACACACTGTCATAGCGCACATGCATATTAAACAGACATACCCTGCCATATTAAATAACCCACCGGGACCTTCACCATTTTATTTATCTTTATTCACCCTGGCACATTCACAGTAATATGGTGGCCCAGACAGGCCCAAAAAGGAACACGGTTTGTGCAAATAAACTGCGTCCAAATTTATAGTACAAAATAGCACACTGCAGCCAAACGGCATATTTAATTCACTGGGGGCCACAAATTAGTACAATATTCAATAGGGAAGAACACCCGGGCATATTCAGCAATGAGCTATTAGCATATACCAACAAACAAACACTTTCCGTACGCCCATGTATAAGATAGCACAGGAGGAGATTAGTTCTAATTGGACCATACCTCCAATATGGGCAGGAGGGGAGGAGCCTTCCATCTATAAACAATGGCGACGAGGTACGTGCGACCGACTTCCGAAAACGTCACACTTTGATGACGAAACGAATCAAGTTGAGCCGCACGTAGCCTCGTTCTCACTGTGGTACGTGGAACGCAAGCCGAAGTACACCCGGAAGCCCCGTGCAGAGAGCGGGCAAACCATTACCGGCGTCCCGCACGGCTTCCTAGTACCCAGGTTCCGCATGTCTTTCCACTAGCACTGTACCACCAACGCTGTATATATATTTTAAAGCTTTTTTGGAACTTTTATGGCAATTTTTTTTATACAAATAAAAGCCACTACTTTTAATACTACACCTTGAAGAGTGCGATTCTTTGATAACAGCCAACAGGATCCAGGACCACCCGAGCACGGACGGCTGGGACCCCGCTGGATACTCACCACAAAGCACTTTTGACCCACCTGCCGTATGGTACCGAGGGTCAACAACATCTGGTGAGTTTGAATTACCTACCTCATACACAGGAGCACAGAGGGTGTCATCACTTATGCACTTTTGATATTTGAACTTCACCATTATATTCAAGATTGAACTATTATTTGAACCACCATTTGAATTAATATTATTTCCTTGGAAACATATGGACTTTTTCTTGGCACTGAGCACTTTCTTTTTTCATTTTTAAAGTTTTTAGATGGTTTTTATCTATTTATGAAACACAGGGCCTAATTCATAGTACGGCGAATTGGCGTTTCGGCGGGATTTTGCGAACCGGGCGATTATTTAAGTCTGAAATTGGCATTCAAAGAACGGCGGGCGGAAAATAGCGCCTAGTGTGAGATTCATTAAGATGCAATATGGTCAGAGCGCGACTTAAAACCACGCCAGCTAAAAGCTCGACTAAAGTTTAGCCAAATTTTCCCCTGTACCCCCAAAAATCCCAAATCACTGTGGAAGGTGTGGAAGTCAATTTGGAGATGACTTGCGTTTAAAAAATGTCAAAAACTGACTTAGAAAGAGAGATATCTGCGAAAGTGTAGAAAGGTTAAACAGCTCCTCCAGCCTCGAGCTGCGAACGCGCGAATGTGCGCATGCGTAACGCCAAATAGGCTCCAAAAATTTCGCCAGCGCTGTTTTGGGTCAAATTTTTTTTGAATACCGCTTGGAAATCCGCTGTCTCGCCCATAGAAAATGGCAAAAAACGGCGGAATTGGAAAAACATGCACACTTCCAACAAGGGATCCCTTAGTAAACACCATCACATTCCATACACCTTTCCTGCTAACTCAGAAATCATAGCAGTCAAATCTACAGTGTTTATATAGAACCTCCACATTATCGGAAAAAACCCACAAAATATTACATTGGGGAATTGGTCGTCAGATATAAAAAAAATAGATGTAAAACATATTTCAAAGAAAGATTATTAGCATTTCACACATATCAAGGAAATGTCACAATTTTGACAATATTTTATGTGTTTCCAAAGAATTTTTTTAGAAATATATTGCAAATACTACATTTTCTTCCATATGGGTATGGCCAAGTGTTACCATTTTAATACACATTTAACTGAAGGTATATATATATATATATCTCATACTTGGCTAATTAGCAAAGTATGCCCAACAACAAATAGAGCTTTAGCTCACGATATTGCTACATATTGACTGGCATCTTTTGTATTTTGTTCATGTCTTTAGATTAAAAGTTTGCTGATACACATGCCTTTTTCAAACATGAACAAAATTATTGATGTCAACATTTGGAGAATTGGAGATATCCAAGTGTTGCCCATACAGAGGGCTCCTTCCGGATTCGAACTTACAAACCTACAGCAGGAAGGCAGACTCCCTAATCATTGTGCTATTTCTCAGTGAGCGTTGGGTGTTTTCCTCATGCCGGCAAAATGCTCACATGGGAAAAGGGGCCATTGAATTGAATAGGATTGGATTTTTTGCCTGTTTTGGGAGTTGATCCTTGAGCTGGACAAATCCCCCTCAAACGCCCCCAAACGGGCTACGTTCACATGTAGGTGTTTGTGGTCTGTTTTTGGGGCTTTTTTAGGTGATTTCATATAACAATGCCTGCCCAAAAAATGCATGTCAAAACGCCTGTGAAAACGCCAGCCAAAACGCACATAAGAACGCCTGATATAATTGCCACGTCAAATTTAGGGATGTTCATGAGTGATGAGTCAGATTGTTGGCTTACATATCTGTTCAATCGTCACAATCTCACTTCCCAAATCCCAAAAGGTGTGTTTCAATTGTTTCCCTAAATATATATTTCTCTCTCTCTCTCGCTCTCTCATGTAATTGTATATATATGTATGTATTCCTGTATCTAAACATTCTAAATAATGACTAGCAAACTTGAAGAGAGAATTTTATCAATTCACATATACTATACACACCTACATACATACATACATGGATTTGGGCAGTTTAGGTCTCTCTCCTCCTCCTCATTTCTATTTCCCTTGTTTTGGCAACTGAGCATGCTCCAAAACACACAGGACACACACAGTTAATTTTTGGACTGGGCGTTACCATTCTGGGTGTGTGTTTGCTTGGATTATATATAGCTCACTCAGACATCAGGAAAGATTTGACCTACAAAGAGGTCCAAAATATTTGTGTGTCACATGCTTTATGGTTCACATTTGTGGCCCTTTGTTATTTATGGAGGTGAGATTTGGCTGTGTTGTGTGTTGACTCTCTGTAAGTATTTATTGCTGTTAACATAATTCTGTCAATCTGCACATGCATCTGTTGATTATGGGCTCTTTGTCGATGTATATGGTCTAAATGTTGTACAAAGGTTGTTTTTGTTTGAAAAATACAAATCTGTGGCTTCAATGGGATACTGTGGAGACTGTGCCAAAAATATGTCATGTGAAATGTTTGAGCTGTGTATTTGTGTATTAAACAGCATGTTTACAATCTTTTTTACAAATGTCTTCATGTGTCTAAATAAAGTTTTCTGGTGTCCACAAATGTATGTATTTGTATTTCTTTTTCTAAGTTAAATATGCTTAATGGTTGTGTATGGTGACTATTCGCGAATTCGCGAATATACAAACCCACATTCTCACATTTATACATGAAACCGGAAACGAAACTTTTGGTGCGTGCACACGTTTCCGGAAATTGTCCCGGCCCTTATCGCAATCATGGCTCCTGCGCTCTACACGTCCGAAATTGTGGCATTTGTGTGTAAGGTAAGGAGGGGGTGTGAATGTGCGGGATGGGGGATGGTGGGTGGGTGGGTGGGTCGCTTATCTAGCGGGTGTGCAAGAAACTTTTGGTCTGCTGATCTGCGCATGCACTTTCTGCCTATTAGACTGTCATGGTCTTACCTTCTTGCTGTTCTCCTTCGTTTGACATGTGCTGGCGGCCATCTTGGTTTCTGGGTTTCTTGTAGCCTCCCACCCTGCGGCTCCTCCTTCCCACTGGGAGGAGCTGGATACCTAGCTCATATATATAGGAGGTCTGTGGCTTCAGTTCCCTGCTTGGTCCTCCTGTGTTCACATGCTACTAAGACTGCTGCTACTTCTGGTTCCTGTTCCTGGCTTCGTCTGACTACCCTGCTGGTTCCTGATCCTGGCTTCGTCTGACTACCCTGCTGGTTCCTGATCCTGGCTTCGTCTGACTACCCTGCTGGTTCCTGACCCCTGGCTTCGCAAAGACTCTGCATCGGTTTCGCCATCCGTTTGGACTTTTGCTTTATAGCTTGTTTTTCAATAAAGCTTTCTTATTTTCACTTATCTGTTGTTGTACGTCTGGTTCATGGTTCCGTGACATTAGGACCAAGCCATGAATTCTGACGGTACAGGGCCATCCTCGCTACCCACGCTGGTTGCCAGACTTGATCAGCAGGATCACCTGTTGGGTCGGTTCGCCGTGGTGTTGCAAACCCTGCTTGAACGCACGGTACCACAGGCCACGAATTCTGACGGTGCAGGGCCATCCTCACTACCCACGCTGGTTGCCAGACTTGATCAGCAGGATCACCTGTTGGGTCAGTTCGCCGTGGCGTTGCAAACCCTGCTTGAACGCACGGTTCATTTCGCTCCCGTTGCCGATGGGTCGGTTGTCGCTCCTGGGTCCGCTCCTACTGCCGCTCCGGTTGTTGTGCCAGAGTCTACCCCGACACCTGTTGTTGCGCCTGCGGTGTTTCGGGGTATGTCCGGTTCTGCCCCCCTTCCACAGCGCTTTGGGGGAGAGCCAACTCAGTGCCGAGGTTTCCTTAACCAGGTGGGCATTTATTTCGAGTTGCTGCCACATGCCTTTCCTACTGAGAGATCAAAGGTGGGCTTCTTAATCTCGCTGCTCTCGGACAAGGCCTTGGCCTGGGCCAGTCCTTTATGGGAGAACAACAATCCGGTGGTTGCCGAGTTTTCCGGTTTTGTTGCTTCTCTTCGGAAGGTATTCGATGTGCCGGCTCGTGCTGCCTCTGCTGCGAAGCTCCTTATGTCCATCAGACAGGGTTCACGATCCGTAGCTGAATACGCCATTGAGTTTCGTACCCTGGCAGCAGAGGTGGGCTGGAATAATGAGGCTCTGGTCACTGCTTTCTCTCATGGTCTCTCGGATGCCTTGAAGGATGAGGTTGCAGCTAAGGACCTACCAGTGGAGCTCGAGTCTCTTATTTCTTTCCTGATTTTGATTGACACCAGACTCAGGGAGAGACCTTCCTTTAAGGAGAGTCTGCGGAGGCCTCCTAACAGATTGGCGCCTACCTTTGTTGTCCCACCCGTGCCTCCCTCTCCTCCCACGCCTCCTGGGGATGACTTGTCTGGGGGTGAACCCATGCAGCTGGGGTTTGCTCGCCTGTCCGAGGGGGAGAGGGTACTCCGGAGACGCGAGGGCCGATGCATGTACTGTGGTCTCGGTGGGCATTTTCGGTTGGCATGTCCGAACCGTCCAGGGAAACGCTCGCACCTGAGATCCTGTCAGGGGCAGATCTTGGGTGGAGTCTCCTCGTCCCCGGTTTCCCGTGTTGACAAACCACTGATCACTGTTGTCCTTTCCTGGGTCGGGGGCTCGGTGACGACCCAGGCGTTGGTGGACTCTGGTGCTGGTGGTTTGTTCATTGATAGTGTGTTCGCTGCCGCCAATTACATTCCTCTGCAGGCTCGAGGTTCTCCTCTGGCTCTTGAGGCGATAGACGGCAGACCCCTTCTGCCGCCACACGTGACTCATGAGACCCTTCCAGTGGGGTTAGCCATTGGTGCCGTCCACAGAGAGTCGGTCTGCTTCCAGGTTATTTCGTCTCCACACTACTCGGTGGTCTTGGGGTACCCCTGGCTCCAGAAGCATAATCCGATTTTCGATTGGAGATCGGCCGAGATCCTCTCGTGGTCACCGCAGTGTGGGGCTAGTTGCATCCATGGGCCTGTCAAGTTGCTGTGTACTTCCTCGGACTCTCTGTTGCCCCCTGAATACGAGGAGTACCGGGATGTATTCGATAAGGTGCGCGCGGTTGCCCTACCTCCGCACCGCCCATACGATTGTGCCATCGAGTTACAATCTGGTGCCGTTCCTCCTCGTGGCAAAGTCTATCCACTGTCGGTAGCGGAGAATGAGGCCATGGAGGAGTACGTGAGGGAGGCGCTTTCACGTGGACACATTCGCAAATCCTCGTCCCCGGCAGGGGCTGGATTTTTCTTTGTGAAAAAGAAGGGCGGTGAGTTGAGGCCTTGCATCGATTACAGGGGTCTCAATCGCATCACGATAAAGAACGCTTACCCGATACCCTTGATTTCCGAGCTGTTTGATCGCCTTAAAGGGGCCACGGTCTTTACCAAACTCGACCTGAGGGCGGCATATAACCTCGTAAGGATCAAGGCGGGCGATGAGTGGAAGACCGCGTTTAACACCAGGACCGGTCATTATGAATCCTTGGTTATGCCCTTTGGGCTGTGCAATGCGCCCGCAGTCTTTCAGGAATTCATCAACGATGTTTTCCGTGACCTGTTGCAGCAGTGTGTGGTGGTCTACCTGGATGACATCTTGGTATATTCTGAGTCCATGGAGACCCACATTCTGGATGTCAAACGAGTGTTGCAACGGTTACGAGAGAACAAGCTGTTCGGTAAGCTTGAGAAATGCGAATTTCACCGATCCCAGGTAACCTTCTTAGGTTACATCATTTCCGCTGAGGGGTTCTCCATGGATCCTGAGAAGGTTTCGGCTGTCTTACAGTGGCCCCAGCCCAGTGGTCTTCGCTCCCTGCAGCGCTTTTTGGGCTTCGCCAATTATTATCGGAAGTTCATCAGGGACTTTTCCATGCTAGCCAAGCCTCTCACGGATCTGACCAGGAAGGGCAGTAATTCCCAGGTCTGGCCGCCCGAGGCCATCCGAGCTTTTGAGGCTCTAAAGTCCGCCTTTGTGTCGGCTCCGATTCTGTCTCATCCCAACCCTGGGTTGCCCTTTGTCCTCGAGGTGGACGCGTCTGAGACGGGAGTAGGCGCCCTTCTGTCTCAGCGTAGAACACCAGAGGGTCCTCTGCTTCCTTGTGGGTTTTACTCCCGGAAACTGTCTTCCGCGGAGTGCAACTACCAGATTGGTGACAGGGAGTTATTGGCCATCGTGCAGGCTCTTAAAGAATGGAGGCACTTGCTCGAGGGTTCGGTGGTTCCGGTCCTCATCCTGACGGACCACAAGAATCTGACCTACCTCTCTGAGGCCAAGAGATTGACACCACGTCAGGCCAGATGGGCTCTGTTCTTGTCACGTTTTAATTACGTGGTCTCCTACCTACCCGGTTCCAAGAACATCAGGGCTGATGCCTTATCACGGCAGTACTCCGACCTGTCCAGGGAGGAGTCGATTCCGACTTCGGTCATACCTCCGAATCAGATCCTGGCTGCCATTCGCACCAGCCTGACCTCTCCCCTGGGTGAGCAGATTTTGGCGGCTCAATCTGGTGCTCCCTCTGGGAGACCCAACGGCAGATGTTTTGTGCCTGAGGAGTTGCGCACTCGGTTGTTGCGAACCTACCATAGCTCCAAGACCGCGGGGCATCCTGGAAAGAATCAGCTGTCCTGGGCTGTTTCACGTCTGTTCTGGTGGCCTTCCCTACGTTCCGACATCGCCGCATATGTAGCGGCATGCTCCGTTTGTGCCCAGAGTAAGTCCCCTCGGCACCTTCCGTTGGGCCTTCTGCAACCCTTAGCCACCGGGGAGCGCCCATGGTCACACCTGGGGATGGATTTCATTGTGGACCTCCCTGCATCCCGAGGCCATACGGTCATTCTCATGATTGTGGATCGGTTTTCCAAAATGTGTCACTGTGTTCCTCTCAAGAAGTTACCCTCTGCACAGGAGTTGGCCACGATTTTTGCCAGGGAGGTCTTCCGGTTGCACGGTTTGCCCAAGGAGATTGTGTCGGATCGGGGGAGTCAGTTTGTGTCCAGGTTCTGGCGCGCCTTTTGCTCCCAGTTGGGGATTCATCTCTCCTTCTCCTCGGCCTACCACCCTCAGTCCAATGGGGCCGCAGAACGTTCCAATCAGGCCTTGGAGCAATTCCTTCGTTGCTATGTCTCCGATCACCAAGACAATTGGGTTGACCTCCTGCCTTGGGCTGAGTTTGCCAGGAACACGGCGGTGAACTCTTCCTCTGGGACGTCTCCCTTCATGGCCAACTATGGGTTCCAACCTGCCGTGTTACCGGAGGTATTCTCTCCCCAGGATATTCCGGCTGTGGAGGATCACCTTTCCGTCCTACGTGCTTCTTGGGTACAGATCCAGAAGTCCCTTGAGGTCTCTGCGCAGCGCCAGAGACTCCAGGCTGATCGCAGACGAGCGCCTGCTCCTTTCTACCAGGCCGGAGACCGTGTATGGTTGTCCACCCGCAACCTCAACCTTCAAGTGCCCACTCCCAAGCTGGCGCCTCGCTTTGTTGGTCCCTTCCGAGTGCTTCGCAGGGTAAACCCGGTAGCCTATGCCCTTGCACTTCCTCCTGGCATGCGGATCTCCAACGTGTTTCATGTCTCCCTGTTGAAGCCTCTGGTGTGTAATCGTTGCACTTCCTCGGTTCCTCGGCCTCGTCCGGTCCGAGTGGGCAATCGTGAGGAGTATGAGGTGAGCAATATCCTGGACTCACGCCTGGTCCGCGGTCGGGTGCAGTTTTTGGTTCATTGGCGTGGTTATGGTCCAGAGGAGCGTTCCTGGGTTCCCTCCGCAGATGTCCATGCTCCTGCCTTGCTCCGAGCCTTCCACGCACGCTTCCCTCAGAAACCGTTCTTTACTCCGCGGAGGAGGGGCCCTTGAGGGGGAGGTACTGTCATGGTCTTACCTTCTTGCTGTTCTCCTTCGTTTGACATGTGCTGGCGGCCATCTTGGTTTCTGGGTTTCTTGTAGCCTCCCACCCTGCGGCTCCTCCTTCCCACTGGGAGGAGCTGGATACCTAGCTCATATATATAGGAGGTCTGTGGCTTCAGTTCCCTGCTTGGTCCTCCTGTGTTCACATGCTACTAAGACTGCTGCTACTTCTGGTTCCTGTTCCTGGCTTCGTCTGACTACCCTGCTGGTTCCTGATCCTGGCTTCGTCTGACTACCCTGCTGGTTCCTGATCCTGGCTTCGTCTGACTACCCTGCTGGTTCCTGACCCCTGGCTTCGCAAAGACTCTGCATCGGTTTCGCCATCCGTTTGGACTTTTGCTTTATAGCTTGTTTTTCAATAAAGCTTTCTTATTTTCACTTATCTGTTGTTGTACGTCTGGTTCATGGTTCCGTGACATAGACGTGATCTAGAAGCTTCCTGTTATAGAAACTTCCTAGATGTGAACCTGTTCCATATATATATATATATATATATATATATATATATATATATATATATATATATATATATATATATATATATATATATATATATATATATATATATAATGTATGTATGTGTGTGTGTATATATATATATATATATATATATATATATATATATATATATATATATACACAAAATATATATTATAGAAAATATATATATTCGAGACAATATATATACTATGTATATATTATATACAATATATACATTATATACAATATATACATTATAGAATATGTTATATACCATATATTAGTGTATATAATAGGGAACAGGTTCACATCTCTGATCTTTCTATATAGATATAGATAGGCATACCCTGCTTTAAGTACACTCACTTTATATACAATCGTGAGTAAGGACACAGCTTGTTCAGCTTGCCATGACACTGCTCACAAACCATAAGTGACAGGGATAACAAACTTAGGGAGCAACGAGAGGGTACCCAGGACTACACCATATCCATTTTGTGGCTGGGCAGCTTGCCTAGGTAATCTATCATGTCATAGTCCTGGATCCCCTTAACATGCTCCCACATGGTTTCGGAGTAAGGCTATGTCAATGTGGCCAAAATTTACAATGGAGCTGGTGTATTTTCATGCATTGAGAAAAGAAAAAAGGGATTGCTTCACTTTAAGTACATTTTCAGTTTACATACATGCCCTGGTCCCATTGTGTACTTAAAGTGGGCTATGCCTGTATATAGATAGATTTGATTAGTTTCAACGTTTACACAAAATGAAACACAATTATCTGTGACAGATTGCTCTGACGCTTTGGAATCTGTCTAGATAAAGACAAATGTATTGACCCTTTTCATATATGCAAGATTAGAAACATTATTATATTCCCTAAATGCATAATGCCAAAAATTATTGCCTTACATACATCCATACACACTGCAAGCTCGGCCCCGTTTGTCTTGTCTGACACTCTTACCATCATAAGCTGGATCTGCACACAGCAGCTAATTGGTTCACCTGAGATGGAATCAGTGATCCCAAAAATCTGGAATGGTCATGTCTTCAAAGGATTGCCTTGAACAAATCACCTCTAAAAGAAACACATGAGTGTATAATCACTTTTCTTAATGGATCACATTCCCAACACACCCATCTCACACTGCCATATGATAATGAATGGGGGTGTCCATTGCAAGTTAAATACACCCCCAGATCACATTGCTTTGTTAATTTACAGATCTAACTGGAATTTGATGGCACTGCTGTGAACCACTATGCCATCAAATTCTGCTGGGGACCTTTAAAAAGGATTATGTGTGATTGTGTGGATAATTATGCCACCTTAAATTTGCATCTCCCACATACCATGTGCAACTCTTGCAGGAATTGCGAATCAAGGATAATTCAGCACAGCATAATGAACAGACACATTGAGGAGTGTAGGAGCACAGCGTCAGATTCCCCAATCACACTATGGGGTTTTAACTCCTCCATAATTTTGCCACTTTGGAAACCAAGTGCTTACTTTATGTATACTTTTTAGACGGAACTCCAATTTCTAATAGGGTGATATCATTGCATGAGATTTCCCCTCACTTCCTGTCTTAGTGTCACCAAGACAGGAAGTGAGGGGAATATCACTGTGGGGAAATAGCTTGCAATTGTTGCCTTATAATGTCCATAGTATATATAAAAGGAAAGAATTGCTGGCTATATCCCCACGGGAGATTCCCTCATTTCCTGTCGTGGTGACACCAAGACAGGAAGTGAGGGGAAATCTCATGCAATGATATAACACTGTTACATGTTCTAGTTATGTAGCAAACTTAAGAATATACAAAGCAAACCTCTTTTTTTTCCATTTTGGCAAAATCATGGATTAATTACAAAACTATCTTTGTTTGTCCCGTGGCTTGCAGGAAAAACATTTTGCCTTGATTCCACCATCAACACAGACAGGGGAAACCCTCCTGCGGAGCCATTGTGTTCACCCGGTGCTGCCCCTGCCAGGAAAACACAGTGATTATTGCTAGTGGCTACAAGAGATGCTAGCGATAAGTGTGTGTAAAATCTGACAGACTGGTTGTACGTTGTCCTCCAGGTGATCGAGCAATCCACTTGGGTACCTTCAGCCTGGCCATACATAGTTTAAATCTGCATCTCAAATGAAGCAATCCCATTTACATATAACACTCCATAAAGGAGAATTGAGGGGCTTATCAGGTCTGCGTCAAAAATTAACAGCCACACCCAATCAGACAGCTCATGTTAAAAGGGACCTGAAAAGCAATCTGCATGGCTTGCTTTTCCAAGCATTGGCTAGTTTAGTGAGCCTGGACTAATAACAGTCACTGTAATGCTACCCATACTGCTGTCCTTTTAACATGGTGACAAAAGTTGATACCTATGCTACATGTGTGTAAAGTTACTTTCACCCTGCTAAATGGACAGCAATAAGGTTGTAAATACAGTGACTGCCTGTCCCCCCCTGATAGCGGCCCTGGGTGTGTCATGAAAGGCCAATTGAGAAAATGGCTATATCATGTAGAGGAAATCACCAGTGTGGGGCAACCTATGTCATGGAGGTAGATTTGGACATCGATGTATATGTATCACCAGAAATGGAATTCTTTGTTCTACAATATCTCAAAGACGACCTAGCATGTTATTTGAAGACTGTACTATTTTGGACATACTTGGACTCAAACATACACTGCTCTTTCCACAGCTCCTCCTCCTCTGGGGGTATGATAAGGTGAACATGCATCTTCACCAAAAGCACAAGATGATGTGTCGTGTCCGGATGAGGCTGCAGCGGAGATTTCAGTTCCAGGCTGATATGGTGGATCTGCAGCGGGCCTGGAGTGATGCCAAAAGGCGCTCACCCAGGCTCCTGCTAAAGGGTGTGGAGCAAATCTCCGGTAAGTAAAAATATACATTACATGTGACCAGATAGGTTACAATTTTTTGGGTAGGTGGACATGTGTTTAGCTATGCAACAACACTAATACCAACACCCCCCCCCCCCCTCCCTCTCGCTCCTACCTTTCCTACCTCCATCAAGTGTCTCTTCACAACCTTTAATACTACTATGTACATTCGTATTTTTTATGTTTCTTTTTTTTCTTCTGCTTCTAGCCAAAGCGGACGGCCGGCACCCTCTTGTGCTTTTGGTGAAGAAGGGGAGGAGGAGGACGGCCACACTCCAATATGCCTTCAGAGACAGCGAGCCATTTGAGCAGCTGAAAATTGTGGATCGTAAGTAGAAAATAAAAATGGTAGAAATTTCAAATCTCTAATCACATTTTACAGAGCCCCCTTTACATCGGAGTCTCCAGACTTACTACACTGTAAGAGGGAAGTGTGAAGACTCTGATGTAAGGAGAGTTCTGGGAACCATTATTTGAGGGGGGAAGCTGTGGACTCTGGTGTAAAAGGGAACTCTGTGGTCCCCAAAGCTCCCCCATACATCTGAGCTTACAGAGACCCTCTTACACTTCCCTTCCTCAGTCCACCACAGTCAAGGGCACAACAAGTCCCACTGCAGAAGGCTACCTGCTTGGACTTGTAATGCTCTCTGTAGGGGAATGAGGAACTACTGCCTGCTATGCTAAGACTTGTAGTGCCCTCTGTTAGGGACTAAGGATTCCTCAGTCCTCAACATTCTAGGGCACTATAAGTCTCAGCATAGTGGGCTGTCATACCTCAGTCCCTCACAGCTCGGGTCAAAAACAACACAGTTAAACATCTAAAGGACAACTCCAAACAAAAAACTACCAATAATGGACAGAGTCCATATGCTCTATAATGTCAAAGACCCGCTACCACTCACCTTCCACCTCCGGTGCTGTCATTGTGTAGGGCAAAGGGCTCCATCTACACCATGTTTGGCTTTCAGGTCAGATAGGCAGGACTTGCTCAGCTCCACTCTCTTCCCTGGCAATTGACTCTGGCGTCATTGTGGATCTTTCCTCCTCTAGAAAACACCCAGGGGCCCTCTCCTTGTCCCCCAGCCACCCAGGGCCTTCTTCTCCTCCTCCTCCACCAACCATTTTCAGACTCTTCCAAATTCCCTGGGGCTACTCAATCCCTTTGCATAGTGGACACCACAAATCTATGACCAGCCTGCAAAATATCAAGTCTGGGCCTGGTTACCTGTATGTTCCGGGTCCAGGGCGGAGCTCTCCTCCCAGAGCAACAACTGATGATAGCAGAGTGAGTTGACTGGCCAGTCACTTCCTACTGGTGCAGGTACACACCTACCGATTCCTCCACATCTTAGGATAACATGATCAGACGGCCAATCCCCAGTCAGAGAAGGAGGAGTAAGTGTCAGCGGACAACAGACACCTGGCAGACGCAGTGAAGGGACTGCAGCAAATTTTATATCCGAGGATTGAAAGCAATCTTTTACTTGGGAGATTTCCCTGACTGCGCCCTTCGAAATGTTGGTGCTCCGCCACTGGCCGCAAGGCCCCTGTAGGTGCGAGGCCTTAGGCGCCCGCTTAATTTGCATGGTGCCCTCCTGTTTTAAAACATGGTCAATGCATCTCATTGGTGTAAGTGCACTTCTATGTTCTGAATTGTAGGGGCATTGAGTATGGTGCTAGCATGGTGAGAGGTTACTGCCTATTTGTGTCCATAAATAATATATAATGTTTTTCTTTTATTTTAGAAACCAGTGATCAGGATGTGGAGGCTCAGCCTTCTCAGGCCCCCTGTAAGTAATGTGGATGTGCTGGTGTGTTGTGTATTAGGTCGAACTTGGAGGAATGATTGTTTGTTTTGTTTTCTTTTGTGGTTGATGTAACTTCAGCAAGAGAGGAGCCTCAGGCAGGGCCAAGTCGCCTGGATCCGGGCCAGGAACACATTGGTGCCCAAGAAGAGGCCAATTGGTCTGAACCGGATGAGGACCTGGGCTCTCCTCAAATGGGAAGTAAGTATTCTACATGTGTTTGTGTGTTCAATGTGTCCTGGGAAATCTAAGGGCTGTAATATCTATATTTTGCCATTGGGGTTATGTAGCAGCTGACATTGAGGATGTTAGTTGTGGAGGACTGGTGAAGAGGGGCTGCTGCTTACCCAGTCCAAAGTAACTACTACCTTCAATGTTTCCCAACTACTTTCTGTGTGCCTTTATCAAATAGCTTTGGTTCAAGGATTGTATTTGTGTCTTTGTGTTTCTAGGAGATATGACGCCATCCCCCCATGAAGGGACACCATCCCCCCATGTAGGGTCTCCCCCATCCTCCCCCACTCCAGGCTCCCCTGAACTAGTCTGTAAGTACCTAAAATTAGATTCTCACATGAATTGTGTGTGCTAGGATGATGTGTATCTAGGATAATCTAAGTTGGAGTCTAAGCAAGTGTAGTTTTGCTATATGTGACAGGAAGGTTGGTCATGAAACACTCTTGCTTAACCTTCATGTTTGAAAGGTGGTTTTGGGGAGCTTTACAGGACATGTTATCTTTTGTAAGTTATCTCAAGCCACCCTATTCTAAATTGGTGTTAGTTTCTCTACATTGGAAATGGTGTGCTTTGTACTTGTAAATTTTTTGTGGACATTGTAATTTAATCATGTCCTGATTTAGTCCACACTGAAAATGTGTGTTTGTCAATCTTTCATAAATACTCTTCCTCGGTAATGTACCACATTCCAGTTCACAATTTGTGTTCTTTTTGTGCAGTTTCTCCAGAGCCAGCCACGCCATCCACTTCAGGGGCCCAAAAAAAACCTGATGATGGTAAGTTGTGTGCTTTTCCAGTAATGTGTCTACTTAGTAAGTGGAGAAATGCTAACTGTGTATGTCCCCGCTCAGGCTTCAAGTTGTTCTAAAGGCAGCAGGTTCTTTATGTGAATGCATTCTATGCATTAGTATTCCAAGTGATAGGTGTGCATATTCCCCCTAAGACTTACTGGGACCATTTTTTACGGTCCAAATTTTTGCACTAATACTTGTCTGGAACAGACTCCCCCTCCTCCTTAACTGAGGTGACAGCATGCCAATATTGCCTCCTGATGCTGTCACTCCTAATCATTGAGACCATTGGAAGGGAGGGGGGCAAGGCTGGCTCACAGCCTAGTGCCTGAACAGGCACAGGGTGCTTGGCTTCATCTCATGTGCCTCCATAGCAAGCTGCCTGCTGTGGGGTCAAACAACAGGAGGGAGGTGCCTAGAGGTGTGTACAGGGGCCATGTAAAAAGGAGGATTGTTATTTCTCTTGTCCCCAAAAACCTAGAGAGTGTAAGTCTAACCTGATTAGTTTTCCGCAGCCCTCCCAAAATGATATGTTTCCAACACTTAGAACAGGCAGGGCTGAGGCACCAAAAACATCTGAAAAACACAATCAGCACAAAAGCAGGGAGTACGTATCCTTAACGCTACAAGCTTCACCCAGAAGAATGACGCTTGACCTGTACAAATCTGCATCACCACCATATCAATGTCTAAATAAAACGTTCAGGGAAGTGTGGAGGGGTAAGGAGTGGGTGTTAGAGCGTTTTCATGACTGCGTAACCTACAGTTAGCGTGAGTCCATTTGTTGAGAAACTTTTTCTTCTCTCTTAACACAGCTGGGATGGCGGAAAATAAAACGGTGGAGCAGACACATGTACTCCGGCCACAACTGGCCCTCCGAATTCCAAAGGGTAAGTCTCTACTATGTGTCAGGTTCAATCTATAGACAGTAAGAGGGAGAGAGAACGCTACACAAACTCCAATGGTGATAGAGATAAATGTGTGCACATGTATCGTGTTGACCAATTGAACCCAAAACACCTTACATTCTTCTAAATGATTGCTTGTGTTGACATGAAGAAAAGCCTTTTACTTAGCTTTGGTGGAACTGCTACTAACATTCCAAGCCATCTTATGTAACCTTTTGAACAATTTGCTGTGAAAGTTTGAGTTTAAGGTTTACACCAGCAATTTAGCATATTTGCTTCAGAGTGTTGATAAAAGCCAACCAATAGACTCCTAAGCATATTTGTTGAGGCACATTAATTACAATCGTTGTTTGGATCATTTTGCATAAAACTAATTGTCATGTCTTTTTCTACCCAGGACACACCCACCTCACCTATGAGGTCCTTTTGGAATATGTTACGTGGTGCATAGAACGAATTTTAGTTTTGGAACACACTTATGGGGCGGATCCAGACCCTCAGGAGCCATTTGTGAGGAATGTGTCACCCTTAAAAAGATTGTAGTTTTTATTTTTTAATTTGTTGTGTTAATTTTCCAATGTTTTTTAAATGTCACATTTCTACATTCTAAAAAAAAATATACCAAAAAAAGAAAAAAATTAAAAACCCTTTTTTTTGGGACCCAAAAAAACCAAAAAAACAAAAAAAGCCTTGTTTTTGGCAACCAAAAAAAATATAAAAAGTTAAAAAAAAACCTTTTTTTGGGACCCAAAAAAACAAAAAAAAACAAAAAAAGCCTTGTTTTTGGCAACCAAAAAAAATATAAAAAGTTAAAAAAAACCCTTTTTTTGGGACCCAAAAAAACAAAAAAAACAAAAAAAGCCTTGTTTTTGGCAACCAAAAAAAATATAAAAAGTTAAAAAAACCCTTTTTTTGGGACCCAAAAAAACAAAAAAAAACAAAAAAAGCCTTGTTTTTGGCAACCAAAAAAAAAAAATGTTTACAAAAAAGCCTTGTTGTTTTTGGCAACGGAAAAAAACAAAAATGTTTACAAAAAAGCCTTGTTGTTTTTGGTAACAAACTAAACCAAAAATGTTTACAAAAAAGCCTTGTTGTTTTTGGTAACAAACTAAACCAAAAATGTTTACAAAAAAGCCTTGGTGTTTTTGGTAACAAACTAAACCAAAAATGTTTACAAAAAAGCCTTGTTGTTTTTGGTAACAAACTAAACCAAAAATGTTTACAAAAAAGCCTTGTTGTTTTTGGTAACAAACTAAACCAAAAATGTTTACAAAAAAGCCTTGTTGTTTTTGGTAACAAACTAAACCAAAAATGTTTACAAAAAAGCCTTGTTGTTTTTGGTAACAAACTAAACCAAAAATGTTTACAAAAAAGACTTGTTTTAGTGAAAACCTCAAAAAAAATTTTGGAACACAAAATATGTTTATCTAAATAAAATTAAAGTATGTTGCTCTTTGCAACACAAATGTTACATTGGCAATTTAGTTCATTCTATTATATATTGTAATATATTTTTTGTACGCTACAGTTGGTAGACACCCACATGTGTTATTAAAAAATTTATTTTATTACCCAAGTTTTCTTTTTGGTGTACACATCGAATGTCTTTTGTGTTGTATTTGTTTAGTCGAGTGGTGTGGTCTGTAATTGTTAGTATGTTGGCTTTGGTTTATGTTAGCCTTGAGACTTGTTTTGAAGCTACATTTGAAGGGAGACCTTTTCTTGGGTCGTTATGTGAACATTGAGTTATCTAAATTTACATGAAATCATATGTTTGGAGATCGAGAAGCACGTGTGTATAAATGCCTACATTAACCAGGGCCATTACTTGGCCACCAACACTCCTAAAAAACCAAAGAGCAAACACAAACTAATCATTTTGCATAAAATTTTATTTCATCCCCAAAAGAAGCACTATAATAAATCATATTGTGCCACCCTCAAATTAAAAAAAAAAATGGCCCAACAAATTGGCCAATGTAACAATCATTAACAAAACTAAACCAAATTAAACAAAAAAACAAAAAATTAAGTTGGTGGTGGTGCCTGAAGCAGTGTGGTGAGCACTGTTAAGGTTCCTGCCATCAAATGGTGGGCCAATAGTTCCATCTGGTCTGGGGTTAGCTGTAGAGTTGTGGTCAAGTGGCCCATTAGGATCATATCTTGTGTCTGAGGCTGCTGATGATGCAGGGTGTTGAACCTTGGAAATGTCCCAGACAGAAGATGTTGTGCCAATAGTCTCATCTGCTCTGGGGTCAGCCTAAGAATTTGGGCAACGTGTGCCATTAACATGAGATGGGATCGTTGCTGCTCCAAGGCTATTTGATGCTGCTGGTGGTGCAAGGGTTGTGAAGATGTGTGGGGAGTGGTGGTTGATTGGTTGTTGTGGTCCACGGTGCGGGGGCAAACGACATGTCGCATTGGTGACAAAAAAGAAGAACGGCCTGGGGAGGAGTGAAGTGATAAAGGTGTGGAGGGAATGTAGTCAGGTGGAAGGGGTACTGTGGAACCAGTGCGCATTGAGGTTGTGCAGGAGGATTGCTCATTGAGGGGTGTGGGAGTCCGAACGGAGTGTGAAGTGCTAGGAGTGGCTACAGGAGGAATTGTCCCATCCCCAGCTGCCTGACAAGTGGCCAACACTGGCATTACCCTCCCACTACCACAACCTGCAGTGGCAGGTGAGTGAGATGTTTGGGAGGGCTCTGCCAATGGGGCATCTTCAGATCCAAACAGGCATTGGCGTGTGGCCAGCACCTGAGTGTCAACACTTTGCCGATCCCGTTGATGCTGGTCTGCTAAACTTACCAAGCTGTTACGCATATCCTGTTGAACCTGTAACATATCCTGGTGAACCTGTACCATTGTTGCTACAGATTCCTGTATGAGCCCGAGCAGACGTACTGCCTCAGTAGATTGCTGAGTACGCCTCCTTAACTCATTTTGGACCTGATACTCATCAAGCAGCCTCTCGGCTACATCCAGCATAGATGGACGAAGTTGGGTAGGTGACAATCCCTCTGCATCTAAGGCTACCTGAAAGCAGAAGAAATAGACCAAATCATTATCAAACATCATGACTAAATATTTCAGATTAGTTTGACAACTTAACACCCCAAGCAGAACGTTGAAAAGTTTGATGTGCTTCTAATGAGTACTTGTTCATTGTAAGATTATCCAAGCTAGCAACACTTCTGATAATGGGTACATATTATATTGGTAGGACTAATATGACAAAGGCAAAAAAGATTCAACATGAAGGTGTTCCCAATTAACCCTGGTGTGGTAGGTTGTTTATGCTTTTGGTAAATCTGTTACTACACCAATGACTTTATACATCTACGTATGTTGTCTAAAATCTTGCCATCAATCGGCTAGAGGACAACCCAACCAAACGATACCCATGAATTTGGACCTGGAAAATCAAAGACGGGCCGGACTTTAAAGATCCTGGATGTTTTTGGAACATTAGTGGCACACCAAATTATAACATAATTCCCTGATGTTCAAGATAGAACTCTTGTTGTGCTGGTGCATCGTCAGAATGTCATAGCACTAATTTAACACACACAATGTAAGCCACATCTAGTCCAAAATCAATGCTACCATTGAAATGTTACATGTGCACCTTGTTCCCTTATATCACATACCACAGCACTGGATGCAGAATCGTCGCCAGCTCCTGATCCAACTCCAGCTGCAACGTCAAGAGGGGCCTGATGTTCTTTTAAAAACAAAAAAAAAAAAAACATGTTTAGTACATAACCTTAGTCAGTAATGATTATGGCCAGATTGCCCTCCTAGCTTCATGAATGAAGCATTGAGGCCAAACATTCAAAAGTGCTTTCCTGGGCTCATAGGACACTTGCTAAACCCTCCCAAAGGTTAAGAAGGCTTGGTCTGCCTACTAATGACGGCACCCATTAATGCTGTCAACTGTGTTTTGCAGGGTAAACATCTAAAAGGCAACACTCTTTCATAAGAAAAAACATGTGTGTTAATGGGGTTAATAAGATTCCAAAAAACATTATTTGGCTAGACATACCAACACCTTCCTCCAGGCCTAGCTGCACTGGGTGTGTTCCCTGCTGCGGATCTTCTGTAAAGGACATAGCAATATGAGCTATCTTGGAAAAAAAAAACATCTACATTGTTTGGCACAGTATGATATTGGACCTACCAGGAGGAGGGTCAGCACTGATGTCAACACCTGTGAGTCCGTCTGGTTCGCCAAGCTGCATGGGCTGTGGAGGGGCTGAGATCCGTGCTACAGATGAACAAATTGCAGGTTGGGGAAAACAAAAAAAGGACAATTGGAAGGGCAAGTATCACATTCTATTAATGTCACACATAGGATAGTAGTTAATCTTTTCCAAACAACTCACACAATTGACATCCAAGATAATATCCTACCTCGGTGCAAAGCATCCGAATCTAAGTCCTCTCTGGTAAAGATGGTATCAGGTCCTATGATGTTCAAGAAAGGTAATTGATAATCCCAGAGAGAACTTCGTGCACGTTCATCCAGCCGACCTTGTCGGTCATAAAGACCCTCCGCAGCCCATGCAATTAGCTTCTTCCGAACGGACCCACAGATGTCGTTGACCTTCTTCCGCACACTGTCACGGTGGCGAGGTGCTTCACCCAGTGCATTTACAGCATCCCGGATTTCATCCCACAATCTGTTCTTCTCTGTTACTGAGTAAGACGCGGCCCTGGTCCCATGTATCGCCTGATATCTGGCCATATAGGCGTGGACCAGGGCACAGCACTGATTGTGGGTGAAACGGGGAAGCCGGGATAATGTGGACAAGCTGACTCTGGTGGACGGACCCGCTCCAGGACTACTGTCAGAAGAGCCAGCTTGTCCACTTGGTGTGTTACCACCTCCCCCGGCTTCCTCCTCCGGGATGGGGATGGTGGACTCCCTCATGGATACAGCTGGAGCCTCCCTCACACCAGAGCCAGACGATCTGCCCACCCTGCCCCCCCTGCCCCCCCTGCCCACCCTGGCCACCCTGGCCACCCTGGCCACCCTGGCCACCCTGCCCCTTCTCATCCTTCCAGTGGGTGGGGCCATGGGAGCACGAGGTGGGCAGAGAATCTGGCTGTCCAGAAACAGCAGCAAAGAGCCCCAAACTCCTAAATCTGAAATGACAAAAGAGAAAACAGAAAAAACAGGATTTGCAGATTGCTCTTCATATACAGTATAATTAGTGAACAGTTACAGAACACACTTACCTAATGGCACAAACAGACTTGGTGGTGGTGGTGGTGGTGGTGGTAGTAGTGGGCAAAGAGCAGAAGAGGCTGCAAAGAAATGGAAAAAAAAAACACATAAGAAAACGCATATGGGTACAAATCACACGAGGCCCTCCAAACACTTACCTAATGGCACAAACACGGTGGTGGTGGTGGTGGTGGCAAAGAGCAGAAGAGGCTGCAAAGAAATAGAAAAAAAAAACACATAAGAAAACGCATATGGGTACAAATCACACGAGGCCCTCCAAACACTTACCTAATGGCACAAACACGGTGGTGGTGGTGGTGGCAAAAAAAGCAGAAGAGGTTGCAAAGAAATGTAAAAAAAAAAATAAGAAAACGCATATGGGTACAAATCACACGAGGCCCTCCAAACACTTACCTAATGGCACAAACACGGTGGTGGTGGTGGTGGTGGTGGCAAAAAAAACAGAAGAGGCTGCAAAGAAATAGAAAAAAAAAACACATAAGAAAACGCATATGGGTACAAATCACACGAGGCCCTCCAAACACTTACCTAATGGCACAAACACGGTGGTGGTGGTGGTGGTGGCAAAAAAAGCAGAAGAGGTTGCAAAGAAATGTAAAACAAAAAATAAGAAAACGCATATGGGTACAAATCACACGAGGCCCTCCAAACACTTACCTAATGGCACAAACACAGTGGTGGTGGTGGTGGTGGCAAAGAGCAGAAGAGGCTGCAAAGAAATGGAAAAAATACACATAAGAAAACGCATATGGGTACAAATCACACGAGGCCCTCCAAACACTTACCTAATGGCACAAACACGGTGGTGGTGGTGGTGGTGGCAAAAAAAGCAGAAGAGGCTGCAAAGAAATGGAAAAAAAAAACACATAAGAAAACGCATATGGGTACAAATCACACGAGGCCCTCCAAACACTTACCTAATGGCACAAACACAGTGGTGGTGGTGGTGGTGGCAAAGAGCAGAAGAGGCTGCAAAGAAATGGAAAAAATACACATAAGAAAACGCATATGGGTACAAATCACACAAGGCCCTCCAAACACTTACCTAATGGCACAAACACGGTGGTGGTGGTGGTGGTGGCAAAAAAAGCAGAAGAGGCTGCAAAGAAATGGAAAAAAAAAACACATAAGAAAACGCATATGGGTACAAATCACACGAGGCCCTCCAAACACTTACCTAATGGCACAAACACGGTGGTGGTGGTGGTGGCAAAAAAAGCAGAAGAGGTTGCAAAGAAATGGAAAAAAAAAACACATAAGAAAACGCATATGGGTACAAATCACACGAGGCCCTCCAAACACTTACCTAATGGCACAAACGCGGTGGTGGTGGTGGCAAAAAAAGCAGAAGAGGCTGCAAAGAAATGGAAAAAAAAAACACATAAGAAAACGCATATGGGTACAAATCACACAAGGCCCTCCAAACACTTACCTAATGGCACAAACAGACTTGGTGGAGGGGGGGTGGTGTAATCCTTTATAGGCAAAAGGAGGCTGCAAACATTAAACATACATGAGAAATCGCATGACCTACATACATGCACATAATAAATTACAGTTATCAGGAAAGCAAAAATGGTGTCTTTGGAAGCTGGGAAGGTAAGGGGGCAGGTTTAGATGCCAAATCTAGACTGCACACCTTTAACAAACATGAGAAAACACATGTCCAAACCACATGCACATGGGGCCAACTGCCAATGATTAAAAGACACTTGAGGGGTTCCCAAGCTATTGTGGGTTGGAGGGGATTCACCATAGACAACTTAAGCACACCCAAGATAAGTACAAATTCTCTCCTTCCTTTTTTTTGGGAGAGAGAGATACAATTGTCTTACCTCCAGATAATGTAGGTTGTGGGTCACAGGGTCTTGCTAGCACATAAGAAACATCGATCTATAACATCCAGCAGCCATATTGGCCATGTGCTCCTTTTATAGCTGGCTCACAGGTGTGATAATTAGCGGCCGTTTCTATATATATCTGCGCATTCGCGAATTTGCGCGTTCAAAATGGAGGACGATATCCCAGACGCATTAGATGGTGCAATGCTGGCATTTATCGGTGCCTTGTTTGAGGAGGCCCTGGCACAGGAGGCAGCAGAAGGTGGGGAAGCTGCAGCAGAAGGTGGGGAAGCTGCAGCAGCAGCAGCAGCACCTCCAGCAGCAGCACCTCCAGTCCGTGTGCCCTTACCTCGCCAGCCACGCATTTTTGCTCCAAGGATCTATTTGGACAAGCTGCGGGATTCTGATGTCAGGAGGAAGTTCCGGCTCGAGCGAGGAACTATTCTACACCTCTACCAGCTCATAGCAGACAAAATTGACCCGGACACACAGCGCGGCCATGCGGTGCCCGGCATGGCCAGATTGCTGGCCACTTTGTATATTTTAGGGCGTGGCAGCTTCCAAGCCACTTCGGGAAGTATCATGGGCATTAGCCAGCCCACAGTTTCAAGGGTGTTCATGTTGGTCATTAATGCCATAGTGGATATAGTGCCCAATTTTATCCACTGGCCACAGAATGAAAATGAGTGGAATGAAGTCAAGTTGGGTTTCTACCTGCGGGCACACATGCCGCAAATCCTAGGGGCAATCGATGGCACCCACATAGCCATTAGGCCACCAAGGAGCCACGAAAGTGAGTACCGGAACCGCAAGCAGTACCACTCTGTGAACGTCCAATTAGTGTGTGACGCCAAACAGCGCATCATGAGTGTCAACACTGGTCACCCAGGGTCGTGCCATGATTCCAGTATGTTAAGAACCAGTACTCTGTACAAGGTGTTTGAAAGTGGACAAATGCCCGAAGGGTGGCTTATTGGTAAAGTATTTTGTCTTAACAACATAAACTGTAAGATTACATAGACATAGGAATAAGCTACATCGGTGTACACCCTGATTTAAGCAAAGCCTACCTAAAATGGATGTGTTAGGAGTTGTCAGGCTGTTCACACACAACCAGATCAGCAGCTTAGCAGCTCACAAAAGAAAGATTTGCAAAGTTGTCTTTGAGTCCAATGAAGGTGGTTAACCAATGTGTAAATGGTGTCCTCTAGCCACCCAAAGAAAACCTACAAATGATTCCAATGGTATTGCCATATCCCCAAAGTACTTTGCATAAGTGAGTCAATATTGGTTTCCTCACTCTAGTTGCAGATATATTCCAGAAGTAAGACCTAGGCTAATGTAATAGGAACAAAATAGGGGCCAAGTTGTAACTTGCAAGAGAAACCCACCACTTTGTGTGTCCTTTTTCCCATTTGTATTAGTGATTTAGGCAGTTAGACAGAGTTGAGATGTTTCATATGATTTTTTGCAAACAGACGAGCAGGTTGTTTAGTAAAATGCCTAATTGTCTCCCATTTTGAGGAGTCATCTAAAGTCACATGATAGGAAGAACTAATGTATATTTTTCTTATTTTTCAGGGGATGCTGGTTACCCGCAGCTGACGTGGCTGATGGCTCCAATCAGGTACCCCCAGGGCCCAGCAGAGAGGAATTACAACAGGGCCTTGCGGAGAAGCCGGAGTATCATTGAGTTGACCATAGGTCTTCTCAAATCCCGGTTTCTCTGCTTGGCCCGGCCTGGGGGTGAACTCCTGTACTCTCCTACAAAGGCTTCCAAGATCATCCTGGCGTGCTGCGTGTTGCACAACATGTGCGTTGCCCGGGATGAATCTTGGGAGCTGACGGAGGAGAGGGAGCCAGAGGTCCGTCAGCCGGCGGCCCCCAGGCGGCGGAGCACCGCTGCCGGTATGGCCACCCGGAATACCCTGGTTGCTAGCCACTTTACATGTAAGTACTGTAACCGGTCAAGATAGGGCATGTGTATTAATTAGCTAGTTAGCAGAGGTGCCACTCACAGGGAGACAGAGGGTCATTATCATCTGCCAATGACACTTGCCATTGTAGATAAAGTGTAGTCAACATTGGTAAAATTGTGTTACTTGAGCAAAAACATGCACCTCTAACCATAAACATGTTGGTATTGTGAATAGTGTAAAGGGCTGAGAAGAGCTGGCAGGTGTTTATTTGTGTCTATGCCACCTGTGTAGTTATTGATAACATGAACGGCTGCTTGGTATCTTATGGTGTTGTAATTTTCCAGAACATCAACATCTTGGAATCATGGCACGTACCATGGGAAGCCTGTGGTGATGGGCTGTCTGGCGTCACAGGTGTGTATTCAAATGTTTACATTAATGATTTCTGGTTTGTGTAAGTTGGCATAAAATGTGTTATTTCACTCGTGATGTCGAAATTAAATGAAGTTCAGAATGAAGCAAACAGGCATTAAGATGTGATTTTCATAATGAAATGTCTTATCCTTTGTTTTATTTTTCCAGGAGTGGTACTGCTTGCGGGTGTAGGTGGTAGAAACCCACCTTGATGGACTCCACTCATCTTCTTTTGTGGTCAGTGGATATTTGGTAAGGCACATGGCCAATGACCAACATGAACACCCTGGAACTTCGAAAGTGGCTTGGAAGCTGACCAGCAACCTTGCCATGCCTGTCCCCTATGAGCTGGTAGAGGTGCAGAATGGATTCTGAACTCTGCCGGAAGTTGTGGAAGACATCAGAATCCCGTAGCCATGGAGCAAAGATCGTGGTCTGGCGCTGTAAAGGCACACGGACTGGAGAGTGACAATATTATTTTGCTGCATCCCTCCTTCTGCTGTCATTCTCAAATAAATAAAGACTTTAGAATTGAACATGTGTTTTTTTGTTTTGTGTGGGTGCCTACAGACAAAAGGGCCATCCACACTGTAAGATTTAGAGAAGACTTTATCCTTCAGATTGACATTTTCTATGTAGTGCAAGGGCCTGCCTGATTGCATCCAAATTGAAAGTGTTGAGGTTTGAGCTTATATTATATGGTTTGGTTAAGTCTACAGGAAAAAGTCTAGACAAATTGTTAGTGTATGGCCCATTAAGCTGCCAAGGCCGGAGTTTTGCACTTTGCATGCTGCTTGTACTGGTGATGTGAGGGGTTGTAATGTAGAGTAGGGATGTGACAGTGTTGTGTTGAGGTGTGAGGCAAATGTAGTGTTGGACTATGAGGGTCTGTGTTGTTGAAATATGGAGAGAGTCCAATATCAGACACCTATGTTTATTGGTCAAGAAATTGTAAGAACCATGGTAAATATGTAAAGAATTGCATCTCGATAAAACTAGGACCACACTCATAAAATCAAAATTGTGTTGTTTCCATTGATGTGCTTGAAATTTGGGTAGGACACCCCCCCCCCCCCCCAAATTCAAGATAGTTAAAAAAAACTGTTAGAAAAAATGAGAGTGAAAAGAGATCCCAAGTGTAGTGATGTGATTTGAACCCATGACGTTGTTAACTGCAGTGAAGTTGCAAAGCACTTAGCTATTGTGCAGAATAAAGCTGTATGGTGGAAAAAAAGGAGTGTGTTAAGGCTAAAAAGCACATATAGCTAAAGAACTAAACATTGTATGGAATGTGGGAAGAAGACCATGGTAAAATTGTGAGGTTTCATCTTGCCCTGAAGTAGGGTAGGGGTTTGGTCACTTGCCTTTGGTACTTTCAATCATAAGATCCATTTGACACACAGACAAGATCAAAAAAACACTTAAAATGGTGTAAGCTTGCAAGCGCTTCTGAGTGTAACATTATTTAGCAATATATATGATGTAATCCGTTACATTTTAGCAATATAAACAAAAAAAGAAAATAAAAAAAGTAGGTGGAGATGGTAAGCCTCGAACCTACAGCAGAGGGAGATGAATTACAGACGTGTGATGTGTGCACTAATCCACTAGCCCACATCGCTATGTGAAACTGCTATAAGCACGAAGACATAAGTTTGCGAATTGGCGAAGCCGCGATCGTAAGTGAATCCCGCTGACGGCGGAATTCATTATTGCTGTTTCACTAGCCAATTCGCCGCAGCGCCAGTTAATTGATTTGAACGCGGCGAAACTGAAACACGTCATAGATGTTTGAAGCTGCAGTTTCTTTAAATCCGGCCCACAGTGTCAATACGTATCTTCATTTATAGATCAGCATACAGCATACTTATGTGGTTTTAATGTATGCATATGATTACCCATCTCTTATTTTATTATGAAATGTAAATTATTTAACTTATTTTAAGAGTACAACCAGCACAATTGCAGCACCTTATACACATATAAAGATTTTTTACTGCACAATTTAAGCACATAGATGTATGCAACACAAGCGGTTTACACATAAAGGCAGCAAACAGGTGGTAACAACCCACTATACCACAGCACAGGCTGCGCATAAATATTCTTGAGGGCTATTGGTAACAAGATCCCTAACCTCCCTTCCTGCCACTAGGTATGCGCTGTTGATGTAATAACATTCTTATTACAAACTATTCCCACATCTGTCACCCCCAAAAGGTCTATCACAGCAGCTACCCTTCTTATACCACTAAACTTTTAAATACATATTGGCGCGAGTGTTTTTTCTATTCACAAGTGCATTGGGTTGAAGGGAGCACGCACGCTGGTCTCTGCATTGATTGGGGGACAATGCTGTGGCACTCTGCAATCATTGGGGTACAATGCTGTGGGCACTCTGCAATCATTGGGGTACAATGCTGTGGCACTCTGCAATCATTGGGGTACAATGCTGTGGGCACTCTGCAATCATTGGGGTACAATGCTGTGGCACTCTGCAATCATTGGGGTACAATGCTGTGGGCACTCTGCAATCATTGGGGTACAATGCTGTGGCACTCTGCAATCATTGGGGTACAATGCTGTGGGCACTCTGCAATCATTAGGGTACAATGCTGTGGGCACTCTGCAATCATTGGGGTACAATGCTGTGGCACTCTGCAATCATTGGGGTACAATGCTGTGGGCACTCTGCAGTCATTGGGGTACAATGCTGTGGGCACTCTGCAATCATTGGGGTACACTGCTGTGGGCACTCTGCAATCATTGGGGTACAATGCTGTGGCACTCTGCAATCATTGGGGTACAATGCTGTGGGCACTCTGCAATCATTGGGGTACAATGCTGTGGCACTCTGCAATCATTGGGGTACAATGCTGTGGGCACTCTGCAATCATTGGTGTGCAATGCTGTGGGCACTCTGCAATCATTGGGGTACAATGCTGTGGCACTCTGCAATCATTGGGGTACAATGATGTGGGCACTCTGCAATCATTGGTGTGCAATGCTGTGGGCACTCTGCAATCATTGGGGTACAATGCTGTGGCACTCTGCAATCATTGGGGTACAATGCTGTGGGCACTCTGCAGTGATTAGGGACAATGCTGTGGCGCTCTGCAGTGATTGGGGACAATGCTGTGGTGCTCTGCAGTGATTGGGGACAATGCTGTGGCGCTCTGCATTGAAAGGGGCTCGCGCGCTGAACTCTGCATTGATGGGGGCACGGAACAGTGTTCATTGCATTGAAGGGGGCACGCACGCTGAACTCTGCATTGTGGGGGCACAGCACAGTGTTCATTGCATTGAAGGGGGCACAGAACAGTGTTTATTGCATTGAAGGGGGCACAGCACATTGTTCATTGCATTGAAGGGGGCACAGCACAGTTGCATTGAAGGGGGCATGCACGCTGAACTCTGCATTGTGGGGGCACAGCACAGTGTTCATTGCATTGAAGGTGGCACAGTGTTTATTGCATTGAAGGGGGCACAGCACAGTGTTCATTGCATTGAAGGGGTCACAGCACAGTGTTTATTGCATTGAAGGGGGCACAGCACATTGTTCATTGCATTGAAGGGGGCACAGCACAGTTGCATTGAAGGGGGCATGCACGCTGAACTCTGCATTGTGGGGGCACAGCACAGTGTTCATTGCATTGAAGGTGGCACAGTGTTTATTGAATTGAAGGGGGCACAGCACAGTGTTTATTGCATTGAAGGGGGCACAGCACAGTGTTTATTGCATTGAAGGGGGCATAGCACAGTGTTCATTGCATTGAAGGGGGCACGGCACAATATTCATTGCATTGAAGGGGGCACGCACGCTGATCTCTGCATTAAAGGTGGCACGCACGCTGGTCTCTGCATTGAAAGGGGGCATGTACGCTGGTCTCTGCATTGAAAGGGGGCATGTACGCTGGTCTCTGCATTGAAAGGGGGAATGTACGCTGGTCACTGCATTGAAAGGGGGCATGTACGCTGGTCTCTGCATTGAAAGGGGGCATATACCATCTCCTGTACCATGACCTGTGACATGCCTATACCATATCTGTGCCATGCCTATACCATATCTGTGCCATGCCTATACCATCTCCTGTACCATCACCTGTGCCATCACCTATGCCATGCCTATACCATCACCTGTGCCATGCCTGTACCATGACTTCAAAGTCACGAAATTTTTTACTGCGTTTTTTGACGCGAAGCAATACCTATTACATTTTTCTTTTTGCGCCCCCCCCCCCAAAAAAAATTTTGAGCACCAGCCGCCACTGCTGGAGAGAGCTAAGCTAGCAAGCTAACTCGGCCCCCAGCTACATCACTAACCTAGTCTCAAAATACTAACCAAATCGTTCTGTTCATTCCTCCCAAAACCTCCTGCTTTCTAGCTACCTTGTCACTGCTCATGTTCACCTCCAGGACTTTTTCTGAGCATCACCCATTTTGTGGAACTCCCTACCTTAATCTATCTGGCTATCTCTGTCCACTTTGAGGTGATCCCCGAAAACCCTTCTCTTCAGAGAAGCCTTTCCTGCCTACACCTACAAACTGAATTTCCACTATCTTTATGAGCTCATCCCACACAGTTATTACCTTTTGTATCACTTGACCCTCTCTTTAAGATTTAAGCTCTAACGAGCAGGGCCCTCTGGTTCCTCCTGTATTGAACTGTATTGGAACTGTGCTGTCTGCCTTTATGTTATAAAGTGCTGCGTAAACTGTTGGCGCTATATAAAATCCTGTGTAATATTAATAATAATACATTTTTAAAAGCCCATGAAGACTATTGAGATACAGTATCTCACAAAAGTGAGTACACCCCGCCCTCACATTTTTGTAAATATATTATTATATGTTTTCATGTGATAACACTGAAGAAATGACACTTTGCTACAATGTAAAGTAGTGCGTGTACAGCTTGTATAACAGTGCAAATTTTCTGTTCCTTCAAAATACCTCAACACACAGCCATTAATGTCTAAACAAACAAAAATGTGTACACCCCTAAGTGAAAATGCCCAAATTGGGCCCAATTAGCCATTTTCCCTCCCCGGTGTCATGTGACTTGTTAGTGTTACAAGGTTTCAGGTGTTAATGGGTAGCAGGTGTGTTAAATTTGGTGTTATCGCCCTCACTCTCTTATACTGGTCACTGGAAGTTCAACATGGCACCTCATTGCAAAGAACTCTCTGAGGATCTGAAAAAAAGAATTGTTGCTGTACATAAAGATGGCCTAAGCTATAAGAAAATTGCCAAGACCCAGAAACTGAGCTGCAGCATGGTGGTCAAGACCATATATCTGTTTAACGGGACAGGTTCCACTCAGAACAGGCCTCGCCTTGGTCGACCAAAGAAGTTGAATGCACGTGCTCAGCGTCATATCCAGAGGTTGTTTCTGGCAAATAGACGTATGAGTGCTGCCAGTATTGCTGCAGAGGTTGAAGGGGTGGGGGGTCAGCCTGTCAGTGCTCAGACCATATGCCGCACACTGCATAAAATTGGTCTGCATGGCTGTCGTCCCAGAAGGAAGCCTCTTCTAAGGATGCTGAACTAGAAAGCCCGCAAACAGTTTTCCGAAGACAAACAGACTAAGGACACGGATTACTGGAACCATGTCCTGTGGTCTGATGAGACCAAGATAAACATATTTGGTTCAGATGGTGTCAAGTGTGTGTGGCAACAACCAAGTGAGGAGTACAAAGACAAGTGTGTCTTGCCTACAGTCAAGTATGGTGGTCTGAGTGTCATGGTCTGGGGCTGCATGAGTGCTGCCATCACTGGGGAGCTACAGTTCATTGGGGGAACCATTAATGCCAACATGTACTTTGACATACTGAAGGAGAGCATGATCCTCTCCCTTTGGAGACTGGGCCACAGGGCAGTATTGCAACATGATAATGACCCCAACACACACCTCCAAGATGACCATTGCCTTGCTAAAGAAGCTGAGGATAAAGGTGATGGACTGGCCAAGCATGTATCCAGACCTAAACCCTATTGAGCATCTATGGGGCATCCTCAAAGGGAAGGTGGTCTCTAACATCCACCAGCTCCATGATATCGTCATGCAAGAGTGGAAGAGGGCTCCAGTGGCAACCTGTGAAGCTCTGGTGAACTCCATGCCCAAGAGGGTTAAGGCAGTGCTGGAAAATAAGGGTGGCCACACAAAATATTGACACTGTGGGCCCAATTTGGACATTTTAACTTAGGGGTGTATCCAACTTTTGTTGCCAGCGATTTACACATTAATGGCTGTGTGTTGAGTTATTTTGAGGGGGCAGAAAATGTACACTGTTATACAAGCTGTACACTCACTACTTTACATTGTAGCAAAGTGTCATTTCTTCAGTGTTGCCACATGAAAAGATATAATAAAATATTTACAAAAATGGGAGGGGTGTACTCACTTTTGTGAGATACTGTATATGACATCAATTTGGCCTAGGCTAGAAAACATTGAAAAAAAAAGTTTAAAACAAATAAATATAATATACTTTCCCATCTATCTATTAATGCTAGCAGCAGGATTAAAAATAGTTAATGATGATTGAGAGAGCTTGGTTCTGCTTTAACTGATATACACGCACAAACACACACTGTTAAAGTAGAACTACAGGCAAAACGTTTTATTTTTATTTTGGATGGAGTATTAGAGGGTTATAACCCCTGTCAGATTTTTTTTTTATCATCTGTGTCCCATTACCAGGATTTTCTTTCACTTCCTGTCCCATAGCCAAACAGCAAGTGAGAGGAAATCCCTGTAAATTAAAGGAATTCCTTGGGGACCCCCAGGTCATCAGATCTATTGTACTCATTGGAAGATTTCCCCTCTATTACTTTTCTGGGGACAACCCAAAATGTGGGTAATTTCTTTTACTTTCACTTTTTTGTGGTATTTACATTTTATGTGTTAGAGATATCTTATAAATGGACGACTTTGTGTGAAACAAATACATTTTCTGTCTTTGTGTGATTTATAGTTAACCAGTCATATCAGTTTATGGGTGCGGAGCCTCATTCCATTGTTGCCATGCTGCCATGAAGTTGCACCAGGTAATGAAAAATACGGAAAGGTAAGTATATAATTTTCCATTTTCTGGATATTCATTTCACCACTGCCCCCTCACAGGTCAGGTAGATCCATTCCAGTTTAAAGAGAGAGGGGGAGGAAAATGTGGGGTGTTGTGTTTCTTTTTTTGATTTGTCAGGATGAAGAGTGGAGGAAGGGGTAAACATGTCTTTTATCGGCCCCTTCCTTTTCTCAATTGGCCACAGTGAGCAATTCGCTTCAGTTTATGAATGAACAGGAGCCTCTGTCTCCTGTTCATTCATCTTCAGTGCAGCTGAGGCTACAGAGAAAGGGACTGGAGAATCTCTGTCCTCAGCTCTTTTCTCTGTCTCATAGGGGAGATGTCAGGGGCCTGTTTATACTCCATTATATCTCACCAAAGCCCACCAACAGAGCTGAGAAAAAAATGCAATAAATATTAAAAAATTAAATTGTAAAAAAAGATTTAAAAAAATAAAAGTGTTAAAAATAATATAAAATAAAAATAAGTTTGACACCGTCCTTCCCCCTGCTCTACTGACACAGTTCACTTCCCCAATCCTAATAATTAAAAATAAAAAACTACTGACACCGTCCACTGCCCCATACCCCCCCCCCCCCCCCACACTTCCCAAGAAGCAGTGTAAAAAAAAAATAATACAAAAAAATTGTAAAAAATAATAAAAATAAAAACATTTTCACACTGTCCATTGCTCTACTGATGCCGTCCATTGCCCAACTGACACCATCCACTGGCCCCCAAAAAGCATTCTGAAAAAATGAAAATACTAAAAATCAAAATTGTAAAAAAAATTATAAAATAATAAAAATAAAACTACTGACCTAATAACACCATTCTGCAAATACTACCCACCACTGTACACTCTGCACTTCTTTCATGCACATTCTACCCACCTCCATACACTTCACACTCCTCTCCTACACATACTACCTGCCAATATACACCTTATGCTCCTCTTCTGCACATACTACCCCCCAACATAAACTTCGCACTCCTCTCATGCACATACTACTGACCACCATAAACTCCATACTCCTCTTCTGCACATACTACCCACCGCCGTACACTCTGCACTCCTCTCCTGCACATAATACCCACCGCCATACACTCCACACCCCTCTCCTGTACATACTTCCCACCGCCGTCCACCACATTCTACACTATTTAAGTAGTCTCAGACTCTATTAAACCACACCCCCTTTAAGCCACACCCAATATTTAGCGCAATTTATATGATACACGCGCCACATTTAATTTTTTAACAATGCCAAGGGCCCACTTTTTATCTCACACATGGGCCCACAGATCTCATGATATGCCCCTGGTTGATAACCATAGAAGTGATATATTTCAGAATGGTATAAATCCAACTCTCTTTGTATAAAAAGCTGTGGTTCAGCACAGCAGCAGAAATGATTAGCTAATGGATTTGCTAACCTGCTTTAGACTGCTCACCAGAAGTCCTCTGTAGCAGGCAAGGAAACACAATCACCTATGAGCACTTCTTCTCAATGTTATAAATTATATCAAAATCAATAAAAAAAATCCCCTCTCCCTATTAATCCCAGAGGCTTAACAAATATGTTGGGTGCTCTGTATAACATTTGCTTTTATTGAGTTAGCATCAAACACACACATAAATGAGTGCAAAGTCATTTAAAGTGTTAACCATAACAAACCTGTGAAATGTAACTGTCAAGCTAATTTCTTAACCTGCAAAACAACTTGATTTTATTTTAGAGTTAATTTAACAATTTACACAAACAGGTTTCTTATTTGCTATTTTACATGTGTTGTGCTGTGTGGATAAAGCAAGTCAGGGAAGAGAGAACTCTGGAAGAAATGGAAACATTCTTGAAGATCACTGGTTCATCTAATAAATAGTAATAACAATTTTACAAAAACAAACTTATTGTGCAGCCCTCTGGACATGTTAAGAACTACTTTTGAGCCCCCCCCCCCTATATTTATTAAGTTTAATCACCACTGGTTTAAATAGTATGCAAATAAAATAACACAATCTTACCACCAAATGGACACTAGATGTCAATATTGTACTTTGCTATTGCCTTTTTACTGTGATCCCAAATGTCAAGCAATGGCTAGGATTCTACTCCAAAGAATCCTATTAAGTATAAAGTTTGATTTAGGCGAGAAATTGCTTGTTTCTTGTCTTAATGTGACTAAATTTTGATCCAAAAAGTCTGTTGGTTACAAATGAATTTATATGACCTTTTTTTCTAGTTGCTAGCATTGCTTGTTCTGTGATTGCAAAGTAAATTATTAATCTGTGTCCTAAAATATCATCAAAGCAGAGAAAGTCGAGGCTATTTCTATGGATCTAGAAATCTTTAAATGTATGAAAACAAAATAAATGCTTCAAATCTTGCAGTCTTAATTACAGTCAAGTACCTATCGATAGGAATATGAAGGTTCTAAATAATTGTAATACCATTTTAAACATAAAATCATAAAATTTATTATCTGCCAACACAAAATATATGGACTTTATTGGTACAACATGTATCAAACAATATAAAACGTTGTTTCAAGTTTATTACAAACTAGATTAAAAAATCAGAGCAAACATTAGAAGAAGGGGGACAAAACAGCACATCCCCAATACACAAAATTGTAATTGATATCCAGTGATGGATTGGAAAATGAAAGCATAGGATTAAAAAAACAAATGTACCATAATCCTCTATTTATACCTAACTGATATTGCAGGTGTCTATAAACAAAAGTACAATGTAAGAAGCCCAACAGCAATTATACCTTAATCATATCAATGTTTAGGTTTACTGTGAGTAGTGTTTAGGCTAACATTAGATAATGGCTGCGTGACAGGCACCGTGTACAAAGAGTCCTGCAGGCAGACACAGGGCCACACCAGAATCACCACCCCCCAGCACATAATAATCATATGAATGACACAATATATACCTTTGAAAGAAGATAGAATAACACTAAATATAATGCTCAAAACTTGTGGACATAACGTATCATTAGCTCCTTTATCGACTGAAATGAGATACCTACTTACAAGAAAAGTATTAATATTGAGAATACCTGTTAGGATTAAGTTCACCTGCTGGTGGCACTGTGCTGCTCTGGGCTGATTGCTGCAGTTTCAGTGTCCACCAGCAGGTGTCTCCCAGAAGCCAGCAGGCTGTAATGATCAGTTACACCTGTGTTCAGCTGCCAGGTGGCTATTTAAGGCTGCTCCTCATTTTGCCCAGTGCGTCACTATTTTGATTGCCTCCTTGTTGCCAGAGCCTAGTTTCTGTGATCCTGATACATATGCTGATCTATCCTGTACCCCTCTGCCTTGCTCCTGCTCTCTGCCCTCTGCCCTAGTACCCAGTCTTGTTTCTCCTCTTCCCTGTATTCCCTGTTACCCTTGTCCCTTATATTGTAAATATTTGTAGATAGTCAGATTGTTAGGTTCATTAGTTATTTTTGTCTTGTTTGCTAAAGGTACCTATGTTCACTGTTTGCTGTGTATGCTTGTTTGTATGTTTCACTGTAAATAAATCTCACTTTAAGGATATCTACATTGTTTGGTCTCAGTTTCCATGTGTAGCTACATGTGTCTGGTCTCCCTAGCTGTTGCTGAATCCTGACATAATAGTAATGACCACTAACGACCAGATCAGCTACAATTTGGAACTGGGAGCCAGTTTATTTTGATTATTTGTTTTCCTTTTGTCAAAGTGCTTAGAGCAAAGGTTATTTGTCATGTGCAGCTTGCAGTAGAGAATTAAGATTTTTGTTGTTCATTTTGGCAGGATCTAACTGTTGGGAAGCATTCTGACAGCACATGCCTTAGCTGTTCAGGGCAGATGCTCCCTTAGCAAAGTTCAGCCTTTGGTTTGGGTCTGTTCTGAGCTATTATTTCGGTTTATCACTCTTCCATTTACTATGTTCCAGGCTGGATTTTTGGGATGCTTGCTGCAACATTGTGCATGTTCTTTTTTGCAGCAGTATTCAGCCTATTTCCAACAGGTGTTGTTGGATTGTATTGCTGCTGTGCACTCTTTAATTGAGCAATGTGAGCAAGAGAAAGACAAACTGACTTTAGATCACCCTCTGCTACAAGCTTGGTCAGAGATCCAATCCCAAGCACTAGATGAGTCACATAAAGTCAGATCTGCTGATAAAAATCAAGAATCTCTTCCTTTGTTACCCTTAGCAACCACAGCTGCTACTGAGTGTTCTTTCCTGTAGATCAGTACCCTGCCACCGGTAACCACACTTCCTCTGTATGTAATCCAATGGAGGCTCCTCCTGCAATACCCATTACCCATAGCAACATTTCAGGCCTCTTCCTGTACTTCTGCTACTCTTCCCTCTATTCTCCACAGTACTGGTACTACTTTTCCTTTTAGCAGTACACTCTCTGGTCAGCACAATGCAAATACTTGCAGGACTCCAGTATCTAAGTCCAAAAAGAAACAGAACTTTTCTCCTGCTCTTACAACTCTGCCACTATCAAAGCTGCTGATGGCTGATGGTGACTTACTGTCTGTTGCCAAACCTGCTGCAGATGACCTGCCGTTTGTTACCAAGGCTGCCGCGGGTGACCTGTAGCCTGCTGCCCAGCTGGACTATGCTGATACCTAGGCTGCTGGCCAGCTGGACTTTGCTGATACCTGGGCTGCTGCCCAGTTGGACTATGCCAATTCACTACTTGCTGTTAAGCCAGACTCTGTTAACTGGGTTAAGTTCCCACCTGCTGATGTGTCTGAGGCTTCTGAAGTTCCAGTGTTATGTGGCCTAAATGGGTTGTCTGTGTGTGCTTTAGGATCCCTACTGTTGCTCGTCCCAAGTCCTTTTCACAGCCAGCTGGTCCAGTTATGCCAAGGCAAGGAGGTCCAGATATCCACTCTGAACATGGGAACTGCATCTGCTGTTAAGGCCCCAGTAGAAGAGGTCCTCTGGTAAAGGGCAGTGTTCCATATGAACTTTTTCCAAACCCAGGGGTCATCTTTGCGATCCCTGGCCCATTTGGGCAGGTAAAATACAGAGCAGTCTCTAGCAACAGAGAGAGAGGGTCTAGTTGGGATGGGACACTCTGGCTTCAGGGTACCTGCACAGGCCAGGGACTTTGGAATTAAGCGTTCAGGTATCTTTCAGTGTACCAAAATTGGTATTTTAGAATTGTAAGCCTTCAGTGTTGCATAAGAATCAGCAGTGTTGCGTTAGAATTAAGAATCTGACCAGCAGGAAAACCAGTCAGTTTTGTCACCCTGGCAGCAAGGTTCCCAGTCAGCCTTCTGACCTTGGCGGTAAAATAATGGAGAAATAAATGTACAACATTTACAGACGCAATGCCAGATTAAACGACTATAAGGGTAAAAGCCAGTTAAGGTATGCACCCTAAAGGCACTGCTCGCTAATGTAAGCATAGCTAGTGAGTGTATACAATTCTGCAAGTGTGGCGCCCCCTTAAAGTAAAAGTAGAAAAACAGATCCATTTTTTTCACAAAAAGTGCCTAAAGCTGAGTGTCATTCAAGCCCAGAAGTTATGTGGCCCTAAGGAGATAGATCCACCTTGCTTCACGTTGGATGACCCTTTTATCAAAATCCCCTTCTCTGCAGTCAAGGAGGACCCGCTCCAAGACCACAAATTGAATAACATTAGTATTAGGATTATGTTCAATCCAACCTGTCTCCCTATGGACGTCGATTTATTATTATTTTTTGCATAATAAATATTGTCCTTTAATCCTATGCCAAAATTGGTGTTTTACCCACGAAGAAGGTGCCACACTTACAAAACATAATATACACTACAGGTACTACCGATACCTGTACCGGTACTGTACAATGATCCCATCTATGCTCAGATTCTATCAAAAGGGGAAGTCTCCCGTAAAGCTCCAACACTAGGTTGAACCTTGTCTCCTAGCTTATATACTGGCAAAAAATCTCCCTCGCACTGGGAGGACACAATTTACTCTGTCACGACTAATAAGCAGTCCAAAATCTTATTGTTTATCAATTGCAAGGTATGTGGTCTATGTCATTACTTGTGAGTCATGTCCAATTCAATATGTGGGCGGATGACCCGCAGATTATAAGATGGCCTCCTTGACCACCTGTACGACATAGAAAATAATCATTCCATGAATGTTGCCAAACATTGGAATGAACATCATAATAAAAATGTGTCCAGTTTGGTCATACAAGGAGTTGAAAAGATTTTGTCACCTATCAGAAGGAGAGACAAGTTTAGGATGTTATGTAAGAAAGAGGTTTTCTGGATTTTTAGTTTAAATACCAGAAGGCCGACGGGCTTCAACTTTGAATGGGACGTATCCCATTACTATGAGTGAGAATAATGGATCGTTTTAACCTTTTCTCCAAAAAATGCGCACGTAAATATAGAACATGTATAGCCTATTAGTTGGGCTTATATGGTTTATTATGCTCTGATTATTACATTGAATGTCCTACATTCTGGATTCAGAATTTTGTATTTTATTTTGTTTATATTTTTTCTTTTTAGTTCTATGCCTATGTGATATTTTCCTCCTTCTGTGTAGATATATCCTTGGTTGAGTCATTCATTTTTTTTTTTTTTTATTGCATATGTGCCAGATGATTTATCTAGATCTCTGTACAAGTACTTTGTATTTAATTCAGATATATTTTTGGAGATCAAAAGTTCTATCCACGTGCCCTAGATCCACGTGCTCCAGCAGTCTAGATGTTCACATCTTGGCATATCTGCAACAATATGAATACTTTTATCTATATCGTCAACAGTTTTGTTTTTATATTTTTTATTTTGAAATTGTGAAAGGGTTGTTTTACAACAGTGGGTTAATGGAGTAATGAGCTGATCTGATTGCCTTTTTGTCATATTTACCTTTTATATGTGTTTCTTTTGGCTACACATGGTATTGTTTGAGTTGACACATTAAATCATTTTACTTATACATATATATCTGTGTTTTAGCCTGTTATTTTAGCTATGACTAAGCACCAGTAAGGGTGTGAAACGCATTAGCCAAAGCTGATATTTTCACCTCCATTTGCTGTATGAACTGTTTTTTACATGAATAAAGGTGATTGCATTGGAGTGCAGCTGTCCAGATCTTCTCATTTTGCATGATATACACTACACCAATTGTCTGACAAGCTGCATAATATGGTATTGCATGCAGGTTACCATTAGGTAGGTAGAATGTCTGATTATTAAAATTCCAATCACAATAGTTGCAGGCACCACATCTTCAGGTACCATTTATTGATGATGCATCCTCATTTTGCTGAGTTCCTCCAAAGTGACTTCTTGGGAGCCTATCCCTTACTGATTTTCTTCTTCTATATGCAATTTGAAGTTGACCCTTAACATACTTTTTTTACAGATAGGGTCAATAAGTACCAATGCTTTCGTAGAATACTACACACACAAGAGTGTTGTCTATTAAATGATGTTTTAAACCTGACCATATCTGATTAAACAAAACATCATGTCTAGTCTGTTTATAAACGTTTTTAAACGCTTTCTTTAAAATTGTACATGAGTATCCCCTGGCCAATAATCTATCCCTCAAGACATCAGCCCCCAGCCTAAAATGTTCCTCAAATTAAACTCATTTGTAATCAAAGCTGTCATACATTCTGAAAGTTCTTGTACAGTCCCTGTCCAAAACAAAATGACATCATCAATATAACAATGCCATAACAAAATATACATCCAAGATCTCACATATTTCTTCTCCAAGAAAAGAAAGCAATCCCACCACCCCAGGTACAGATGGGTGTATGAAGGCGCACAGCATGTTCCCATCAAGACAGGCTGTACCTGGAGATAGCGGGAGCTGTCAAAAACAAACACATTTCTTGAAAGTATGTGTTCCAAAAGTGCCAAAATGAATTGGTTGTAAGTCATGAGGCCTTAGTTACTCAATAAACAATAAATAAATACTACCACAAACCGATGGGGCAGAGGTGTACAAACAGCTGTGTGAACAGATTCATAAATAATCAGATTTTCAATTGGAGATGAGTAAGTCTTTAAAAATGTGTTCCAATGGAACTTCACAAGTTTGGGACCAAAAAATTCACTTTTGAGGTTTCACCAGCCCAAAAATTCACTCAGCACAGTGAGTTATTGGATGTAAGACCTGCTTGGCAGTTGAAGACCTTTAAGGTCGTGAGTCCCATACATCCTCCTCAAGAAATTCTATTCTATCTGACTTCTTCCCAGAACCTAGAACCAGGGAGATATATTTCTCTCTTCTTGTGGGGCTACGCTTATGCAGCCTCCTCATCTCCACACCTATTGCCCTGTTTCCTTCAACCATTCCCACTTTACATATTATTTTACTTGTTCAGCTTGGAACAATTGAACTTCATGGAACAAAACAGTATAACTAAACATACCAGAGATATAGGGCCTTAATACTTCCTCCAGTTACCTATAAAATAGCTGCCTACTCAGTGGACCTCTGTTTTTTACTATCTCAGCCGGGCATATCCCTCCCTTTACTTTTGATCCAACTCCAGCATTTTTGCAGCTTTCTAATTACAAAATGAACTACCAAAAGTACAAAGCTCTTGGTGCTTTGCTTTTGCATTGGACCATTTAGTGACTTAAAGAGGAAGTAAACCCTCCTCTGCAACTTGTACCTATAGGTAAGCCTATAATAAGACTTACCTATAGGTACTGTAAATACTGTATCTCCTAAACATGCACCGTTTAGGAGATATTTACTTTGCATGCAGCCAGTGACATCACTGGTGCATGCGCTCTGAAGGAACGGCCGCTCGTGCCATTCCTTCAGAGCCCTATGCCGTGAACGTCGGCTCCCACGGGGCGGCACTGCGGGGCTTCGTTCTAAGGTAAGTATTTCATAATGAGCTAGTATGCGATGCATACTAGCCCATTATGTGTTTGTCTTTCAGGTGTTTGTTTGTTTTTTTTTAATTCTGAGGTTTACAACCTCTTTAACACCAACTTTCCGTTCAAGTTGTCTACCTCACCCATAAGATACTTTGGTACCTAAATTTTTTCTAACCTCTACAGACTTTTCAAACTAAACTTCAAATCTCTACTTTAACACATTACAAATTACCTTACTATGTGGAACAAAAACATATTCGCAATAACATCCTCAAAAGGATTATCCTTTCAAGAGTAACCTTTTTCTTTCAAACCTTGCCTATATAACTGCCACCATGTTTTCTTACAGACCTATGCATTTCATTCCTACAATTCCTGTGGGCAGGAAAGAGAGCGAGAATTTAAGCTCAACTTCTCAATCTTTCCAAACAAAGTGGTGGGATTAGTTTACCAGATTCTTTCCATTATTACCACGCTTTGCATCTAGTGAAGATTGTGGATTGGTGCTCCTCCTATTCTCATAAACCTTGGTTAAGCTCAAAGAGGACATTTACCCCTCAGGCCCTTGTTGAGTCTCTGTTCAACTTCCCTCAGAACTTGGATAACACCCCTTGATAGAACCTACTAGTGCAGGGGCACAGAAAATGTTTTATACCACAAACACCACTATCTTGGGTTCCCCAGCCTTTCCCCTGGGCTACTCAGCTGTAAAGTTTCTCAATCTTGCCCAGACTGGGAACTTCAGGGAGTGGGCTTGTCTCCCCTATCCTCTATCCTCTATCCTCAAAGCTCAACTTGGTTTGACTCTAAGAGCCTGATGAGTACCCCATCTATCTCATTTTCTCAATTATATGCCCATTTCATGGGAGACATCACCCCCTTCTTGAAGTTATGCTTATTTTCTACCCTTCTTATATCACAGCGTGGGAAAAGGAATTAAACTCCCCATTACAGAAGCACAGACAGAGTGAATTCCCATCTTAGCATAGAAGGCATCCATATCCAACAAAAATCCAGGAGTGGGTTACAAGCTGCTCACGAGGTGGTACAGGACCCCTGAAAACCTAAACAAAATGTATCACCAGAGGTACCTGTTGGAGTTGTTTTCAGCAAAGGGGTAAAGTCCTTCATATATTCTGGGACTGCCTGGTCCTTAACACCTTTTACTCTGCATTCCAATCGATATTCCAAAAATTGACAGAGGTACCCCTTGATAATGTTCCCTTGGCTTTCCTGCTACATCTTAATCATCACTCTAATATATGATATAAGAGCTCACTTTTAATTCACCTGGTGAATGCAGCTAGTCTGTGCACCCCTGCCCTTTGGAAGCAGACCCCTCTACCAACTCTGTCTCAATGGTTCTCCTGTGAGAACAAAATCATGCAGATGGAGGACCTGACCGCCTCCTTTCAACACATAACACAGAGAGGAAAGATAAAAAACTGGTTTTGTTGGTGAGATTTCTGCACTATACCAGTGTTTTCATCTCCTAAAAGAGATTGATTAGAGTGGTATTGTCTCATTTCCTCTTACTCTTACCGTTCTGTTATGGAATTTTCAGTGATCTTGTAGTATAGTTCCCCTCTAGCTGCCCCCTCCTCTCCCCCCCCCCATTTTTCCTCCCCCATTTTCCCTTTTGTTCTTTTCCTTTCACCTCTTTTTCTTCCCCCTACTCTACCTCGTCCCTTTGCTGTACCCCACTGTTTGCCATTCCTGATTAATATTATTGATAAAATTAAGACTTTCGGTCATGGCCTTCACCGGACTGGTTGGAATAACAGGGAAACAGTTTTTCTTTATCTACCATTAGGTGGAGGTCACTGTTTATGCAATTGTTTTATTATAATATACTGGTAGTGCAGCACTCCAGTGTTACTATAGTACATGTAATTGTACCTCAATACTCCAAAAGGTGAATAAAAAAATATTAATTGTACGTAATTCAAACAAAAGTCCAAAGAAGTAAGCCTGGTGACACCTTACACTCTCATGCTCTGCTTACCAAATACAATGTGACCCCCTAGTCAGAGCCTTTTGTGTAAACACAATCCAGCAATCCCAACAGGTTCAGAGGATTCCCCTCAAAGAAGCGGCATCAAGCAACTCCAGGACCCAGGTAGGGGTTCACACACTTATTCCAGAGCGATATTGCCAAAATCAGTATATTTTATTTAAACAAAAGAGGATACACTCACATGTTTCGTAGGTAAAAAAACATTAACTCCAGCGTGACAGACACCAACAAACCAGACTTTCCAATAACAAAGATGGCCGACTTGCAGCTGCGCATGTGTGGTGCTGTGCGTATGTACCTCTGCCCGATGTGTTTCGTCATATCTGACATCATCAGGGACATTGTTTTCTTATGATTGGCAGCCTTGTAACTTTGTGTATTGTATTTAGGTTACTGTGATGTACAGTACATCTTGTCTGAAACATATTCATTTGATTAACCATTTTATATATTTATTTTCCATTGTCTCTGTACCCAAGAGCATAATTTAAAAAAAAAAAACTCAGCTAAGCACACTCTCCTGACTGCATGCCTAAACTAAGGGCAGATGGACTCCAGAAAGTAAATGCTACATGATTCATCTGCCCTCACTCAACATGGCCACGGACAGAAATGCTGCGGGTGGTTTTCAAAGAAATTTCTCTGCAAAATGGAATCTTGGATACATGGGTGAGTTGGCTTTGAATTTTAAAAATAAATGTCATTGTTTTTTGTTTGTGGTGCTCAGATGCAGTATAGTTTTGCTTTAAAGAATTGTGTGCTTTGTCAGGGTACTTGACAGTACCCAGTGATTTTAAACATAGCCATCTTAAAAATAAATCGACTTTTAACCCCAAACCCCCTAACAATCATTTTACGGAGACTTTTAAAAATATGGTAGCCCAAGACTTAAAGGATGTGACTAAGAACAAAGGTAGAACTAAGAAAGACATATGGGAAGGTATTAAACAAATAGAAAAAAGGAAAAATATAGTTATCCGCCCGGGCTGATAAGGGGGGTGGCATAGTCATTTTAACCAAAGATATGTATAAACAGGAATTAAACAGATTGGTGCAGGACATATCCACATATGAGAAATTAAAAAACAACCCCACCAACAAATATAGAAGTAAATGTAAATTATTACTGAAAAAGGCACATAAAAGAGGTATATTGAACAAAAAGGAATACAGATACCTCATCCCGGACCACCCCAGGTTTCCTGTTATATACCAAGTCCCCAAAGTACATAAAAGCACTACAGCACCACCAGGCAGACCTATTATTAATGGAATAAATTCCATCTTTTCTAGAATAGGGGAGTACCTGGATTTCCACTTACAGCCCCTAGCACAGACCTACCCAGCCTACTTGAGGGACAGTAAACAATTAATTAATATCTTAAATGGAATACAAGGCACCTCCAATTTAATCATGGCTACAATAGACGTTGAGTCGTTGTACACCAATATAGATCAAACTGATGCCCTACGAGCAGTCATGTGGGCTTTAAAAGAAAAGACAGACCTAAAACACGACCAACAAATCCTATTAGGTGAAATGCTGGACCTCGCCATGGGTAGTAATTACTTCTGGCATGAGGGCCAATATTATAGGCAACACAGAGGCGTAGCCATGGGGGCCAAGTACGCCCCTAGTGTCGCCAATATATTTCTCAGTAAATGGGAGGAAGAAGAAATTTTTCAAAAAAACATTAAGGATCTTTTAATCTACAAAAGGTACATTGATGATATTTTTATTATATGGTCAGGAACGGAGGAAGCTTTAAAAGTTTTTATGCATGACATGAATATTAACAATTACAAAATAAATTTTACGGGTATTTATTATAAAAATGAAGTAAACTTTTTAGATTTGACTATTAATTTTAAACAAGGAAAATTTTATACTAGGACCTATTTTAAAAGTACAGATCGTAATGGGTATATACCCACCCACAGTTGCCACCATCCGAGATGGATTAATGGTATCCCCAAGAGACAACTGTTAAGAATGCGGAGGAACTGTAGAGACGATAATGATTATGTGCAACAAGCCAACACAATAATAGATAGATTTACTGATAAGGGGTATAATGAAAAAGAACTAGTGACATTGAGAGATGATATCGGAAAGATGGATAGAACAACGCTATTGGCAGACAAGGATAAGAGTAATCATCTTAGCACCAGTCACTTTAACCTAGCATTTATTACACAATATCACAGAAATTATAGACAACTAGAGAAAGTAATCAAACGTCATTGGCACATATTGATGAGAGATAATACTCTTAAAACGATACTACCCCCGAAACCATCTTTCATTTATCGCAGAGTGCCCAATTTGAGGGATAAATTGGTCCAGAATATCCCAGACCCTCCAAAGACGTTGGGGCCAACCTTCCTGGATTTTAAAGGTTTTTATGCTTGTAAAAAATGTAAAGCATGCAATACAGTCAAAATAAAGAATAGGAAACAAACTTCCTTCAAATCTCACACTACATCTAAAGAGTACCAAATAAAAAAACTTATCACATGTGCTACCACCCATGTAACGTATTTAGTCACCTGTCCATGCGGCCTACAATATGTGGGCCGCACTACTAGAAAGTTGAGTATTAGAATAGGGGAACACTTAAATAATATTAGAAAGGGTTTCAAAAAACATAGTCTCTATGCACTTTAGAACTCACCACAACAGAGATCCCACATTAGCAAAGTTTTGTGGGATTGACACAGTTGAATCACATTGGAGAGGGGGTGACAGGAAAATAGCCATATCAAAAAATGAAACCTTCTGGATATGTGAACTAGACACTCTACAGCCGAGGGGAATGAACAAAGATTTGGATATTAACTGCTTTTTATCTAATTATTGATTTTAAAAAATGAATTTGTATTGTTATATTTATATATATTTATCATGTAATGAGATATCGCGGTATCCCATATCAATGGGACATTGCGTTATTTTATTAAAATATGCACCCGGCAGTGGAAGGGTGGTGATCCTTTTTAATTGCCATGCATATCTTATGTTCCCATTTGGGTATATATGAAATGTTTAGATAAATTATATATGTAAACGGAAGCCAATCATTTGTTCATACATCTGGATATTTTGCATAAAACTATTGCAATACCGTACAGTATGTAACTCCAATAATAGCATTTTTGCACATGGGACTATAACTAGCCGGCAAGAGGCTGTTATACATATCATTTTTCTCATTAAATTTATAGTTTTTATCCACCTGGGCAACATCATATGTTTTCAGTATACACATATTGTAATAAAGAGATCACTATTATGCTAAACGTATTAGTAAAGTGCAGACTATGAATCCAGTGAATTTCTTCCGGTTTATATGTCAGAAAGGGGAATATGAGCGGGTGTAAAAGAGCGGAAATGAGCTAATATTCCTGTATATAAACAAGCTGAAACGCAACATACGTGCCACTTCCTAAGACGTCACAACTCTGACGAAATGCGTCAAGTTGGCACGCACGTTGCCTCGCTCTGAGCCAGTAGCTGGACCGCACGCCGGGACTCCCATTTACGGGTACGGCGCACACAAGCGGAGAGAGCCAGCGTCCTGTGTTATCCTAGCCGCGAGGCAACACAAGAGCTCAACAGCGGTTTTTTATCCTATTGACCCTATACTTTGGGTCGAGTTCTGTTTGCTGTGTCACCTACGTTTTCTATTTGGAGGGTTTTTACATTTGGAGTGTTTTTAAAGTTTGAGCTGCAGTACAGATCGGGGGTTTTATGGATATTTTACAGATGTTTTATATGAAGATTGATGTGCATTTTTGAGTTCAATAAAGGTCTTAAAACCTTTTTACACTATGAGGAGCTTCTACCTTTTTCTTCCATGCTGAATGCTCATCCATATCCATAAGGAGACCATCCACCCGCCCATCCATACAAAGGAGCAGCAGAAAAAGCGTTTTTGATTCCTATTGGCGTATGCCATTGGAATCCACACCTTCTGGTAAGTGTGCTACCTTACCCCTCGGCACAGAGTGATAGAACCCAAGGACCACCGGCACGCAGGACCCCATCCCCACACTAAGAGACTTTTGAGCACGTTTTTGCACTTCCCAATTTATGTTCACTTCACGGACTATTTTTACACTGGACTTTTTTGTTTAATTTTATTTATTGTATAGCCCTTAAAGCACTTTATATATATTTATTGCTTACACGTTCGCACGTGCACTTTAGTGGCATACTACATATTGCTCATATCACAGTGATTTATCAAAATTTATTGGTTTATTATTTATATCAGCAAACAAGGTTATATAGCACGGAAGTATTGTTTACACGTTTGCACGGGCACTTTCATTGCTAAACCAGTACTATTAGGATAGCGCAGTATTTTATACCATTTTTTATACTTGACAAATGTATATCATGTAATTGTTGTATATTCTTGTGCTGATGTCTGAAACAAATTTACTATGCATAGTTGAATGTGAAATGACTGCTTGTGATTCGGTCTTCATTGCCTCATGCTTCAGAAACTTTTCCCTCAATTACTTGTTCTCAGATTTCCTCCTGTGCACTTTCTAGGTCTCAGTACTCTTTGGCTTCACCTGTCAGGCCCTCATACAGTGTATGCAGTGTGATTCCTATTTATGGTCCATGCACCTGCATCGGCAGTCCATTTATGCTTTCCGGTGTCATGCAAACCTGCAGGAATGTGTACAAGCATACAGTATGTTATATCAACCTATGTCTTTTACCTTGTTTATCCTGACCTCACTTATGCTTCACCTGCGTTATTTCTGCTCTCTGTGCTTCTTTTTGCAACATTTAATTCGAGTTATCCCTGTCAATGACCCCTGGCTACACTTCTTAGCTACACTTTGTCTAGAGCAGCCTTTCCCTAACATTTTAACATGAAGGAAATCTTGAAATTATTTGTTGGCTTTACAGCCCATTCAGACTGGAGCGATCCGACTTTGTGGGGCGACCTGCACGGACTTCATATAATTGAAGTCAATGCAAGTCGCCTCCAGGTCGCCCCAAAGTAGTACAGGACCCTTTTTCTAAGTTGGAGCGACTTGTGTCGCTCCTATTAGAACGGGTCCTGTGCTAATCAATGGCGAGCGACCGAGCGCGACTTGTCAGGCTGACAAGTCCCCTGACAAGTCGCGCTAGTCTGAATGGACCCTTAGGGAACACTTTAAACCCTTGTGTTATTTCTGCTCTCTGTGCTTCTTTTTGCAACATTTAATTCAGGTTTTCCCTGGCAATGACCACTGGCTACAATTTCTGGCTAACATAGAGGAATCCTTGACTCTTTTTTTTTTGGCTTTAGGGAACCCCTGCTAATAATTATAAACTTTTACAGCTCACAGTACATTAGTGTGATTTTCAGTGTTAAGAATGCGCCTTACATTTTTGGACAATAGAAGAGCTTATTTTGTGGAATGGAGTATATCTCTAGCAATACATGTGAATTAAAAGTATCATCCCAGTATAGTAGTTAAAAGGCAAAGGAGGATAGAGTTTTGGACTTTGAATATATTTCTATAGTCACTTATCTTTACAGAGAAATGAAAATGATATTTATACTAAAAAAATTGTCTTTTATTTCATACAATATAAAAACATTTGCTGCTATCTGCAGAATACATTACAACAGTAGGCGTAATAAATCTTTTTGAGAAGGTCAAAATGTTTCGCAGGTCATCTGCTTTTTCAGGAGCAACAGTATTTAATACATTGAAAGAGCCTAACCACAGAATATTTAAAAACAAGTCTACAAGAAAAAGAAAATATATAAAATGACAAACAGTACTACAAATTCATTAAATATTGGTACAGGTCAAATTATCATCAATTTTCACAATATATCCATACATAATTCTGTACATTCCTTATGTATATTGCTAAGCCTTTACTTACCCTATTGTATTAAATATGACATGTAGAATGGTATGAAGGGAGAGATCAAAGGAACTAGATTAGCCTGCCGGCCCATGGGAGGAGAACCACTTAGGTTTATAGCTCAACACAGATAAACTATAATAGCAAAAAAACAAAAAACAGAAAATGCATCTGTGTGAACCTAAGCTGTATTTTTATGAATAGTTTATATTAGACAAATAATAATCAAATATGATGGTGTCTGAAAGAGGACAGCTCACACTTGGGCTGAATTGGTAAAGATACAATGTTGGTACAAATCAGGGGCGGTGTCCAAGAATATTAAAGTGCATAGAGTACAATAGCAGGAATCAATAAACTACATTAATAAAGAGATACTAACATATGTCAGCCAACCTTTGAATATATGAATGGTAATAATTAAGACAACAAAGTGACCTGAACCTACCCACTAGAGAAAGAACGGAATATAATAAATTGGTTAATAGTATTCCAAGTCACATTCTAAAACCCCATTACCTAGAGGTCTGTAGGATAGAGTAGCAATCATCATCCAGTTGTAGCACTGATATCCAGGTATAGTTATTTAGGCAAATAGAGCCTAAAAGGTTCAAATAGCATAAAAAAAAGCCAAAATAAGATATCCATCTACTATAAGCATGTCAATGTCAAAAAGCCCATCACTTATAACAACCAAGTTTACCTTAAACTGGAACATACGTTTGTCTTATCCCTCCAGAGCGATTCATGCAGCTCTCAGTGAAGATAGGGGGCTATTTATATCTGTCAGGGGGGTCCTGCAAGGGCCGCAGGGTATGCCTGGATTGGGGCCAAATGAAGCAGCCCCATAGCCGCCCTTGTCAATCCCAGAGGGCCTCTCCTCTCCCATCAAACCAATCCCCACAAAAGTGAGAGGCAAAATCCCTGTCATAAGATATATGGCTGCCAGAGACTGGAGATGTTGCTCCTCCTGTGTACACCTGCTGGAATAGCGGGGTATCACAAGATGGCGTCTTAACCAGAAGGTCTGTGTCCAGAAGTCAACTAGACCAGAAGTATGACACAATAATTGGGGGGTTTGTACACAAGACTAGGTGCATCAAGGTGCCACCCATTCAACAAACAAAAACAGCGCTGCCACCACATACAGTATCTCACAAAAGTGGGTAAACCCATCACATTTTTGTAAATACTTTATTATATCTTTTCATTTGACAACACTGAAGAAATTACACTTTGCTACAATGTGAAGTAGTGAATGTACAGCTTGTATAACAGTGTAAATTTGCTGTCCCCTCAAATAACTCAACACACAGCCATTATTGTCTAAACCTCTGGGAACAAAAGTGAGTACACCCCTAATAGTAATAATACACCCCTAAAAAGTAATAATGTCAAAATTGGGCCCAAAGTGTCAATATTTTGTGTGGCCACCATTATTTTCCAGCAATGCCTTAACAATCTTGGGCATGGAGTTTACCAGAGCTTCACAGGTTGCCACTGGAGTCCTCTTCCACTCCTCCATAATGACATCAAGGAGCTGGTGGATTTTAGAGACCTTGCACTCCTCCACCCTCCATTTGAGGATGCCCCACAGATGCTCAATAGGGTTTAGGTCTGGAGACATGCTTGGCCAGTCCATCACCTTTACCCTCAGCTTCTTTAGCAAGGCAGTAGTCTTTTTGGAGGTGTGTTTGGGGTCCTTATCATGTTGGAATCCTGCCCTGCAGCCCAGTCTCCAAAGCGAGGGGATCATGCTCTGCTTCAATATGTCAGTAGATGTTGGCATTCATGGTTCCCTCAATGAACTGTAGCTCCCCAGTGGCAGCAGCACTCATGCAGCCCCAGACCATGACACTCCCACCACCATGCTTGACTGTAGGCAAGACACACTTGTCTTTGTACTTCTCACCTGGTTTCCGCCACACACATTTGGCACAATCTGAATGAAATAAGTTTATCTTGGTCTCATCAGACCACAGGACATAGCTCTAGTAATCCAAGTCTTTAGTCTGCTTGTGTCCAGCAAACTATTTGCGGGCTTTCTTGTGCATCGTCTTTAGAAGAGGCTTCCTTCTGGGATGACAGCAATGCAGACCAATTTGATGCAGTGAGTGGCGTATGGTCTGAGCACTGGCAGGCTGACCCCCTACCCCTTAAACCTCTGCAGCAATGCTGGCAGCACTCACACGTCTATTTCCCAAAGACAACCTCTGGATATGACGCTGAGCACATGCACTCAATTCTTTGTTCAAACATGGCGAGGCCTGTTCTGAGTGGAACATGTCCTGTTAAATCCCTGTATGGTCTTGGCCACCATGCTGCAGCTCAGTTTCTGGGTCTTGGCAAATTTATAGCCTAGGCCATCTTTATGTAGAGCAACAATTCTTTTTTTTCAGATCCTCAGAGAATTCTTTCCAATGAGGTGCCATGTTGCCATGGCCAGTATGATAGAGTGAGAGCGATAACACCAAATTGAACACACCTACTCCCCATTAGGGATGATCGAACTTTTGAAAAGTTCGGTTCGACCAGAACACCCGAACTTCACGAAAGTTCGGTTCGGATTTCAGAACCCCATTGAAATCAATGGGACCCGAACTTCTGTAATCAAAAAACACCATTTTTAAGCCCTAAAACCCAATAAATGCCCCTAAAAAGTGCCTAGGGTTCTGGGTCATGCCCCAGGGACTATTAATCACACAAAAAAAAGTTCTTAAAAATTGTCGTTTTTGATAGATAGCCAATTATTGAAAAAAAAAAAAAAAAAAAAAAGAGATTTCTTTGGATTTAGTGTCTGGGGGGTCTAAAAGTTGTACCTGTGAAGTTTCAGCTCTGTAGCATGTCCAGAACCAGAATTACAGCATACCAAACCTTCAAAAATGACTTTTTTGCTTAACCGCACCTTTCTTTTGCTCCTAATCAACGGCTCAGCCAATGTGTATGATGGGGACATAATGCAGTGCACTGGGAACAAGATTAGAGGTTTTTTTGGAAAAAGGTGCTGTCTCTTTAAATGTGCATATAATTAACGGGTGTATTTCCACAATGGGGCTTTTATTACCAAATGTTTCAAGAAGTCCAAAGATGTATGTAATTGCACTTTATTTCATGTAAAATGGTGTTTGGTGCACTTTAACTTGAAATCTCACAAGAAACAGACATATATGCACGGATACATTGAGGGTTAGGGGTAGGGGCCACAATGTAGTGCAGAGTGAACAAGATTAGAGATGTTTTGGATGAATACTGTTGTCTCTTGACTTTGAATAGAAGTAAAGGATGCTTAAAAATTGGGCATTTGGTGGTGCGGACGATGCCTTGACACCATATCCCTATGAAAGTGCTGGTAATGAAAGCAATAATTGCCTTTGTAAGGAAAAAAATTACAATGATATGCATCTGTGTGACAGGTGCGCAAAAATTGTTGTTTGGGTGTTGGCGGAGCCATACCACTGTAAGCCCAAAGAGCTGGTGTTGAAGAAGGCGTAAAAATTATGAAGGTGTGCACCTGTGGAACAGGTGCGCAAACATGGTAGTTTTGGTGTTGGCGGAGCCTCCCCACCATAACCCCAAAGAGCTGGCTTTGAAGGAGGCCCAAAAATTGTAAAGGTGTGCACCTGTGGAACAGGTTCGCAAACATGGTAGTTTTTGTTTAGCATAGCCTCCCCACCTTAACCCCAAAGAGCTGGTGTTGAAGGAGGCCCAAAAATTGTAAAGGTGTGCACCTGTGGAACAGGTTCGCAAACATGGTAGTTTTTGTTTAGCATAGCCTCCCCACCTTAACCCCAAAGAGCTGGTGTTGAAGGAGGCCCAAAAATTGTAAAGGTGTGCACCTGTGGAACAGGTTCGCAAACATGGTAGTTTTTGTTTAGCATAGCCTCCCCACCTTAACCCCAAAGAGCTGGTGTTGAAGGAGGCCCAAAAATTGTAAAGGTGTGCACCTGTGGAACAGGTTCGCAAACATGGTAGTTTTTGTTTAGCATAGCCTCCCCACCTTAACCCCAAAGAGCTGGTGTTGAAGGAGGCCCAAAAATTGTAAAGGTGTGCACCTGTGGAACAGGTTCGCAAACATGGTAGTTTTTGTTTAGCATAGCCTCCCCACCTTAACCCCAAAGAGCTGGTGTTGAAGGAGGCCCAAAAATTGTAAAGGTGTGCACCTGTGGAACAGGTGCGCAAACATTGTCGTTTTTGTTTTAGCATAGCCTCCCCACCTTAACCCCAAAGAGCTGGTGTTGAAGGAGGCCCAAAAATTGTAAAGGTGTGCACCTGTGGAACAGGTTCGCAAACATGGTAGTTTTTGTTTTAGCATAGCCTCCCCACCTTAACCCCAAAGAGCTGGTGTTGAAGGAGGCCCAAAAATTGTAAAGGTGTGCACCTGTGGAACAGGTTCGCAAACATGGTAGTTTTTGTTTAGCATAGCCTCCCCACCTTAACCCCAAAGAGCTGGTGTTGAAGGAGGCCCAAAAATTGTAAAGGTGTGCACCTGTGGAACAGGTGCGCAAACATTGTCGTTTTTGTTTAGCATAGCCTCCCCACCTTAACCCCAAAGAGCTGGTGTTGAAGGAGGCCCAAAAATTGTAAAGGTGTGCACCTGTGGAACAGGTGCGCAAACATTGTCGTTTTTGTTTTAGCATAGCCTCCCCACCTTAACCCCAAAGAGCTGGCGTTGAAGGAGGCCCAAAAATTGTAAAGGTGTGCACCTGTGGAACAGGTGCGCAAACATTGTCGTTTTTGTTTTAGCATAGCCTCCCCACCTTAACCCCAAAGAGCTGGTGTTGAAGGAGGCCCAAAAATTGTAAAGGTGTGCACCTGTGGAACAGGTGCGCAAACATTGTCGTTTTTGTTTTAGCATAGCCTCCCCACCTTAACCCCAAAGAGCTGGTGTTGAAGGAGGCCCAAAAATTGTAAAGGTGTGCACCTGTGGAACAGGTGCGCAAACATTGTCGTTTTTGTTTTAGCATAGCCTCCCCACCTTAACCCCAAAGAGCTGGTGTTGAAGGAGGCCCAAAAATTGTAAAGGTGTGCACCTGTGGAACAGGTGCGCAAACATTGTCGTTTTTGTCATAACCAAAATGAGGTTCTGTGAACGTAAAGAGAATGAGAGGAGGGTTTGAGGGTGGCACCATGGTCCAGGCTTAAACTGAGGCTCAACTGCCACATCACAACGATAGCCTAGTCTACAAGGTCTGCATCAGGTGCATCAAAGCTTGATATCCACGACTGATTCATCTTAATGAATGTCAAACGGTCGACTGAGTCGGTGGAGAGTCTAGTTCGATGGTCTGTGACGAATCCTCCTGCTGCGCTGAATGCCCGTTCCGATAGGACACTGGAAGCAGGGCAGGCCAACAACTCCATGGCATACTGGGCCAGTTCTGGCCAGTGGTCTAATCTTAAGACCCAGTATGCCAGTGGATCGGATTCGTCACATGAAAAGCCCTCTGTGTCACTTTGTGCCCTCACGTAATCGTCCACCATGTGATGCAGACGCTGTCGATGCGATGTGGCAGCTGAGAGGCCTGGGCGGTGAGGACTAAAAAAAGACCGAAAGGCATCCGTCAACCGCACGCCTTCTCCAACGCTCCTCTCGTGACCACCAGTAGAATCCATGGTAGGTTGTCCCCGCCCCTGCACCCTACGGGAGTCGGGGAACATGTTCACCAGATTCCTCTTGAGACTGTCCTCAAGGGATTTGATCCTGTGGACTCTATGGGTGGATGGGAAAAGCTCCGAGACTTTACACTTGTACCGGGGGTCAAGTAGGATGGCCAACCAATAGTGGTTAGTCTCTTTAATGGCCTTGATTCTGGGGTCCTTTCGCAGGCTCTGGAGCATGATGTTTCCCATGCGTCGCAAATTAGCGAAGGCCTGAGAAGCTGACTCCTCGGGGTCACTCATAACGACATTATCTTCAACGGGCTCCTCCTCCTCCCAGCCACGTACTACTCCAAAGTGTCCCGAGGGAGTCAAACTAGGCCTTGCAGATTGCCGCATGTCTTCCTCCTCCTCCTCCTCAAACCCTGCAAAAGTTCCCGCAGAATCGTCCTCCTCCTCCTCTTCCACCCCTGGATCCTGCTCGGGCCTCTGGGAGCTAGGCATAATGGGGTCAGGATTCTCAGGATAAAGGGGGCCTTGAGAGGCAAGGAAGTCCTCCTCTTCCTCCTGCTGCTCTGCCTCCAGTGCCCTGTCCATAATGCCACGCAGAGTGTGCTCCAACAAAAACAGTACCGGTAGGGTGTCACTGATGCATGCGCTGTCCCGGCTGACCATCCTTGTGGCCTCCTCAAATGGCGAGAGGACAGCGCATGCATCCTTAATCAAAAGCCACTGCCGTGGTGAAAAGAAGCCCAGGCGCGCAGAGCCAGTGCTGGTGCCGTACTCGCATAGGTATTCATTGAGGGCCCTCTGCTGCGTGTACAGGCGCTGCAGCATAGCCAAGGTGGAGTTCCAGCGGGTGGGCATGTCACAGATGAGGCGGTGTACCGGCAGGTGAAACTCGCGCTGCACTTCGGCCAAACGTGCAGTGGCACTGTACGACCGCCTGAAGTGACTGCACACCCTTCTTGCCATCCTTAGCACATCCTGCATTCCCGGGTACGAGTTCAAAAACCGCTGTACCACGAGATTCAGGACATGCGCCAGGCATGGCACATGGGTTAACTTTCCCTGACGAAGGGCGGCCAGGAGGTTTGACCCATTATCAGTAACCACCATCCCTGGCTGCAGCTGGCGTGGTGTCAACCACCTCTGGGCCTGTGCCTGCAGAGCCCCAAGAATCTGAGGGGCAGTGTGCTGCCTGTCCCCTAGACACACAAGCTGCAGCACTGCGTGACACCTTTTGGCCTGAGACATAGAATAGCCCTTTGAACGTTTACGTGGTATCTCATCATATTCAAAGGACCATTCTGCAGAGGAGGGCATGGAGGAGGTAGAGGAGGAGGAGCAGGAGGGGGTAGAAGTGATCGATCTACCCGGATCAGCGACACCACCAGCTGTTTGCAGACGTGGGGGCAACACTGGCTGCAGCACCGAGCCCTGGCTACAATCCCTTCCACTGGCAAGCAGTGTCACCCAGTGAGCAGTGACAGAAATGTACCGTCCCTGCCCATGTTTGCTTGACCAAGTGTCAGCCGTCAAGTGTATCTTACGGCTGACTGACTTGGCCAGGGATGACACTACATTGCCTTCCACATGTTGGTATAGGGATGGCAGGGCCTTACGGGAAAAGTAATGCCGACTTGGCACCTGCCACTGTGGAACTGCACATTTTGCGAAGTCACGGAAGGGAGCAGACTCTACCAGGTTAAATGGTAATAGTTGCAGAGCCAGTAGTTTAGCCAAACTACTGTTTAGACGCTGGGCATGTGGGTGGCGGGGAGTATACATTTTTTTTCGTTCCAGCATGTGTGGAATCGAAATTTGGCATCTAGATGATACAGCTGGTGGTGTGCTGGAGGTAGATGCGACACTGCCTGCTATATCATCATCCCTGCCAGTGGAGGCTGCCAACAGGTGACGAGTGACTATAGCAGGGCCAGGAACAGACTGATGTGCAGGTGGAGCAGGTGGAGCAGATGGAGCATGAGGAGGAGCGCGAGGAGAACTAGGAGGCCGACTGACCAATCTTTGGCCCTTTTGTGGGTTCTTTAAATGCTCCTGCCAACGGGCCGAGTGGTGGGTTGTCAAATGCCTGTTTAGGCAGCTTGTACCCAGGTGGTTGACATTTTTGCCACGTTTTATACCCTTCTTACAAATCTTGCAGATCGCAACTGTTTTATCTGCATGGGATGTCTCAAAAAAGGCCCAGCAAGATGAGGTGTGTATAGTGGCCCGGGAGAAAACAGGTGCGGCCTTAGATGGAGTAGGCCGTCTGCTCTCCCCTCTTGCTTGCTCTGCCTCCTCCTCAACCTCAGACCCAACATCTGATTCTATCAAAGACTGAGCATCAGGCCTGGCCTGGGAGACAACAGGTGCGGCCTTAGATGGAGCGGGCCGTCTGCTCTCCCCTCTTGTTTGCTCTGCCTCCTCCTCAAACTCAGACCCAACATCAGACTCCATAAAGGACTGAGCATCAGGCTGGAGTAGATGGCCGACACTGTGGTCAAACAGCTCAGCTGACTCCTCTGCCATGTCTGAAATTGGGTCTAAGGGAGGACATGAGGTGGACATGGACTCATCTGTATTTGTTCTGACAACTGCAGAAGACTGACCACTTTTCTCTGCCTGGGTCACTGTAGTTGCAGATGATGCCGATGATGAGGGTTTGTTCATATAGTCCACCACCTCCTGTACATACTGTGGACGTATAGCTTGGCCACTGCCGGAGAACAATCCAAATGGTGGCCTGGCTGAGGACTGACCACCACGTCCACCCCTGCCTCTAGACACCCTAGAAGCTGTGCCCCTTTCCGCAGCAGGGCCACGTATGCCTTTTCTTGGTCTACCAGGCATATTTGTCACTGATGCGTTGGCAACTGTGTGCGGTGAAAAACGCACACTGCTATGCGACCCACAGTTGTCGCTGGATACAGCACAGCAGTTGCGGTTCACGCACAGTAGCAAAGCCTTTTGCACAGTGGACCTAACGCTTTGAACAACAGGCGTTAGGTTGTCACTGATGCGTTGGCAACTGTGTGCGGTGAAAAACGCACACTGCTATGCGACCCACAGTTGTCGCTGGATACAGCACACCAGTTGCGTGTCACGCACAGTTGCAAAGGCTTTTGTACAGTGCACCTAACGCTTTGAACAACAGGCGTTAAGTTGTCACTGATGCGTTGGCAACTGTGTGCGGTGAAAAACGCACACTGCTATGCGACCCACAGTTGTCGCTGGATACAGCACAGCAGTTGCGGTTCACGCACAGTAGCAAAGCCTTTTGCACAGTGGACCTAACGCTTTGAACAACAGGCGTTAGGTTGTCACTGATGCGTTGGCAACTGTGTGCGGTGAAAAACGCACACTGCTATGCGACCCACAGTTGTCGCTGGATACAGCACAGCAGTTGCGGTTCACGCACAGTAGCAAAGCCTTTTGCACAGTGGACCTAACGCTTTGAACAACAGGCGTTAGGTTGTCACTGATGCGTTGGCAACTGTGTGCGGTGAAAAACGCACACTGCTATGCGACCCACAGTTGTCGCTGGATACAGCACAGCAGTTGCGTGTCACGCACAGTTGCAAAGGCTTTTGTACAGTGCACCTAACGCTTTGAACAACAGGCGTTAAGTTGTCACTGATGCGTTGGCAACTGTGTGCGGTGAAAAACGCACACTGCTATGCGACCCACAGTTGTCGCTGGATACAGCACAGCAGTTGCGGTTCACGCACAGTAGCAAAGCCTTTTGCACAGTGGACCTAACGCTTTGAACAACAGGCGTTAGGTTGTCACTGATGCGTTGGCAACTGTGTGCGGTGAAAAACGCACACTGCTATGCGACCCACAGTTGTCGCTGGATACAGCACAGCAGTTGCGTGTCACGCACAGTTGCAAAGGCTTTTGTACAGTGCACCTAACGCTTTGAACAACAGGCGTTAAGTTGTCACTGTATTTTGCTGCCTAGCAAGCACGTATACCTGCTGTGATACAGCAGCACTGTGCCACGTGCTCACTAAACAGAACCCTCACACTTTCCCTACAGAAACTAAATTTTCAAATCTAACTAATGTAGTACAAAGTTCCCTAACTACACTAGATATCCCTTTCCACTAAATAGAAAGCTCCATACAGCAGAAGACTGACACTGTCCCTTAAGTTTTTTTTTTTTTTTTTTTTTTTTTTTTTTAACTCTAAGAACCAGCACAATCGCTGTATCTAACTACACTGGCTGTAAGCTAAATACAATTCTGCTATATGGAGCTTTAGAACCACTCGATATGTAGGAAATGTAGTGTAGCAAGCAGGAGTCAGACAGAACTGCTTCAACTCTCTTCAACAGGCTCTGGATAACTGTGCTAGGGGTTAGGCGGGGCCATCTTATATAGTGTGGGGCGTATTCACTCCTGATTGGCCTCTGGTCCCCGTAGTCACTCCAATCACGTTCCTAGGAGACTCCTGCCCCCTCATTGGCTTTTGCAGACGTTTCTGGGCCAATCACGGGCTTTTAAAGCCCAGTTCCTGTCCCAGTGCATTTTGGGCGGTTCTGGTGGCCGAATACCGAACTTTTGCCGCAAAAAGTTCGGTATTCGGCCGAATATCGAACATCCAATGTTCGGGTCGAACCGATGGTCGACCCGAACCGTTCGATCATCCCTACTCCCCATTCACACCTGAGACCATGTAACACTAACAAGTCACATGACACTGGGGAGGGAAAATGGCTAATTTGGCCCAATTTGGACATTTTCCTTTAGGGGTGTACTCACTTTTGTTGCCAGCGGTTTAGACATTAACCACTTCTGGACCGAGCCCATTTCTGACACGTTGGTAACAAGTTAAAATCTGTACTGTTTGCTAGAAAATTACTTGGAACCCCCAAACATTATATATATTTTTTTATCAAAGACTCTTGAGAATAAAATGGTGGTTGTTGCATTATTTTTTGTCACGCGGTATTTGCGCAGCTGTCTTTCTAGCGCCATTTTTTGAAAAAATACATTTCACTGCATTTAAAAAAAAAACTAAACCGTAAAGTTAGCCCATTTTTGTATATTGTGAAAGATAATGTCACGCCGAGTAAATAGATACCTAACATGTTACAGTTTAAAGTTGCACACACCCGCGGAATGTCGACAAACTATGGTCAATAAAAATCTCCATAGGCGAGGCTTTAAAAAAATTTAACGGTTAACAGTTTAGAGTTACAGAGTAGCTCTTTTTTTTTAATTATTGCTCTCGCTCTGGTGATTGCGGCAATACCTCACATGTGTGGTTTGAACAGCGCTTTCATTTGTGGGCGTGACTTCCGTATACGTTTTCTTTCGTGCACGAGTTTACAGCGACGGGGGCGCTTTACGTTTTTTTTTCCTATCTATTTTATTTAATTTTTGAACTTTAGCAAAGATTTAAAAAAATAAAAATATGATCACTTTTATTGCTGTCACAAGCAATGTAAACATCCCTTGTGACAGCAATAGGCAGTGACAGGTACTCTTAATGGAGGGATCGGGGGTCTAAAAGAACCCAGACCCCTTCACTGCACTTCAATGTATTCAAAATGCTGAAAACTGCATTTTTGAATACTGTCACTTTTTTAAATTTGGCGCCTTTAAATCCAAACCAGGACTCCAACCAGCCGGCGGATGTGCCGGCTCATTGCTTGGGTCTCCCGGTGGGACAAGAGACCCAGGCAGAGCCGCAGAAAGAGGAGGGAGGGGGGGCATCCCATCCCTCTCGCTGGGGTAACGACCGAGCGGCTCCCGAGGCACATTGGCCATTACTGCCTGAAAGACGACCGCCGGCTCTAAAAAATGGTACCAGAATGATGCCTCTAGCTGCAGGCATCGACCCGGTAAAACCACTTCTTGCAGATCACATAGATCTATGTGAGTTTGCGGGAAGTGGTTAATGGCTGTGTGTTGAGTTATTTTGAGGGGACAGCAAATTTACACTGTTATACAAGCTGTACACTCCCTACTTTACATTGTGCAGTGTCATTTCTTCAATGTTGTCACATGAAAAGATATAATAAAATATTTACAAAAATGTGAGGGGTGTACTCACTTTTGTGAGATACTGTATAATTTGAAACCCAGCTGACACTCCCCGACACCCATATAAGAGGGGAGAAGAGAATGACCATATAAGTCAGATTGTAATATACGTACTTGTAATAACAGACCACTGGCATAGTGAAAGAAGGACATGGGTCGGCAAGATAAATTAAACCACAATCTCATCCACAATATACATGGAAATAACAAAAAAATAATTTAAAAGGGGGATACAATACATACTGAAATAGCGGTATCATTCAAAGTAGAAACGTAAGAAATGTGTACAAGGAGTGAATAAAAAAGAAAGGAATAACAGTTAATTATACTACAACCTGATAATCCATGAAAACTGTCTAAATACTATACCCACTACACTAGATTAGACTCCTAATAAGAGAAAAACTAAGTGCATCATATCACAAAAAACATTGTGGGAAGGGAAAGGGGAAAAGAGGGAAGGAGAGGGGAGACGGAAGGTTCTATTAATCCTAAAAACAGATTAAAAGTGGCAGGATACATAAAAGTAACAAATGATGACAGAAGGGCATCAGGAAAGGAACAAAACAAATAAAGTCTTTAAACCAGGTGGTTTAGTCGCTTTAAGAGAATAAATCCATGTTGTTTCAGATTGTAGTATCTTACGGTCAAATTCACCCCCTCTGGAGGCTGGATGGATACATTCAAGGGCCAAGAATCTGAGACTGTCTGGTCTATATTGGTGTTTGTTTCATGGCGAAGTGGCATGCTATGGGTTTATCTTCTATACCCAGTGTCACATTATCAACACGATCTTTGATGCATCCCAAAAATTCCCTTTTTGTCTTTCTAACATAAAAAGAGCCACAGCTACAGGTTAGGAGATACACAATGTCAATAGTTTTACAATTTACAAAGTGTTTTGGGAATAACGGTGTTGAATTGGGCAAGAGTATATCTTTACCATTTTTAATGAATCTGCAATATTCACAATTGCCACATTTAAAGGTGCCTTTTGGAAGGGATCTACAAGGATCACCGAAACCTCCAAGGGAGAGTTGACTGGATACAAGTGTATCCTTGATCGATCTATTTAGACGGAATGTAACATGTGGTTCTCATCGACGAAACTACCAACAATGGGGTCGCCTGTTAGAATGTGCAAATGTTTGTCCAGAATTTTTCTAATTTGATCAGATTGATTGTTGTGTCTGACAATCAGACGTATTGTAGATAATGTATCATCTGGCGTACCTCGGAACAAAAGTAAGTCTCTTGGACTATCCTTCGTCTTTTGGTAGGCCGCTTTAAACATTTTCTACTATAACATCTTTGTAAAAACCTATGCATGTAGCTCAGTTGCTTGCTTTTCAAAATGTGAGTCACTCATACAGTTTCTACGGATCCTCATATATTGTCCTAGAGGTATGCTTTAAAGATGCCTGGGATGAGCACTCAGCACAGTCAAAATGTAAAAGAGAGTTTCCTGCCGTAGGTTTTCTGAATAAATCAATTTGTATATAATTATCAGCATCCTTTCTGATTGTAAGAGCTAAAAATGATAAAAATGTTTTCATGTATCGATGAGGTAAATTTCAGATTGAACTCATTCTGATTAAGTCCAATCAAAAAGGCCTCAAAGCAATCAACTGAACCTGATTATAAGATGAAAATATCGTCCATTTACCTATGCCATAAGACTATGTAGCTCAGGTATACTGACAAGTAGTCACTGGAAAAAATGAATTGATCCCACCCCTTCAGGTACAGATTAGCATACAACGGGGCACACATAGTCCCCATCGCCTCCCCCTTCACCTGGAGGTAGTGGGAGCCATTGAAAAGAAAGACATTGAGTCAACACAAATTTAATTAAGTCCAAAACAAACTTAGTATAATCCTGATAATCATTGCTCCTCTCTTTCGAGAAGGAAGAAACAACCGAAAGTCCTCTATTGTGCGGTATACTGGAGTACAAATCCTCCACATCTATGGAGGCTAGTATAGTTTCTTCTGTGACATGTAAGTTGTAAAGGATAGTAAGAAGATGTATTGTATCTTTTAAAAGGAGGGTAGAGACTCCACATGAGGTCATAAATAATCATCTAGGAGTTTGCTGGCTTTTTTAATAAGAGACTCAATCCCCAAAATAATCAGTCTACCTGGGGATTCTACTGTACATTTATGCATTTTTGGTAACGCATAAAAAGTTATTGGAAACTTAACCTTTAAGAAATCACATGTCTTAGAAGAAATACGATTCTTCCAATGGGCCAAATAAATTTAGGTTTCATATTGTTTTTGAAAAAGTGAGATGTCAGATGGTTTAATTTTGCGATACCAACTTTTATTGTTCAAAATCTTTTTTTGCACATTGTGATGTATTGAGTCTCATGCATAATGACTATGTTGCCCCCTTTATCCGCAGGTTTAACCACTTTACGACCGGAAGATTTTGCTGCTTAACCGCTTGCCGCCCGCCCGCCGTCATATGACGGCGGAGCGGTGCGACCATTATCCTGGGCCGCCGTCATATGACGGCGGCACTTTAAGCAGGGCAGGCGCGCGATCGCGTGCGAGCCGCCCTGCACTGCCGGTGTCGGGGTGTCCCCGGGACACCCCCCGTCACCGGCAGGGGGGAAACAGCCAATGGGCGTGGCTGTTTCCCACGTGATCGGCTGTGTTCCAATGACACAGCCGATCACAATGAAGGCGCCCACAAGATGACCGCGCATGCGCGATCGGGAGCGCGCAGCGGGGTCATGTCGGTGGCACTGTGTTCCGTAGGAACACAGCTGTCACCGGCGGTAGTAAACAGTCACTGACAGTGACTGTTTACTATGTGATCGGCTGTGAATCCATTCACAGCCGATCACAAAATGTAAACAAAGAGCAGTAACTCAGTGTTACTAGCTCTTCTCTCCTCATACAGTTTCCAGTATGAGGGGAGCAGAGCTAGAAACACTGAGTTACTGCTCTGTGTACCTGTAAAATGTAAAAGCACAGTAAAATCACACAAATAAAAGGTCCCCACACAGTCCTCAGTCCCCCCCCAATGTCACCTGTCACCCAACAGTCACCTCATCAGTGCCCAGAAATTGACACCCATAACGTTCACATGTGAGCGTAGCGATCGCAGGCAGAATCACAGCGATTCTGCCCGCGATCCGGAAATCATTGCAAATCGCGGGACGCCTGTGCGTTGCCCCTGATTTGCAATAGCACCCCAAACGCTGTGCGATGTTGCCGCCATTTCCGCCTGCCGAATCGCGGTAACATCGCGCAAACATCGCATGACGCCCAAAAAAGGTACAAGAGTTTCTTTGGAGCGTCATGCGTTGTTTGCGCGATGTTACCGCGATTCGGCAGGCGCAACTCGCAGCAACATCGCACAGCGTTTGGGGTGCTATTGCAAATCACGGGCAACGCACAGGCGTCCAGCGATTTGCAATGATTTCTGGATCACGGGCAGAATCACTGTGAACGTAGCCTAAAGTTCACCGGTCACCAAAGACTGCCATCAGTACCGCCGTGCACCATCGCCCGTCACCTGTCACCCATCAGTGACCATCGCCCGTCACCTGTCACCCCATCAATCACCGTCACCTGTCACCCCATCAGTCATCGTCACCTTTCACCCCATCAGTCATCGTCACTTGACACCCCATCAGTGATCGTCACTTGTCACCCCATCAATCATTGTCACATGTCACCCCGTCAGTGATTGTCATCTGTCACCCCATCAATCATCGTCACCTGTCACCCCATCAATCATCGTCACCTGTCACCTCATCAATCATCATCACCTGTCACCTCATCAATCATCGTCACCTGTCACCCCATCAGTCATCGTCACCTGTCACCCCATCAGTCATTGTCACCTGTCACCCCATCAGTCATCGTCACATGTCACCCCATCAGTCATCGTCACCTGTTTGCTATATACATGCAATCACTTACTAACCGCCTAACGACTATATGCGTCGGCCATTAAAAGCTAAATACTGGGGTTATGGCAGCAGATAGCCGCCATAACCCCGGTATTTTTTTAAACGGCGGGCGGTCGGCTTTTAGATAAGGGTGGTTCCAGTGGCGGATTCGCCGCGGAATTACCCTTACGGTGCAGGGGAAGAGGTGCCCCCCCCCCCCCTCCTGCCACGTCCCAGACGTTTTCCCAGCTTACCGGACCCGCCGGCAGCGGGGAAAACTATCCGATCCCGGATCCTCAGAGACAGGAAGTCGAGTGAGGGCAAAATGGCCCTCATTCAACTCTATGGTCTTGGAGGACCGGAGCTACGTCAAAAGACGTTGCCTAGCAACCGGTTTAAAGGGCCGCTTTTTTTTTTTGCTTTTTTTTTTTCCTCTTTCAACAATTTCTTTTTTTTTTTCTTTTTTAGTGTAGTTGTGAGGTGTGAGGTCTTTTTGACCCCAGATCTCACAATAAAGAGGACCTGTCATGCCTATTTCTATTACAAGGGATGTTTACATTCCTTGTAATAGGAATAAAAATAATCAAAACATTTTTTTTTTTTAAACTGTGTAAAAATAAAAAAATAATAAATAAAATAAATAGGAAAAAAAAAAAAAAAAAATTAAAGCACCCTGTCCCCGTTAGCTCGCGCGCAGAAGCAAACGCATACGCAAGTCCCGCCCACATATGTAAACGGTGTTCAAACCATACATGTGAGGTATCGCCGCGATCGTTAGAGCGAGTGCAATAATTTGAGCCCTAGACCTCCTCTGTAACTCTAAGCTAGTAACCTGCAGAAATTTTTAAAATGTTGCCTATGGGGATTTTTAAGTACCAATGTTTGGCACCATTCTGTGAGCATGCGCAATTTTGAAGCATGACATGTTTGGTATCTAATTACTCGGCGTAACATTATCTTTCACATTATGGAAAAAAATTGGGCTAAATTTACTGTTTTCTTATTTTTTAGTTCAAAAAAGTGAATTTTTTTTCAAAAAAATCGCATTTGGAAGACTGCTGCGCAAATATGGTGTGATAAAAAATATTGCAACGATCTCCATTTTATTCTCTAGGGTCTCTGCTAAAAAAAAATATATAATGTTTGGGGGTTCAAAGTAGTTTTCTAGCAAAAAAAATGATTTTAGCTTGTAAACACCAAGTGTCAAAAATAGGCCCAGTCTTAAAGTGGATAAATGGACAACTTTGTGTAAAGCGCTACTTGGATGTGAGGCCTATGTATGTGGCCAGGCTGTGAAAAAGTGTTACACATGTGGTATCGCCATACTCAGGAGGAATAGCAGAATGTATTTTGGGGTGCAAGTTTTGCTATGTACATGCGATGTGTTAGAAATATTGCATAAATGGACAGCTTTGTGTAAAAAAAATGTGTTTTCATTTTCTTTCCACATTTTCCAAAAACTTGTGGAAAAAAATGACATATTCAAAAGACTCATTATGCCTCAAAAATTATACGTTGGGCTGTTTGCTTTCCAAAATTGGGTAATTTTATGGGGGTTTCCATTGTCCTGGTGCTCCAGGGCCTTCAAAATGCGATAGGTTGTCAGGAAATGATATGTGTAATTTGTGCTCCTAGAATGCCGGACGCTGCTACTTGGATGTTAGGCCTCTGTATGTAGCCAGGCTGTGAAAAAGTCTCACACATGTGGTATCGCCATACTCAGGAGGAGTAGTAGAATGTGTTTTGGGGTGTAGTTGCAAGTATACATGTGCTGTGTGAGAGAAATAACCTGTTAATACGGCAATTTGTAAAAAAAAAAAAAAATAAAAAAAAATAAATCTTCATTTTGCAAAGCATTGTGGGAAAAAATTACAACTTCAAAAAACTCATCATGCCCCTTATTAAATACCTTGGAATGTTTACTTTCCAAAAAGGGGTCATTCGGGGGGTATTTGTACTTTTCTGACCTTTTATTGTCTCAAGAAATGAGATAGGCCTTCAGTACATCAGGTGTGATCAAGTGTGATCAATTTTCAATGATTCGCACCATAGCTTGTGGACTCTATAACTTTCACAAAGACCAAATAATATACACTTATTTGGGTGTTTTTTACCAAAGATAAGTAGCAGTATAAATTTTGGCCAAAATTTGTGAAGAAAAATTACTAATTTGCAAAATTTTATGACAGAAACAAAGAAAAATGCGTTTTTTCACGATATTTTCAGTCTTTTTTTATTTATAGCACAAAAAATAAAAAACCCAGTATTGATCAAATACCATCAAAAGAAAGCTCTATTTGTGTGAAAAAAAGGACACAATTTTTGTATGGGTACAGTGTTGCATTACTGAGTAATTCTCAGTCAAAGTGTGAGAGCGCTGAAAGCTGAAAATCGGTCTGGGCAGGAAGGGGGTGAAAGTGCACTGTAGGCAAGTGGTTAATGACCAGGCCCTATTTTGTGATTCGGCACTTCGTGACTTTAATGAACAATTGCGCGGTCGTGCGACGCTGTACCCAAAAAAAAAATTGATGTCCTTTTTTCCCCACAAATAGAGTTTTCTTTTAGAGTTTTCTTTTATTTTTATTTTTTGTGCTATAAACAAAAAAAGAGTGACAATTTTGAAAAAAAAAAAAACAATATTTTTCACATTCTTTTATATGAAATTCTCAAAAAAAAAATGTAAAAATCAAAATGTTTTAACATTTTAGGCCAATTTGTTTTCTGCTACATATTTTTGGTAAAATAAATTGCAATAAGTATATTTTGATTGGTTTGCACAAAAGTTAATGCGTTTACTAACTTAGGGAAAGATTTATGTCATTTTTATTGTTTTTTTTTTTTTTTTACTAGTAATGGCGGCGATCTGCGTTTTTTTGCGGGACTGCGACATTGCGGCGGACAGATCAGACCCCTAACTGACATTTTTGGGGTACCAGTGACATTACTACAGTAATCAGTGCTAAAAATATGCACTGTTAATGACACTGGCAGGGAAGGGGTTAACAGTATCGGTGCTCAAGGGGTTAAATATGACCCTAGGTGCGTGATTCTAACTGTGGGGGGGGGGGTGTTTCTTGTGAAGTCATCACAGAGATATGTGATCCTATATAGCAGGATCACATGACATCTGTGATCACTTCAGGGAGAAGTACAGATGGCTGTGTTTACATCAGCCATCTGTCCTTCTCTGTCAGCAGTGGGAGATCGCCGGTGTCATCCGCACTGGCCTTCCAGCTGACGAGAGGGGGCGGGGGTGTGCCGCCGGCGGCGCGCGCTCGCCCCCAAGCTCCTCCCAGGCAAGCACAGTACATGTACGGGGTTTTGCCTGGGAGAGCCGACCTGCCGCAGTACATCTACGGAGGCTGGTCGGCAAGTGGTTAATGACGATATTGGTGCGTTGTTGTAATGTTTCAAGGGTCTACATTTCTTGTCGTGAGAGATTTATATCCTTCTTTTTAATTGTCATATTTTCAATGCCCTAATGTTCAATCCAGGAATAATTTAACTCATGAATTGGTAGTAGAAGGGAACAAACATGATTTATTTTTATATTCTTAAATGAGAGGAGTGTTTTTAGTTGTACTTGTACTAGTGGATTCACAGTCTCAAAAGAGATCCATTAATATCAGTGTCTTAAGAGTATGACTGGTATAATTGGTCTATTCAGATTAGGAACAAGATCCTGTTGTCTGGAAGGGGGTAGCAAAAAAAATTTGAAATTCAGTTTGCGAGCAAACAGTTGTAAGTCCTTCACCAAATCAAATTTGTCCACTTTTTTAGTAGGGCAAAAGTTCAAACCTAATTCAAGCAATGATAATTCATCATTCGAAAAGTAAAAATCGATAGGATTGATAATATCAAAAGTTTGGCTTGTCTCTGACAAAGCTGGAAGTGAATCTAGTTCCTTTGATCTCTCCCTTCATATCATTCTACATGTCATATTTAATCCAATAGGGTAAGTAAATGCTTAGCAATATACAGTGCTTTGCGTAAGTATTCGACCCCCTTGAACTTTCTGACCTTTTGCCACATTTCAGGCTTCAAACATAAAGATATAAAACTGCAATTTTTTGTGAAGAATCAACAACAAGTGGGACACAATCATGAAGTGGAACGAAATTTATTGGATATTTCAAACTTTTTTAACAAATAAAAAAATTAAAAATTGGGCGTGCAAAATTATTCAGCCCCCTTAATTTAATACTTTGTAGCACCACCTTTTGCTGTGATTACAGCTGTAAGTCGCTTGGGGTATGTCTCTATCAGTTTTGCACATCGAGAGACTGAAATTTTTGCCCATTCCTCCTTGCAAAACAGCTCAAGCTCAGTGAGGTTGGATGGAGAGCGTTTGTGAACAGCAGTTTTCAGTTCTTTCCACAGATTCTCGATTGGATTCAGGTCTGGACTTTGACTTGGCCATTCTAACACCTGGATATGTTTATTTGTGAACCATTCCATTGTAGATTTTGCTTTATGTTTTGGATCATTGTCTTGTTGGAAGACAAATCTCCGCCCCAGTCTCAGGTCTTTTGCAGACTCCATCAGGTTTTCTTCCGGAATGGTCCTGTATTTGGCTCCATCCATCTTCCCATCAATTTTAACCATCTTCCCTGTCCCTGCTGAAGAAAAGCAGGCCCAAACCATGATGCTGCCACCACCATGTTTGACAGTGGGGATGGTGTGTTCAGGGTGATGAGCTGTGTTGCTTTTACGCCAAACATAACGTTTTGCATTGTTGCCAAAAAGTTCGATTTTGGTTTCATCTGACCAGAGCACCTTCTTCCATATGTTTGGTGTGTCTCCCAGGTGGCTTGTGGCAAACTTTAAACAACACTTTTTATGGATATCTTTAAAAAATGGCTTTCTTCTTGCCACTCTTCCATAAAGGCCAGATTTGTGCAGTATACGACTGATTGTTGTCCCAAGGACAGAGTCTCCCACCTCAGCTGTAGATCTCTGCAGTTCATCCAGAGTGATCATGGGCCTCTTGGCTGCATCTCTGATCAGTCTTCTCCTTGTATGAGCTGAAAGTTTAGAGGGACGGCCAGGTCTTCGTCTTTGTAGATTTGCAGTGGTCTGATACTCCTTCCATTTCAATATTATCGCTTGCACAGTGCTCCTTGGGATGTTTAAAGCTTGGGAAATCTTTTTGTATCCAAATCCAGCTTTAAACTTCTCCACAACAGTATCTTGGACCTGCCTGGTGTGTTCCTTGTTCTTCATGATGCTCTCTGCGCTTTAAACGGACCTCTGAGACTATCACAGTGCAGGTGTATTTATACGGAGACTTGATTACACACAGGTGGATTCCATTTATCATCATTAGTCATTTAGGTCAACATTGGATCATTCAGAGATCCTCACTGAACTTCTAGAGAGAGTTTGCTGCACTGAAAGTAAAGGGGCTGAATAATTTTGCACGCAAGTTTGAAATATCCAATAAATTTTGTTCCACTTCATGATTGTGTCCCACTTGTTGTTGATTCTTCACAAAAAATTAGTTTTATATTTTTATGTTTGAAGCCTGAAATGTGGCAAAAGGTCGCAAAGTTCAAGGGGGCCGAATACTTTCACAAGGCACTGTACAAAAGGAATGTATAGAACTATGCATGGATATGTTATATATATATGATATATGATGAAAACTGAGGATAATTTGACCTGTACCAATATTGATTGAATTTGTAGCACTGTTTGTCATGTTAATATTTTCTTTTTCTTGTAGACATGTTTTAAAATATCCTGTGGTTAGGCTCTTTGAATATTTTAAATACTGTTGGACTACCCGTGAAACACGTCGACCTTCTCAAAAATATTTAATACGTCTACTGTTGTAATGTATTTTGCAGATAGCAACAGATGTTTTTATATTGTATGAAATAAAAGACAAAGTTTTTCAGACAAATATTTTAATTTCTCTGTAAAGTTAAGTGACTATAGAAGAATATTCAAAGTCCCAAGCCCCATCCTCCTTTACCTATTAACCCCTTGCATTTTTTGGTAATTGAGAAGAATTCAACCGGAAGAGAAAGATAAAAAGGTAATTGGTGACAGCGGTTACTCTTCTGAGAGGTAGAAATCGCTTATTGCCCTAGGAACTCCTAGCTACCTCTGAAGGTACCCTGGTTGAGCAACCCTGATGTAAACCTTTGATAATATCGCCACTGGTCTGAATACTATGTTAGACCTGACCGCAAATGTGAATTTGCTTAATGAGTGGTGCTCTGCCTACTTTTCTAGATTTGCTAATAGGTACTTCCAGAGCTTGCACCCTGCTGAGTCTGCCCATCAATGTAGTGACGTTGTGCTTCCACAACAATCCAAACAGTCTGCAGAGACGCTAACTTTTATTTAGTATACTTAAAGATGGCTGTGGGACATACACTACATTGTCAAAAGTATTGGGACGCATGCCTTTACACACACATGAACTTTAACCACTTGCCGACTGCTCACATTGAGCGTACTGCGGCAAAGTGGTTCGTTATCGTCCAGCGACGTAGACCTACGTCGCTGGACTCCTCCCCCAGGCGCGCTCCCGCTGTTTTCATTCACAGCGGGAGTCGGGCCAGGGGAGGAGCGGCGGCAATCGCCGCCGCTCTTCCCCGATCGTTGGGGAATCTAGTTTGGGGATCCGCCCGCTTGTGTAAACAGAGCATCGGATCTCCTAAGTGACAGGGAGTCACAGATCGGAGTGTTCAGTATAGCTGAACATCCGATCTGTCCATGACTCACTCAGTCACCTCCCCCCACACACGTCAGTAAGCACCAGGCATACATTAACCCCTCCCTCTCCAATAAAATTAACCCCTCCCCTGCCAGTGTCATTTTTACATTAACAGTGCATATATATAGCACTGATTACTGCAGTAATGTCACTGGTACCCCCTAAGTCAAGGGTCCGATCTGTCCGTCGCAATGTCGCAGTCCCGCAAAAAAAATCGCAGATCGCCGCCATTACTCGTTAAAAAAAAACCACCAAAAATGACAAAAATCTTTCCCTTAGTTAGTAAATGCAATAACTTTTGCGCAAACCAATCAAAATACGCTTATTGTGATTTTTTTTTACCAAACATAGGTAGCAGAAAACAAATTGGCCAAAAATTTAAAAAAATTTAGATTTTTACATTTTTTGGGGGGGAATTTCATATAAAAAAATGTTAAAAATATTGTTATTTTTTCAAAATAAACGCTCTTTTTTTGTTTATAGCGCAAAAAGTAAAAATCGCACAGGTGATCAAATACCACCAAAAGAAAGCTCTGTTTGTGGGGAAAAAAAGGACGTTTGGGTATGGCGTTGCACAACCGCGCAATTGTCCGTTAAAGTCGCACAGCACCGAATTGCAAAAAGTGGCCTGGACGTAAGACAGCAAAATCCTCCGGTGGTAAAGTGGTTAATGGCATCCCTGTCTTAGTCCATAGGGTTCAATATTGAGTTGGCCTACCCTTTGCAGTTCTAACAGCTTCAATTCTTCTGGGAAGGCTGTTCACAAGGATTGGGAGTGTGTCTATGGGAATGTTTGACCATTCTTCCAGAAGCACATTCATGAGGTCAGGCACTGAGGCCTGCCTCGCAGTCTCTGCTCTAATTTATCCCAAAGGTGTTCTATCGAGTTGAGGTCAAGACTCTGCGCAGGCCAGTCAAGTTCCTCCACCAAAAAACTCGCTCATCCATGTCTTTATGGACCTTGCTTTGTGCACTGGTCTAAATCATTTGGTGGAGGGAGGATTATGGTATGGGGTTGTTTTTTAGGGGTTGGGCTAGTTCCAGTAAAGGGAACTCTTAAGGTGTCAGCATGCCAAGATATTTTGGACAATTTCATGCTCCCATTTTTGTGGGAACAGTTTTGGGATGGCCCCTTCCTGTTTCAGCATGACTGCGCACCAGTGCGCAAAGCAAAGTCCATAAAGACATGGATGAGCGAGTCCTGACCTCAACCCATTAGAAAACCTTTGGGATGAATTAGAGTGTAGACTGCGAGCCAGGCCTTTTCTTCAACTCCTCCCAAATGCGCTTCTGGAAGAATGGTCAAACATTCCCATAGACACACTCCTAAACCTTGTGGAAAGCCTTCCCAGAAGAGTTGAGGCTGGTATAGCTGCAAAGGCTGGGCCAACTCAATATTGAGCCCTACGGACTAGGGGGTTACCCCATTTTATATTATATGGCATTAATAGAAATAAACAGACAAAAGTAGTGGAGAACTTCTGTACATTCACCTTCACCAACCAAACTCATATACTTGTTTCACGGACAGTCTGCTTTGTTGGGGGAGGGGGTTAGTGAAAGTTGAAAATGAGCTGTACATAATGCCTGATGCCCATTCAAAGACATAGATGTTACTCCTTTGAACTCCCCCTCTTACACCGTCAGGGACCACTATAACTATGAATATAATGCTAACATTTATTAAGTATAATACTAATAAACTGGGAGGTAACAAAATAGTTTTATAGCACAGGAAGGCAAGCTATGTTACATAAAGGAAGTGAAATATAGGGCACATGCAGATATTTTCCATTCTATACAATCTAGCACAATCAATCTTAAAAAAAATGCAAACAAAAAAGCAAAACTATTGACCAAACATTTAGTTTGGAATAAAAGCTGGCACAAAATTTAAATCAATACCCATATCCCCTTGATTAGTTTGTTTGGGTGACATTGTACAAACAGCCCAAGTGATTCAATAATAGCTAAAACCTTTTTTCTGTAAAATACCATGACATGTAACAGTAAAATACTGCTATCAATGTCAGCACAAACTGTGCCTTGGCAGCTTGTCTGGGTTTTAAGAATGGTGACCTCAAATTAAATCTGTATCATTTGCAATACTTACAAGTTACTCATTAACATGTACAGAAACTGGACTGACTTGTATTCAAGCCAGTAGCATATACTGTTTCCGGGGCTGTAAAAGTTACTGCTTCACGACATTCCTCACTGCAGCATACTCTCGGCTTTTAACCTTGTTAAGTGCTTTCACTGGTGATTTTATACGTACTCATCAAGTGCTATTGCTGGTGATTTTATACATACAAAAAAAAAAAAAAGATGAACAAAATGGAAGATTCTGTTTTCTTAGATGACAATCTAGCAAGTGTACCGAGCTCAAGCGATTGCTCTCCTCTGAGTCCTACAGACAGCATTGGTTCGGTCTTCTTAAAGTGAGTAATGTTTTATTGATTATAAGCATTCTGCACCTGAAGCTTTTAGCAGAGTCTAAAAGCAACGATATTATTTAAGCCTGTGATGCTTACCAATAGATCAAGCTACCAGCACTAGCAAGTGAAACTGTTGAATGAATATGCTAATTAACACAGTACTTTTATCTATGATAAACTAGCTGCTTTGGGTTGGTTATTTTCTACTTGAATGCCTTGTTTGAGTTTTTAAATTAAATGTATGTGTACTTTGAAGCTTGCAACCAAATGTACATTATAGTTAACTAGTATGATTGCATAATATTCATTATGCTATTCTTATATGAGCATCTTAAGAATAGCATCTAACAAAGTTCAATATGCATGCAAATTCCATAACACTAAAAGTAGTTTTAATTATACCATTTCTAAATTGTAATTAAGGATGATGTTCCGGTTTACTGCTACCATGGGTTTCAGATGAGTCTTGCAGGTTTGAAATTTGCTGTCCTTGTGGATTTATGTGCAGATTTGCCCAAGAGAATTTTTTATTTTTTTTTTACAATACCCAGCGGGCTTATGCAGGCCATACATGGGTCAAATTCTGAACGAATTTCCTTTCGAAAATCAGAAATTTTGTGCGTTTTGTGATCAGATGATGCCACCATTGATTTCGAAATTCGATCAACCAAGCCTTCAATTTTACTTCATGGTGCTACAGAAAATAATTTTCATGGCTGGGAATCCTCTTTTCATTCCAGGATTTTTTTTTCTTGTGCTCATGCGCATTTTCTGTTTGATTATATTTCTCACATGATTCTCCCATCATTGATTAGAAAATTGTTTATTTTTCAAAAAATTTCCGACATGGCAGCACGAAAATCGGCTATTGCTGTGGCTCACTGATGGTGAAAAATTTGAACGAACGTTGTTAGATAAGATTTTCAAAAAAGAAAATTATTCGGAATTTGACCCATGTATGGCCGGCCTTTAAAGGGACAAAAGGGGAAGCTTTGGGATAAGACAGCTTCCTCAACATAAAAGGAGGGTGGCACAGAGCAGTCAGTGAATTGGAAGCTGTTATACAGAATGCTGGCAGAAATTAAAGTAATTTAGGAAACTATATTTTCATTCTGATTCCTAGTTTTTTACAGTAATCCCCTTTGCTTTAATTTATATTATTATTATTATTATTATTATGAGCTTTTTTATTTTAAAGTGGTAGTAAAGTCATTACAAAAAAAAAGTCCAGTCCCCCTGCCAGGTAATATCATATGGTACTAGAATACAGCTCATACTAGCACATTATGAAGAACTCCAGTGGTGTGCTGTCACACCTGACAGGGCTTCCATCTTCACCTGGTCTTCCTTCTGGGTTCACGGGCTTCAGCCGTTTGAATAGGCAAGCCACGGTGACGTCACTTCTGTGCATGCATGTTGGAGTAACAGCCGCAGCACAGAGCTTTAAGGGAATTGTATGCCATTCCTTCAGAGTGCATGCACTGGTAATGTCAAAACAAGGGAATATATCCTAAATGGTGCACATTTAGGAGATATTCATTTTACCTACAGGTAGGGTTTATTATATGCTTACGTATAGGTAAAAGTCACATAGCGGAGTTTAGTACCGCTTTAATTTTATTTTGTGGTTGATTTGATGTCAGTGGCCACTTTTAGTTGCTGTCTCATCCAAAGCAACCTTTTTTTGCTACCAGGTTTCCCTACTAGAAAAAAAGTATTTTTTAGGGGTCGTATTTTAGGGTTTTCATCTTCTTTTCTTTTTTTTTTTCTATGTAATAGGGCCTTTTTAAGTTTGAAGTGCTCAAAGCACAGTATTTACTTTTTACTGACAATCAGTTCTTGAAGTTGCCTTTTGCACATTGCAGCATCATTTGAAAGAAAAATAACCTATACTGCCTCACATTATAACATTTACTGCACCCCCACATCCCCATAAATAAAATGAAAGTTAGCCATACACAGGTTAGGCCTATTATCCCTGAGTATACATAAAAATGAAAAGAAAATATGTGTGTGATTTTATGGGAAGTAAAAACTATATCCTCACATGTGTCATTGCTTAAATGGATACATTTTATTTAAATAATCATATTAAGATCACAACTTTTTTTTTTTCAATATCTCCTTGTAAACCCTGGCATTATTTCACAGTATATATATATAAATATCAATATACTTCCCACAACAGTGAGTTCTCAACACGTTTTATGTACCAAGGGTCCACTTCATCAGGAGAACGCAGATAGTAAAGATTTGAACATGATGTTAATACACACATTCAGTAGGAGCACAAGCAGGACTTAATGGATACCCTGCAGCTCCTATTTTCATTAAACATTGCTGTTTTGCACACAGACATCTGCAGCCTATGCTGTGTACATGCAGGATGTCAAGCTAGGGGAGTCATCGGACGGTATGATGGTATGAAATGGTGAAAAATTGGGGAGGTCACTAGCTGTATGCCCCTGCATTATGTGGTTGACTCTGACTATGCGATTTGGCTGCTACTCCATAGATACTTGACCTGTGACTACAGAAATAGGTGGAAAGGAAACTTTGCTTTAGCATTTCTCTCAAGGAGAAAGATGTTTTAGAGGTTGGATCTATTTGAGAATTACATATTTTTAGTAAAATCACATTTTCCCACCGTAGAGCGGAGCTCCACCCAAAAAGGTAAGTTCCACTTGTTTGCACCATGCCCCTTCTACTGCCAAATTTGCCAAATTTGCCACATTTGGGGGGGAGGGGGGGAGCAGGTACCTGGTTTTGACAGGTACCTACTCCCACTTCCTACTCAGATTGTGCAGTGATCTTCAATGATATTCGGCCCCTTCTCCTCCCCCCACATCCTTCTGGGACACACACAGGTCTTGCACATGTGCAGTAGGAAACCGGCTGTTTCCCTTACCTAAGATACCAGGCACCTGCATCAGAAGACATTTGAAGAATCGGCTTGGGTGCCAACATCGCTGGATCCCTGGACAGGTAAGTGTCCTTATAATAAAAGTCAGCAGCTACAGTATTTGTAGATGCTGACTTTTCATTTTTACAGAGGGAGACTGGAGCTCCTCTTTAATGAGATGGTATTGGAACCAATATGCCCCACTATTGGTCCTTAATTTTGGACTTTATTGATCCTTGGATTTGAGATAGTGTAGACACTTTATTTTTTTAAAGGCAAACAGACTGCTGGCTTTGCATAGAATTTTCACTTTGAAGGGATTTTCCCTTAGCTTTGCTGACTTCCTTCATCCAAACATGTGTAAGCAAGAATACTGTGTTTTTTTATTTTAATTGCATATGACTGGGTATTTTTTGCAAAGGGAATTTTCACCACATTCACTAAGCTAAAGGAAAATTCCCTTGCAAAGTGAACATTTCCTTGCAAAGTCAACAGCCTTTTTACCTTTAGAAAATCACTCCTTTGTGTTTATTAAAGGATATGTTGACCTATAGGGTTTTAGATTGTATTACCTGGAACATTAGGGATTGAACTGATGCATTTTTATCTCTAGGCCCCTTCCATGTTGGTGGAGAAAGCTTACAAGTTAAATGGAGTTTTATTTTTACCCATTTGCCTTATATTTGTATGTCTTGGGGATAGAATAATATGCTTTGAATCAATTTAGCCGGCTGTAATTTTTACATAGAATATTTAGTGGGATATTTTACTAGGGCCAGAAGAGTTTAACCCCTCAGAACTCATCAAACTCTGCATTCATATAAGAGCCAAAGATAGAGGTCAGAGCCCTACCCTCCCCTGGGAGACAGTGTGTATAGGGAGCCGTGCGACCTGCTGTGTATACCATGCTGTCTAGGTTCGGGACAGAGCAAGGCCCGAGCCTGAAAGAAAGTCCATGAGGGACAGAAACAGCTAGGAAACTGTAAGGAAGACGCAGAGCTGTGATGCAGGGTATGTGCATAAACACTGGGATGTGTTTCATGGCCAAGAGGACCAAAAAGGTACTAAAGTTCAGTAGGGACTTTGAAGAGGTACTTGGAGCAGTAAAGCTGCCACATGAGAGCCAGGAGGCTGAATGTGTGTTTTTGCACTGATGTCCAGAACCCCCTGCATGGGAAGACATACCTGTGTTAAGTTTTGATGTTTGTTTAAAAGTAGGCAGGAAAGCCCTAGGCGTGGAGTAACCTCACTGTTTTGGCACTATCTTAAAGCTATGAAACCCCGATGTGTCACACTTGGTAGTTTTTTTTCGATTAAATGTCTGTATAAATTGTTTGATTATGTAATTAACATAGAGGTTCTTCATTACTATCACAATATCCACAGACTGCACCTGGGGTAAGGCATCGTTTGTCTCCTGTGGTTTTTATTTCTCAGTGAACATTTGGGGTTCATGCACATGAATGGCATGGATGCCCTTAATATATTGGTTATATCTTTCCATTAGGCGATTTAGGTAAGTGCATGGCAATCTGTACTTTGCTTTATATACAGTAAATCTATATATATGTGTGTTCCTACAAAATACACAATTTCATAATATATTCATATATTGTAGATCTTTGCCATCTGGGTTCTCCTGAGGAAGATTCCTTTGTCCATGAAACACATTTAGAATCTTCTGTAGACCCATTATTAATGAATGTTAAGAACTTTCTGTGTTTGGAAATGTATTTAAATATAATGTATGCTATATATTATTCATGGGGTTTTCGTAGAGGTATTGAAAAAATTGAAGAATTAACATGTACCATGGTTTTATTATGATGTGTTAATAAAAATCTATACATTTTTGCAATGACACTTGTTAGGATATAGTTTTTGTACCCATAGTTTCTTCTTCTTACTCTTGTGTATACCTAGTTTTTCAGGGATGGGGGTACACCCCTACAAGGGGGATTAATCAATTAGTGAATTAATTCAATTCATACACAATTGATGGTTAGAATATGCTTAAATAAATTTGTCCCCCTGCTGGCCCATTTTACACTGCTGTATAATAATTCTTGTAGTAAAACCAAAGTGGGTTTTTTGGCATTGGTACATGCTCCCATGGCAGTGCCCAGACTCCCATGACCTTACTTTTTTAAATTACTTTAGCCATTAGTGTTAAAATAGACAATATTTATCAACACAATGCAATAGACTTCAGGTTCACTGAATATGAAAAAATTCTCCGAACCTTTGGTGAACTGAATCCAGACAGATTCAGCCATCACTAACTGTGATATTATAATATACTTTCATTTATTTATGTTTAGTTCCTCTTATTATCACAGTAAATTTGTATACATATTTTACACACAAAGATCATTCTGTGTGCAGACTTGGATTCATAGTATAGGTCTGGGCCTAACAAAATACAAAGAGATAAAGGTTTGTGGCTTTCGCATGAGAACAGTATAATAACTGCAAAAAGCAAAAGGGAGACATATTTTTCACAATAATAAAGCATGAAATATAACACTAGTGTGTGTATAATTGTCAATATGTCATAGTAATGATACCCCTCTGTCAAAGTGCAAAGAAAAAAGTAGCATGCTGTACTTATGCCTTTAAAGTCTTCATTAATATCTTTTAGTCATATTGTTGGCACTCAGAAGTTGTAATGTGAGTCTGAAATAATTTTACATGCTGCACCTAGCTGGTAAAATGGTTACTTTGTGGGTATGGCAGGTGATGGCAAGATTCCATTCTATTTTCACACAGTCTTTTGGCTGCCAAGCATCTGACAACATAGATAACTGCCAACATGTGTTCTTCCTATCTCAAGTGATGTGGCTTCTCAGGGTCACAGACTGCATTAAAAACAAAGACATCAGAGCTCCAGGTCCTGCAGGTGACTGTTGGGTTCTCTACTTTTTAGAGGAGAAAGTTTCACTGATAATACAATTTTTACACTATATTAAAAAAAAAATACTAAAAAAGTAAAAATGTTATTCCTGTTCCTGTCTGGATAATGAAGTGCCATTTCTTTTCTTTACTTTATGGTTAGGATTATTGTGGCCTCAAATTTTTAGTTTTTCACTGTATTTCACAAAGTCACAGAATTTTCCATTGAAGTAGAAATTTACCAGTTCTGGTAGTTGTAGAGTTAAAGAAAATCCCAAAGAAAGGTGCCCTAAAATAAAAGAGCTTGTATACTCACATCTTCAGTGACCATGGTCTCCTACCTTACCCTCATTCCAATGCCGCCGCCTCCATAAAAACCTGCAGCATTCTCCACTTCCAGTAGTGCCAGATGCCTGTGTCCCACGCCATGTGCAATGGTTTTATTCTACACCTCCTTCAACACTGTTGTCCTGTAGTGACATAGGGGTTAGAGAAAGGAATTACCGTATATGCTGGCGTATAAGGCAACTGGGCGTATAAGACGACTCCCTAAATTTTCAGTTAAAACATAGGTTTTGGGCTGCACTCGCCATATAAGACTACCACTCTTCTGAGGCAACACTATTTAAAAACATCAGATTTGATTTACATAATTTTAGTTAAAATGGTTATGACTTACCAGTACTTAAAATCCATCAAAATTCTCATCATGTTCATCATCTGACATCATAAGTTCAATGTGGGGTGCCTCTTCTTAATGTACACTTACTCCTTGGCATACTCTTTAATGCATCTTCACTTGATGGGGTCTTGTCTAGCAGCCGTTTTGTTTACACGCACTAATCTGTCAGCCCACTCGATGTGCGGTAATACTGTATGTACCGTAGCCTCAGCTACATACAGTATACCACGCTAAAACCAATCACGGCAAGTGATGTATTCTATTAATAAATACAAAGCCAGATCGGATTGGCTGAGTCAGGGTTGTAACATCATCAGCCTGCCTCTCAGACTCAGCCAATCCAAGCAGGCTTTGTATTCATTAATAGAATACATCCCTCGCCGTGATTGGCTCAGCACGGTATACTGTATGTAGCCGAAGCTATGGTGCATACAGTATTACGGCACATCCAGCAGGCTGAGAGATTAGGGACGTTCTTTTTGGGCCAGCCTGGAGTTTTCTTAAGGTTCACATTTATATATGCTGCGTATAATACGACCCCCCCCCCCCATTTTTGGGGGTTGTTTTTAGGGTTAAAAGGTCATCTTATACACCGTCATATACAGTATGTTGCACGCTCTTGGAAGTACCATACAGAGGCTGCAGCAATGGTACAGAAGGAAGGCATTACTCAGGCTGCTTGGAGAGGTGAGTATACAAGCTCTTCAATTGCAAAGCACCTTCGTTTAGGATTTTATTTTACCCTGGCAAGATTACTTTAAGGTTGGGGCTACATGGGTTATTTAAATATCTTTCTACCAAGAAATGCAATTATTTGTTGTCAGTTACCTCATTTGCAGTTGTAGTGGTCAACAATGTATAAAAGCTTATGTAAAAAGTATTAAGAAAAAATTCTGATCCTGTTGTAAGATTTCTTTACATTTCCTGTGTAGTTATCCAGACAGTGAGCACAAAAAAGGCAATATAGAAAAAGAAAACAATAAATTGGGTGACTTTTCTCAGCGGGGATGCAGGCAGCAATAAACTTGACAAAGTTTTAACACTTCTCACTGTATCCAAAACTTAAAAAGAAAAATTCGGCTTTACACAGACTTCAATGTACTTAACTTTTTTTTGCTAATTCTTTTGGTAAATAATGCTATTAGTATTTCTTTTAGTGATATTATGTGAATTTGGGGATTCTGTTCATGGTCCCCTTCTTCCTGGTGTAATTATTTAGCCATTTAGCTCCCACCCACCCGCAATGTACTGTGGATGAGCAGCTGCTGTAGGCAAAGCAACACACCCCTTTGTCACTGCCCACTTCCGTGTTTAGGGCATGCGCATGTGCGCCCCCTGCCTGGCTCCCGCTGTGATTGTACTCAGCGGGAGCCTGTCAGCAAGTCCCAGCCAATGATTCATGGCGAGGACCTGCTGATCAGCTGTGTGCAATAACAGCCCAGAGCTCTTGCATTACCTCCTCGGTAAGAAATAATTTCAGGTACGCCAGAGGGTTGTCACTCTCCACATCAACCTTCATCCCAGGAGATCCAGTGAATCGGAATCTCGGGGGCGCTGCCTGGTCCGCATCGCTGTTTAGAGGGCACCAAGTGTGCACATCGCTTAGGTCAGGTGCGGGATCATCTGCGTTGTCACTTTCTGGATCAGTGTCGGTGTCAGAGTCAGATGACAAATCTCCCCACGACTCACTGTACAATTTTTTGCATGGAAATTTGGCGTTATGTATTGTAGGCCTACAATTCTTAGTAAATACTTACTTAAACCTGACCAAAATAAGACTCTAGTAGACATCCCAGATGTGATCAATTTGAAACACAAACACATGAATTATAATCTAATCAATAATATAATTTTATTCAATAATGCAGTGAAAAAAAATTAAATTTGTCAAACAAAGAAATTCAATACACATACTGAGTGTGAAACAGTTTGAAGAATGGAACTAGACAAAGTCCGACGTTGCAATCAGGACAATAGTACCTTGTTTCCTTTCAGACTTTTTTTCCATTGCCATCCTTCTTGGAACAGCAAACGACGCACATCCTGGTAGGCGCTAACTTTCTTGCGGTTGGCGGTACGAAGTCTACAAAATGACGGCCTGTCAGGCATTCTGAATTGCCAACATCAACCGTCGTCCGGGTCTGTTTGCAGAAACTGATGGCGTTGGGTGGTTGACAAAAATCTGCTCAGCCACCTTCCAGATAAAGTCAGCATGAACAAGAGGTATGTTAGTGTTTGCTTTATAAAGGATGAAGGATATAGGCGTTCCAAAGGCATTGTTCAAGGAGATGCCTGAAAATCTTTTTGTAATACTTTATCTGTTGCTTCCGCATTGCAGGGTAAAATGTCATTGCCTGATCGGCTCGGTCGAAACCTCCCATTGTGTGATTATAGTCGATCACGACTTGCAGCTTCAGCACCGTGTTTTGTGCGGACCATGGCAGTGGAGGTGCTGTGCACGGTGCTCATGAGACACATGTCCTTTTTGTCTCGCCACCGCATTGCCATCATTTTACCCTTTTGAAAGGCAACCATCTCTCCTTTTTTTAGTTTTTTCCTGCCAAACATTGATGGCATGTCACGCCACTTTGGCCTAACAGTACCATACCCATCAGTTTTGTTTAGGAGCAAAACCTCATAAAGTTCCGGAGAGGTGTAAAAATTGTCCGTTGTCACGCAATATGCTTGGTTCAGCAATGGGTCCAGCAGTGAAAGGACAGAGGAGGTGGCCATCCCATAGCCGCTGTACCTGGGATTGAACTTGGTACCTTTTCCGGTGTAAATGACAGCATTCCAGATATATCTGGTGGATGATTCACAGAGCATATAAAATTTGATGCCAAACCGCGCTCTTTTGGATGCAATAAATTGTATCCAGCTCAGGCGTCCCTTGTAGGCCATCAGACTTTCGTCCACACTGACATCCCTTTCTGGCACGTAGGTCCGCTGGAAGTTGGTGACAATCATTTGGCACACCTCCCAGATTTTTTTGAGTTTGGGCGCAGGATGCGTGGCCTCATCAAACTCTTCGTTGTTGGCGAAGTGTAAATTCTTCATGATCAGTGAAAAACGATATTCGGACATCACTGTGCCAAAAAATGGAGTGGCCAGCATCTTATTTGTGGTCCAATACCATTTCTGGAGCGGTTTCCCCACCACCCCCTGAAGGATGATGAGTCCCAGAAACTGCCAGATGTCCTCTTTACTGACCGGTTCCCATTTTCTGGATCATGAAAATCTGGCACGCAGCGTAGCGGATTGCTGCTCATGGTAGCGGTTGGTTTCTGTGACGATTTGTAGAATTACCTCCTCGGTAAGAAATAATTTCAGGTACGCCAGAGGGTTGTCACTCTCCACATCAACCTTCATCTCAGGAGATCCAGTGAATTGGAATCTCGGGGGCGCTGCCTGGTCCGCATCGCTGTTTAGAGGGCACCAAGTGCGCACATCGCTTAGGTCAGGTGCGGGATCATCAGGGTTGTCACTTTCTGGATCAGTGTCGGTGTCAGAGTCAGATGACAAATCTCCCCACGACTCACTGTCGCTCTGTTCTGCGAGCAGCTCCATGTCACTGCCGCTGCCACTGTTGCAGTCGCTCAGCTGATCCAAAAGCGCATTTGTAGGACAGCGCTTTTTTTATGCCATTTTTCAAACGGTTTTATTTCTCACAAATGACAATGGCAAGGGGCACTGGAAAGAGCACTGTGTCTGATACCTAAGGTGATAAAGTGTAATCCTCTCCAATTACACTGTATCACCTCCTTTTTATGTGTTTGTGTTGGTGCAACTTTTGAATTTCCCTCCCAGTTCCGCTCCCATGCACCATTGCTGCTGCAGGAGACGGAAGCAGGAAGTCATCAGACCGACGGACAAGCGGCGGGGATCTCGGCGGCGATCACAGCAATGGGAGATCATCGCTGGATCGCCAGGAGAAGGTAAGGAACCCCGCTGCAGGCTCTGCACATCTACCCCGAGCGAGACTCTGGGATACCGATAGTAGCATGAAAAATCCACCCTGAGTCACGCTCAGGGATACAGCTAAGGGGGTAAAGCAGAGTTAGCAATGCCCTTCTGGTCCAGGGGATAAAACATATCGAGAGCAAATTCAGGAACATAAATTGTACAGTCTGGAGGAAAGAAGAGAAAGGGGAGACATGATTGAAACCTTTAAATACATCAAGGGGGTGAATAAGGTTCAGAAAGGCAGTTTTATTCAATATGAAACCAAAATCAAGAACACGGGGACATGACCTACATGACCTCAAAAATACTGGAGGAGAGTTCAAAACTGATCTTAGAAAGCGTTATTTTAATTAAAGGTTAGTTGATGCTTAGAATACACTATCAGCAGATGTAGTGAGCCAGTCAACAGTAAATGGCTTCAAACATGCTTGGGACAAACATAGATCTATACAAAAGTTAACAAAAAAATACACATGTATAAAAAAATGGACTCGATGGACCACTCTGCCTTTTTTCTGCCATCACTTTTCTATGTTTCCTTGTCAGTTTGAAACATAGATGGAAGGAAAATTCCGGGTAAAAGTCCCTTGTCCTCCAGGCCATAAAGAAACAGATGAAAGTCCACTTCAATTCAAATGCATCTTATTCATGCTCTCATCTATTCTTCTGGTCTGCCTCATCTTATCTGGCTTGGTTATCTGCTCTGCCTGCTCCACTTCTTGATGTTGATTACCTTAAAAAAGTGACAAAGCGATAGAGAGAGACAAAGCAGATTATATTTTCCTTCCAATTGTACCAAAAACTCACTGCTTACATTTCTCTATCTACCCATTTTGAACTGCAAAACCATTGTAGAGTTCCCACTGTCGCCTTGTACATTCTTACAAAAAGGAATCGATTTCCAGTGGAAAGAATAAACCTGTATCTCTCGCCATGCTGTACTGGGAACACTGGCCTGCTGTTGTCCAGTCTTCACAGCATGGCACTCTCTATCAATGTGCCCTAGTCTATAACAATTACAACAAAACACCTAATGTGATTTAATTTACTGTTCCCAACCACTTTCTTCCACTTCTAAAGCAAAGCTGGTGTAGGAATTCAATTTTTTCCTCTCTAGGGACCCCAACCTTAAAGTGGTTGTAACTTGAAAAAAAAAAAAAAGAGATCCTGTTCCCTCATTGCAAGTTAAACAGTACAGTGCTTGTGCTGTCTAACCTGCCCCTCTCTAAACTGTAAAAAACCTGATTGATCCTGCCTGTTCCTGTGTCCCCCTTGGTGTGCTGACCACAGTAATCATGGCTGCTGATCCCTGATTACTGGGGCCAGTTTACATGCCTGCGTTATCCCACTACTCTCCTCTTTCCCACTCTCCATCCCTGCCTATCAGCTCCTGTGTGTGTGAGCCGCCCCTCCCCTCTCCTCCTGCCACTATGAATAGTAAAGTAAACTTAAACAAATATCACTGCCTGCCCCTCTCTTTTATGCCACCATCCTACACTGTAAGTGTTAGTGTAAAATAATGCCTCTAATACCTTTTTTCAGATCAGTTCTGGCAGGTCATGTGACCTCCAGCCGCTCTTCTCCTCTGATCTAAAGGCTACAGTGGGAGGGGCTGAGTGAACATCACAGCAGTCAAGTGACCTTTCAGGCTGACGTCAGCCCCTCCCATTGAAGCCCTTAGATCAGAGGAGGAGAGCGGCCTGAGGTCACATGCACCCAGAATGGAGATAAGGTATTTAGAGGCATCGTTTTATACTAACTCTTACACAGTGTAGGATGGCTATATAAAAGAGAGGGGCTGGCAGCGATATTTTTTTTGTCCCCCAGAGATCATAGGCCTTATCTTTTTATTGTCTGATTCACTTCAGCCATCACATTTGAGCTGATCAGATTCCAAGTTTCCTGCTTGAAGCAACAGTGGCACATTTCCTGCTTCTGCTTACAGGCTTTGGGTCTTTGTCCTTTGTTGGGGCATCATTAGACTTGCTTATGAGAGCTGCACATCGCTCATTCAAATCTTCAGCTTTGTCTGCAGTGGTTTGAACACACTTTAAAGCCATGGCAAGTTTTACTTTGAGTGCCATACTTTCTATATCTCTTGCCTTGCTCGCAGTGTCTTGCAAACACTTGGTAGCCACTGCAAGCTGCTTGCTCAATAAGTCTTTTCGACCTCTGCCTTTCTCTTTATTTCAGATTCAGAATGTAGAACATGAAGTAGGTGCAAACCAAACACACCAACTGCCCACATCTCTCCTATACTGAATCTAAAACTTTTAAGACTAAAATATAAGCTAAAATCAGAGACTCCATCGCTCCATGCTCTGGTAAAGGAGAAGCATACCTAGCAAACTCCCTTGCAACAGACATCCACTTACTGTCTCTGGACTAGGCAGGCAGGGTGCATACTCCTCCTGAAAACCAAAAATCTCTGAAGCCTTGTTTTTCCCAAACAGTTTATGCAGCACAAGCAACAGAAAGCATCATAGAAAACAGGCCTGCTTCAGTTGAACTTTAGCGCAAATCCCAGCCACGAACCCCCAATGTTTTGCTTTGCATTTCTTAAGGTTCTTTCTTTAGAAGCAAGGAAGCCTTTAAAACCTCTGTAGTGTATGATTGTGCTTTTACTAAATGAAAATGCTGCACATACAACTGTAGAAAAAAAACAATTTACTGCAAACAAAGTATCACGCAATATGCATACAATATACACATGCCTAACCTATCTACCCTTCCCAGCAAATAGGAATGTACAATGTATGCAATAATCATACTTAACTTGATTCATACTGGTGATGGAGTCTTCATCTATGCAGGATCTCTCCAGACTGTTTCTTCCCCGAAGTCCTAAAGAAGTTCCTTTTGTCTCTCACAACATGGATTGTTCAAGTCCTTTTCCCCTCCCCCTACTTCTTGTTCTGTAGCATCATTTCCTGTCCTGAGCTTTACAACCCAATCCATCAGGATCAGTAGCATATCAATTGGTAAATCTTAGCATCTAAACAATATATTGTCTAAAATATAACAATTCACATATCTATGATATAAAATTCACCAAAATAGCCAAAGCAAAACACCAGCAGAGAAAATAATAGTGTCCAACCAGTTGAATCCCAAGCTAAGTGGATTTGTCCTCTCTAATCATAACTATCAATCCCCTACCTTGTAAATTATCCAGCTTTTCATCACTACCTATGCTTAAGTAAGGATGGCACTAGGGGAAGGGTTCTATAATTAGGCACTTGCCCAGGGGCCCCTGTGTACATAGTTGCAGCAAGTGCTGTATTCTTTAACACAAAGCAACTCTCAATGCTAGGAACAGTTTGCCTCCCTTTGACACCAATGAGTTATATTTACCTGGACTTGTTTCATAATGTTGAAGGTGTTTTAAATCTTATCATCAAAGTTTTTTTGGTTCTAATGAGTGTCAGCAATGTACCCAGGCATTTACTCAGTCACATTTATCTAAACAATCTTACAAATTGAATATGTAAAGCTAGATATAGATTGTCCAAGAATGGGATATAAATTGTGGAAGTTTGTGGAACTACCCTGCTCTAATTACAAAATCCAATCCTAATATGCCAATGTGTCTGGGACAGATGCTAATCATTTGATTTACATGGCTGAAGGTGTGAATTGTTGTGAAATCACTGAAGTAGAGCTGCTAATCTGGCATTATACTGTATATGGGTAACAGATGGTATTGGAAGCCCCCACTCCTGTATGCTCATTCCATTTTAATATAAACATTATCTTTTATGTTTTATGGAAAACAAAGCTCCTTCCATGTCCAAATGTGTACCTCGTTGTCCTTGAAAGTGTGTCTCTTTTTGTCAAACTGTAGGAAGATTGCTACAGAATTCTAAAAAAACCCAGTTTGTTTTCCAATTAGTTGTGTTAATCATAAATCTGATGTAATATACAGAGAAGGTAATATGTAATTGTGTGAATTGTCTGTGTAAATACATGATTTTTATGCTTTTAGTTTATGTGTTCACCAAATTTTCTACTTCAGATGTTCTTATCTTTATGTATCATCTACATGCCAAAACCAATAACTTCACATTGTTCCCTTAAATGAACTAAATGCCTTCCTCTCCACTTCCTTCTTGTACAGGTTAGTTAAAATGGGAGACACTGGTTATCCCATTGCATGGGCAAGTTATTCTTGTACTCAAAATAGGTAGTGTTTAGTAATGAGCAAACCGAGCAAAGTTTAGTTCTATGGACATTTGTCAAAAAAACTCTAGGGGAGTTGAATCTAGTTATTTTTTTTTTTTGACATTTTTAAAGACCAATTTGCAAGCTTTAGGGAATAAGGGGCAAGAACAGCTGGGCACAGCTACAGGGGACAAGTATCAGTGCAAAACAAAACTGAAAATAAAAACTACCTTTCAGTGGGGAGTAGATTTTTTACCTTGTTCACCTCTTTGATATGTCTGGTAACTCCAAAGAGTAAACAGGGTAAAACAAGTTCAAGCCTGCAGTAGCAGCCATGAGCTTTTTTTTTTAATTTTTAGAGTGGGCTTTGGGCTTTACCACTTGAGCTCCAGGAAGGTTTTACCCCGTTCATTACCAATGCATTTTTTGCTATTCTGCACTACACTATTTTAACTGGCAATTGCTTGGTAATGCAACACTGTACACAAATTAGATGTTAATCTTTTTTTTCACATACATTGAGTTTTCTTTTGTTTGTATTTTATCACGACTAGGTTTTTTATTTTTTTGTAATGTAAACTAAAAAAGAACAGACATATTGAAAGAAAAACTAAATGTAGCATTGTCCCCATAGGGCTTGCTGTGTGATGACTTGTTGGGCTTCCTCTGATTACCTGCAGACAGTCACTCAGGAGCAGTTCACACACCCATCCCAACAGTCCAGTCCAGTCCAGTTTTTGATATTCACTGTGGAACTTGGATGGCAGAAGGGAATAGTGGGATACTTCAACTTGAACTATTTACAGTAGATAAGGGCAACTCTCACTTGGCCTCACCAGGTTACTTGTGGAAGAAGACACACTGCTTTAACCATACTGGCATGTAAATGGAAAGGGTTAAGTCTTCTTGCTCTCTCTCTCTCCAGCAACAGACCTGATGCACTATATTATCTTTAGGACACTCTCTAGTATCCCCCTTTACTGACACCCATCCACTGACTCTTCTAGTTGAAGGGATGGCCACCCTCAGGACAGGCCCCTTGACACAGATCTGTACTCACTGTATGGAGAATTAGATCCTTCTGCGTGTCTCCCTTCCAGTCAGCTCTGCAGGACCTCCGGGTTCAGTTTCTCTCTAACTCTTAGGCCCTCAGGTCGACCACCTGAGGCTGCATGGCAACTTTTACAGAGAAGGAGGCAGTCGCCTCCTCCTTTCCGGGACTCCGCTCTCCAGCTGAAAGTCCCCGATCAAATGTGCCCTTGGCATTTATACAGTATCCCAGCATGCACCGATGTACTTTCCTCTGCCAATCATGAGGGCTGTACTAAATGCCTGTGCACTCATTTGTCAGGTTTCCTCCCACTGTCCAATATGCCTCCCTATTGAACTAGTGTGAAAAACTTCAGACAAACTGACCTGCACCTGAGCACAATGAGAAGAACTCACTAGCAGATCCTGCTCTCTGGTAGGCAGAGAACAATATAGATTTACCTGGCAATACTTCTGGTAAGCAGAAAAGATCCGAAACTATACTCTCTCTCTAGCACCTACCTAGGAGGGTGCTACATATATTATCTACATTCTGTTGTAATACATATCCAAAGAAATACATTTTTTTAAATAAATTTTGATCAGTGTATTCTGCTGTATGTCTTTCCTTAAAAATCCCAATAAGTGTATAATAATTTTTTTTGTGTTAAAGTTACAAACTATGGAATTTACACAGCTTTTACTTTCTTACTGCCTCTCATATTTATTGAGGTGCTAAAATTCCAAGGCAGTACAAACATCCCCCAAATTACCCCTTTTTGGAAAGTATGTTGAGTCCACGGAAGATTTTATTTTTGCCACATTTTTTTTTTGTACACAAAGTTGTCATTTTATTAAGAAATTTATTGAATGGGTATATGTGAAGCAAAAGCAAAATTGAGGATAGAATATATTAAAGAAGTACAATTACCAGTGTCCAAACCACATAGTGGTGTTCTGCTATTTAACCAAAAAACAACAAATAGAACACAAATCAGTTAAAGCTGAGGGAAGAAGATTTTGCCCCAGAAAACCAAGTGGTTATTAAAGCAGATACGAGACTTGCTGGTAATAATCCATATATTTATTCATTATCAAAAGTGGTAAAATTGTTAACAATAAAGTGTGCCACATGCACTCGAAAAGGTATCCCCTTCCCACCCATAAAATACATGTCACCGTTGATAATCTGGCCCCAATATAGGGCTATGAATCCTGTGAGACTGCACAATACTGTGATTGACCCAAACGACAAGTGCTATAGGATTAGTGTCCCAGAATACATAGGCCCCGGTGCTCTATGGACAATTGATTTATCTTCCAACACTATGAACATGAGTACTCGGAAGTATACTTCTAATAGGTTGTATGGAGGGAGAATATCCCTAGAAAGTTTTGGTAAATGAGTAGACAAGCCCTCCCAGTGGTAGCACAAAAAGTCACTCCATTAGGATAGTGGAAGCAAGCCTGCTTACCCCATCCTGTAGAGCCACCTGTGTTCACACTGGTAACTTACTGTTAAATCAGCTTAAAGTGATCTTCAGGGTCTCTTCCCGCTATAGCTTCCATTCAAAGTTAGTGGGCGACCATTGTCACAATGGATAAAAAGTCACAAAGATCAGTTCTGCAGCTGATTGGCGTTCCTGCAAACAACAGTTAACGGTAAAACACAGTAACAAAATAAAATTACTCAATAAAACTACTTTTTTGTAATAACTTTTCAGAACCATAACATTTGTAAGGTCTCTCAAAATGTGAATGTGACAGTTTTCTGACTGTCCTACACATTTCGAGACCCTTTTTATGCAGAATTGTGTGCCTTAGACTGTCCTGTGATGTACCCTACACTAATACTCCACTAGTGTGTGGTAGCGACAGAAGCAGTCCTTGAGACAGACACCGGTTGGCCAGGACAGAAGGAACAGAAAAAATGGTTGGCATGTCTCATTCTATGTCTACTACAGATACAACATATTTTATGGGGTGACTTTTGTGTACTAGGGAGGACATCTTGAAAATGCCTCTCATGCAGCTGGTTAACTGCATTTGGATGTGGGCTTTGGGTCACAGCAGCTTGTGGATACAAAAGGGCTGTGATGATTGCTTCCTGAAATTTTAGGAAGAATCAAATTCTTCCAGTTGCTTTGTAAATTACAAAAGCATTATATCTTGTATAGCCAATTGAAATAAATATATAGATACTTTTTTGTACCAGTGTCTAACTCTGTGGGATAATTTGGTCGTTGAAGTCTGCACCTCCCACATAAGGATTTTATTCGTGGACATAGAAAAACTTTTCAATGACACCAGCTGCCATGTGGCCGTTTTGTCTGTGTGAATGGAAGACAGGATAAATACATCCCATTTGTCTTTCAACACTGCGAGTAGTTAATCATTCTGCAAGTAGGCTATTTCCCCGTTTCTAAATTGGGTGTTAACGAGCCATGAGGGAAGCCCTGGCGATTAGATTGTACAGTGCCACAACAACCTATTCCTAGATTGCCCAAATGTCTAAAAAGTGGCACGCTCGCATAAAAGTTGTCCACGTACAAATGGTACCTCTTACTGAACAAGGCTGACACCAAGTCCCACACTATCTTGCCATTGCTCCCCATGAGGGGGGGCTCCAATTCACTGTATTTTCCCTCATAAACTCTAAATCAGTATGTATAGGCTGTTGCCCACTCACAGAACTTATACATTTTGACCCCATATCTTGCACTCTTACTGGGGAGATATCCCCTGAGAAGTCACGTGAGCATTCGTGACGTAACGCGTAGGGCAGAGCACCGGAAGTGTTGTATGGAATGCGGAAGTAAGGTCTGCGGCTGACTGTAAGCAGCTAAAAGGCTAAGAAAACCACAGTTTTATGTGAGTTGTTATATTGTATTTGAATAAACGTTTAAGTTTGACAATACTACACTATATGGGCCCCTTATTTTGAGATTTGTGGGAGTTCCGGAGGGCATTCACCCCGATGCTGATAAAACGAGGCCGACCACCATCCCCCAACCGCATACACAGGAAGGAGAGGAGAGGAGTGTTACATCCATTTAGAAAAGAGGCGCATTATCTGTAATGTTGAGGTGAGCGGTTAGCACACCCATAGGGGAAGAGCACCAAGAAGCACCCCATAGATTTACACGGTGTAAAGGTGGAGGTATAAGATTGAGACACCTGGAAAAGGAAGAATACCGCTTGTGAATTTGTTTGTTTGCTTGGGACACTTAAAACACTTTATAGACATTGAAAGCACTTTATTTGGAAACTGTGCAATACACCAGAGTATTCACCTGTGAATGTTTTTGAGCACTGAATACTTTACTGTCACCTTTTATGATTATACCTTTTAATCACTTGGTAATAATATAGATACCATTTAAGCACTTTTTTGTTATCAACTGGATATGCATCTTTGCACCTTATATTTATAGATCTATTGTGGTATACTGATGATTTTAAGATATATTGTTTTATTGGAGATCTATATTGATATTTTTTAGAAGACATCACAAAGTATTGAGCACTATCACAGTTATTTATTTATTTATTACTGATTCCACATATATTATACTATCATTCACTTCTTTATTTAATACTACTTCCCTGAAGCGCGGTACTCAACATACCCCCCCCCCACCCCACCCCACCCTGTTTGTTTTAACTGTATGGTTCACAGTACTGGTACACGCAGCATTAAGGGTATCCCCATTCACAACCCTCAAGACAGCGCAAGACTCATACCCACATACACTTACTGGGGAGATATTGCTTTATTGCAAGCCTGCCAGAAAAATGTATGAGGGACTCGTCTATTCAGATTTTTTGTTAGGGAGAAGTAGTTTATGAGGGGCTAAATTTTGTGGAGCTGATAATAGTCAGATGAATTGGGACTGCAGACCAATATGACCACAATTCATTCTTTTTGTGTAATACCCATGTTAGGGTTTAGGTCCAAAAAAGTTTTAAATATGGAAACCATGACAGGTTTCCACTCAAATGGCCCAGGAAGGTATGAAATTGGGTTGGCGGTGATGTATTGGTCTGCATAAAGATTTGTTTGGTCCACAATCAAATTGTATAGGTCTTCGGTAAAAAACAGCTAAAACAAAAACCAAGGGGCACTGTTAAAAGAGAAGTATGGGTTTTGCAAAAGAAAAAGAGATTATACTTACCTAGGTGGATGCAGCATCGATCCAATGCTGCAATTTCTACCCTGCCGCCTCTGCAGTGAGAACAGAGTGATTAAACACAGCGATCGCTCAGTTCTCCCCCTCTGCTCTGAGCAGAGAGCCAGGACTGTCAGTCTAAAACTCTCTGCTCTGCCCCTCCAGTGCTCACAGGAGCACTGGGCTGTGGAGGGGATGGGTGGGGCTGGCTCGGGCTCTAGGCAGATTGCTGACAGGCTGAACCAGGTGCCAGTTCAGGCTGCTGGGTGGATCCCTACCATATGATCAGGATTTTTTCATAGCGTGGACTGGCTTAGTGACATCAGGGTCACAGGGTCACTGAGATCTTTAGGAGAAGTACAGCCAAAAAGGCTTTGACTGTACGTCTCCTTTAAGTTTGCTTTTTCCACCTTAACCCCAGGCTGGGCTGTGAATGGGGGGATAAAGGGTGCTGCTCAATCTGTGGGCAACCAACAAGGATTTGTAAGCACGTCTGGAAGGACACTATGGGCTCTACAGACTATGCTCGAATTCTTGGTGGTTGCAGTTGCATAACGCTACTAGTGCTAGCCACCCTACCAGCTTGTACTGCATTTCTGCAGCTCACCACTTTGCCATGAGATACTGCATACTGAGATACTGATAAAAGGTCAGGATGTACTAGCACGCTGGTGCTTGCCAGTCCATCAAAAGGTAGTGCAGCGCTGGTACTAGCACCTCTTCTCCATTGTCTGAGCTACCTGTCAGGGTGCCGCTGTTTTCTAAATGTTCATATTCTGAGGCAGATTCTGTAAGTGAGGCTTCCCCTTTGCTCTCATATGACTTTCTCAGAACCCTGTAGGCCCCTTCACTACTGTACTGTTTTTGGGTAATTTTGGGCACTAAATTTAAAGATACCTAGTGAGACTATAGGAAAAAGAACTCCTGGCTGTCATGGACTGCTTGCGCGCAAGAAATAAAGTTTACCTGCTAATGCTAGTTTATGCCTGATCTTGCTAACGTAGCAGTTTTTTGTATAATATATCAGAGATGGCAGTGATCAGAAAAAATATACTGACAATGCACTTGTTGGGGGGGGGTGGGGTACGATGGGGCCAAACACAAGTGCTAGCATTTTTTGGGGCTGATCCTGCATTTTTAGGGACACTATACTAATGGGAACACTAGTATAGTTCTGTTCGTGATCAAGATAATGATCCATACAGACACTATATTAGCCATGTTTTAGTGTGATTGAAATATTGTGCAGGCAATCTAGCGCTAACTGACCCTGGCTGTGAGAGACGTTAACTGACCCTAATGCTATCTGATGCTATGTGATGTTGCAAGTGATGCTAATACAGTGATCAATGATAAATAATGTACACTAACACTGTACTAATGGCACTGGCTGGGTGACAGGGGTGATCAAAGGGTTAACTGAGCCGAAAGAATTGAGGAAGAGAAGAACCGAGAAGATTGTGTGTCTTTATTTACAAATCAGACACAGGACCATTCTGTGATTGGCTACAGCCAATCAGAAGGTCCCAGCTGAAAATCATTGGCCATGACCTGCTGACAAACTTGTGCTGTAGACAATCACAGCACGCAGTAAACCTACAGCAGTGGGACAGCAAGTAGTTAATGTAAAAGTGATCTGGTCAGCTATGGACTGGAACCTGCTCCCACATACCAATTCAAACCACTACAGTTCAGCAATGACTGGATTTTTTAACTAGCTCACCTCTTTGGATGTTTCTAGTACATCCAAAGGATGAACAGGTTAAAACAAACTCATGTCTGCAGTACCCATGAGTTTGTTTTCATTTTTATCAGTGGACTTTGGGCTTTACCTTTTTGCAGACAGAGCTGTTTTTTGTGTTTTTTTTGCACACGTAAAAAATCATTCTAGCCCTGAAGATAATGTAAAACCCCAAATATATATTTTCTGAAAGCAGACACCCTAGAGAATACAATTGTGGTAGTTCCAATTATTTATATAATCCTGCAAAGTTGTATGAAACACAAAATTTCAGTAAGAAACACACTAAAGTGAATTTTAGGGCAAACAAATGCAAAAACTTACCCATATGTTTGGTAAAATATAAAAGACGAGGTTGCACCGCGTAAATAGATGCCCAACATGTCAAACCTTAAAAATTACGTCAGCCCGTGAAATGACAACAAACTTCAGTACCCTATATTTTCGATAGGCGACACTTCAAGAGCCCCCTATAGGTATCAGTTTATTGTTACGGAGGAGCTATGGTACTAGAATTATTGCTCTCACTCCGGCGTGCACGGTCATATGTAACGTGTATCACAACCGGCGTTTTCACGCATAGGCGCCCCAATGCATGCGGTTAGATCCGGACTTGCGTATATGTGGAGGTGGGGGGGACCTCAAAAAATGTTTTCTGGGGGAGGGGGATTTTATGTGCTTGGGTGTAACTTCATTTTTTTGCAAAAAAAAAACATATTTTTACTTAACTTTTTTTTTTTTTCATCACATAGGGGACAAAAAGTCAGATCGCATTGCAAAACATTCCTTCCTGGCTACGCTAGCCCGGGACACCAAGAGACTGACCCGGAAGTGACGTCATAGACGTTGCTTTCCGGGCCACAGCAAGAAGCTTGTGCTTCGTCGAAATGTTGAAATAAAATTTTCACTGTTCGTTCACCTCTCAAGACCTGTGAATGCCACACTATCTTTTGGACTATATATATATATATATGTAGCACCCTCCTATGTAGGTGCTAGGAAAACCATAGGGGAGGCCCTGTCTGCTTATCAGGGGGGCCTGATTATTCAGCTAGGCTGTCATGTGTCTCCAGGTGTGCCTGTTGAGCTTGGGGAGTCTTCCCACTGTGTCCAATGAAGGCTCTTATTGGACAGTGGAGGAAACCTGACCAATAGCACACCAGGGCTTGTATCTATCAAAGAGGGCAGATTCTGTCGCAATGCATCCTGGGATGGGTTATGAGTCTGAGGGGAGCACATGACAGAGCGTCTTTGCCAGGAAGCATAGTCCCAGGAGGGGGGTGACAGCTGTCTCTCCTCCTGTCAGTGTGAGGAAAGTGCCCTGGGCAGTCGGCCTAGAGGACGGAAGGTTGAACTGAGCTGCAGAGAGGGATCCAGTGGGCAGAGGTTTCCAGGAAAGCAGTGTCGTGAGTACTGTAAACTGCCCAGGGGTCTGCCTAGGATAGGGGACCATTTCAGAAGGTCAGAGGGATCCAGGAGCCAGCTAACCAGTAGAGAAGGCTTAGAAAAGGGGGTGCCAGTGTCTAAGTCCTGAAGATAAGTGTGTGAGAGTGGGTGCCAGTGCGGGCCCTGAAGCGTAAAAGTGTTCAGCGGTGCAGCAGTGATAAAGCAGCTACCTCAGCAAGGAGTGCCAAAGGGAGCTTCAACAAGGACTTTGAGTCACAAGGAGGTGATTGGAAGTCAGTTCAGTGTTAACAGGCAGCAGGCCAGCATTAACCAGCATTAATCGGCGTTGGCCGGCATCAAGCCAGCGTCAAGTCAGCGCCAACAAGCATTTTTCAGTTGTCCCTAGCAAATTGTGCATAGTTGAGCCAACGGAGTATCCCACTCATCCTTTCTCCTATCCAAGTTCTCAATAAATATAAAAACCCAAAGATACTGGACTGGTCATTGTCTCAGTGCTCACACTTGGAGAACATGCTTAAAATGTGCTGTTGTTGTTAGCGGTAACCCAGACGGACCCACATCCAGCACTGGCTGGGAATTCTGCTACATATATATATTTACATCTTTCACCCTTTCACCCAGTGAGGTGATTATCTTTATATTACATATACTGTATCAATACTTAAGAAAGAAAGACTTTTCAAATCTGTACCAGTAGCATGGCCAATATTTGATTTTACGGTGTTAATGATAGATGGAGAAACAACCCCTATGTATACATACTGTATATGAAATTATGCAAATATGTAGGACCTTGCTTTATGCTTTATGGGGGTGACATTTAAATATGTTTGTAATAAAGTAGGCTTTTTACTAGTTTACAGAACAGCATGGGGTAAAGTAGAAAGCAATTCAGTTTTATAATGGTTTTAAAGAGTCCTCCTAAATAGGATTTAGCCCACGTTCACATTGACATGGCAAATCGCATGTCAAATTGGAGTCAATTGCCAGCAATTGCATGGTCTGAATCGGTGCAACGCCGACTTTGCGCTACTTTTGGCAACTTCGGGGTGCAATTCCAGGAGACATGTGTGCAGGAACCCACACAGATGTGAAATCACCCCGGAAGTCAGACTGAAAATGCCGGATTGAAATCATGTGAGTTCAGCTGAACTCTCACGATTTCAAACCCGCCTCAGTGTGAACCTAGGCTTAATGTTACTTGAAATCTGTGTTCTAGTAAAAAGAATGTCGCAATATACCATTCTATTTGTGAATCTGAATGCTATCTCTAGTTCAAAGTCCAGTTTTCACCTGCACTAATCTTATGCCTATTATGACAAGCCTAGGTTAACAAGGATACTGGCTAGCAATGTGTAAGTGAGGAGGAAGGAACGCTATGAATAAATTGATTTCGTCACATACAGATCATTTTACTGTTTACACAGAGAGATACATAATAGACACCAGAGTTCTGGGAATTCCAAACCCAATATCAAATGTACTTCTAGCCTGGAACACGAGTCTTGGTTTGTCAGCTACGTTCTCATTATCATTCACCATCAGTAATGTATATCCTAAGTAAAAACACCAGTAACAGAATCTAAAGGTATATGCACGTGGTCCACTTGAATTTGAACTACTGCAGCTTAAAGGAGAAGAACAGCCAAAGCTTATTTGGCTGCACTTCTCCTGTGGATCACAGGAGTGTAGTTCGTTCTGTCAGCTGACCCCACAGAGCTAGTCCAGGCTCGGGGAAGATCACAACAATGAAGTGGGGATCCACCAACACATGTCTGGAAAGGCACCTGGCTCAGCCTCAGCACTTTTTTACAGTTACCCTTTACATTTATCACCTCCACTCAAACTGAGGTTGAAGAAAAAGGAGGTGGACTATTGAAAAAAAAAAAAAAAAAATATATATATATATATATATATATACAGTATATATATATATATATATATATATATACAGTATATATATATATATATATATATATATATATATATATATATATATATATACAGTATATATATATATATATATATATATATATATATATATATATATATATATACAGTATATATATATACATACCTTTTTCACTTTATCTTCTTTCATTATTCATTATCATATTAACATATAACATATAGGTGGATGTTACACTGCATTTCGGACTTGTCACTTTATATCTTGCGATGGAAGATATTCAGATCATTTTTTAGTTAGATTTATTATTCATGCATGTGAAAGACATTTACAGTGTATATGCTGTGTATATAGTTTATTTTTGTTTGATTGCATGGAGTTTTATTTCTTTTTATTGGGATATTATTGCCACTGACTATTAATAATTGGAAGGGGGGGGGGTATAATTTTTACTGCCATTGACCATCATTGTTCAGGGGAAAGGGATTTTATTACCACAGATAACCACTGATCTTTAAGGAGTTGAGTATAAGGACAACATCGTATTTGCTGGCTCTGTTTGGCCATGCCTCTTTAAACCAGAAGAACTAATGTTCAGCTGATTTTTACAGGTTACTGCAATACACTACCCTTTGCTCTATGTGAAATAAAACTAGACAAAGACAAGATGTCAATAACCTGAGCCAGCTGATTTTAGCTAGCTGGAACAAAGATCTCTTGATAATCTCGTTTCTATATAAGAGGCAGAATCCTAAGGGCTCTTTCACACGGGCGTTCCTTTTTTTTTGCCCGACCAGGTCCTTTTTTTTTTTTTTGTAACGGACACGGATGACACTTATGTCATCCGGTCCGTATGTCCGTTTTCCATCCCATCCGTTTGCGGATGAAAAACTGACATAATGCATGTCTATGTAAATACGGATGTCTGCGGATGACACCACTGACATCCGTTTTTGCTTCCGTTCCGTTTTTTGAAAGTAAGAAAAAATAGGGTTCTCCTCCGTTCAAAAAAACTGAACTGAACTGAACTGACAAAAAACGAATGTCAGAGGATGATCATCCGATGACATCCGTATTTACATAGAGATACATTATGTCAGTTTTTCATCCGCAAACGGATGGGATAAAAAACGGACATACGGAACGCCCGTGTGAAAGAGCCCAAACACTCTAAGAGAAGAGTGAATAAGAGAAAAAGTGGATTAAACAGGTCTGAACAACTTGTTAAATGCCTCCACTGTATAATAAACATGTATGCTTGTCCAACCTTGGCATGGAGCTATGATAGATAGACATACTGAATCTCCAGAGTTAAAACTGTGTTCTTCGCTACTTTCATTGGCACCCCAATCATTGCGCGATTTTGCCACGATTGTCAACCGACAGATTGCGGTAAAGTCACGCAAACAGAATTGCGGGATGCCTGTCGCCCAAAAGATGATCTTGAATGCCACGGTGTGAACGGAGCCTAAAGCATGGTACACACAATGAGATTATTCGATGGATGATTATCCTTTTTTTTTTTTTTTGCATGCTAGTCTCCATTTAGAAAATGAAGAGGTTACTAAAGTTACTAAAATTCTCTTACAACAGAATACAAATTTGTAAGTAATGTAATGTATTGTATTGTATTTCTATAGTATTTTAGGACGAAAACTGTACTGATTAAACGAAAACCGTACGATTTGGTATTTTCGCGCTTGTCCCATCAGATAATTTTGCATGACCTACCCTATTTAGCTCTCAAAAGCTGTGTACTAAGGGTCAGATTATCGTACGATCGATTCTAAATCGGGGTTTCTCATACAATTTTCTGATCGTGTGTACTAAGGTTAAACCATTGATTACTGTATTTAGGCTTCTTATCACAGTAGTGGTACAACAATTAAGACCTGGAAGTAAAAGGGAGCTTTAACTTCAGGAACAGAAGTTCAAATTAACATAGCACTAATCCTAACCCAAAAACTAAAAGTTAACCTCCCTGGCGGTATGATTCTGTCAGGAACTCTGTACCAGAAGCGGTACAATTTTTTTCATGGAAATTTGGCTTATGTATTATAGGCCTACAATTCTTAGTAATTACTGACTTAAACCTGACCAAAACAAGACTCTAGTAGACATCCCAGATGTGATAAATTTGAAACACAAACGCATGAATTATAATCAAATCAATAATATAATTTTATTATATAATATATAATATATATAATAAAATTATATTATTGATTAGATTATAATTCATGCATTATATATTATATATATATATGTGCGTGTATATATATATATATATATATGTGTGTGTGTGTATATATATATATATATATGTGTGTATATATGTGTGTGTGTGTGTGTGTGTGTGTGTATATATATATATATATATATATATTGCATGAATTATAATCGAATCAATAATATAATTTTATATATATATATATATATATATATATATATATATGTGTATATAGGTATATATACACATATATTGTAAGGGGGGATGGGTGCGCTGATAGTGTGTTGAAGCTGCTCCCGGTATTCAGTGCTTTTGAATATAGATAAATGTATATGTGGTGTGGGGTGCGCTAAACAACAAATAAATAATGAATATATAACATATATCTATGTGTGAACCAAATCAACAAAAGTAAATATATATAACATATATCAATCTGTGAAGCCAATTAATAATGCAAATCAATTGGTGCATAAACATAAAAGTTCATAAGTGTCCATAAATATTTTGCAGGTGAGTAGAATTGTATTCTATCCGAATAATACGTGTATCCACCACCGAGTGAAATTCATCCTTACCAAACGGAAATAAATAAGGTGCAACTATATTTTCTTGTGCTGAAAAAATATCCAATCTCCTTGTGAACAAACACCACGTGTAAATCACCAAGAATTAGCCTCTTACCAGATGGTAATAGGTATGCACTTGTTCAGTGAAACCACCGCCTTGCTTCCTCTTTAAAATCCTGAAGTGGGATGTAGAACCGCTCTACCTTTCTTTCTCCACTAGATGGCAACGAGTACCAGCAAGAAACACAGCCTCATCCTTCTTTACAAGCTCACAAAACCACCGTGTATTAAAGGAAAAAAAAGGGCTAATAGTGTATTACCCTTGAGATTTATTCAAAAAACAGTTGATAATGCACTTACAATTAGATGTCTTGTATTCAGCATAAACATAGGCATACGAATTCCTGCAAAGGCTTGCGGCCGGCTGCAGCACGGACCGCAAGTTGTGTGTGACGTGTGCGCCTCCTAATCTGACCGGTTTCTTCCCATAGGACTTCTACTGAGACAGGAGTACTGGCGCATCGTCACTTCCGCTTTATTTATACAGGTGGAAGCAGATTGTCTAACTTCCGGTGTCTGCAGAGCAGGTAGTATAAAACATTGATCCATAGCAGATCCTGGTGACACAGGAAGTAAACACTTCACTTCCTGTCTGCACAGGAAGCAAACACTTTACTTCCTGTCTGCAGAGCAGGTATGCTTTGGAACTTCTGGCTGATAGCAATTTAAGGCAAATTACTTAAATATGGGTAACTTTCCTTGTGTTAAAAGGAATGTATAAAAACATACTTTATTATTTGTTAAAAACAAATGTATAAAAACATCGATCTATGGCACATCCTGGTGACACCGGAAGTAAACACTTTCCTTCCTGTCCTACAACACACTGCTTTAGGAGCGTAGTGGGAAAGGGGTGACACCGGAAATATGTGTATAATAAAATGTATTGAACTATATTAAACCATATGCTCCAATACAAATTTAAAATAAATGTTAAAAGATAACTAAAATATAAAACCTGCCAAAATATATGTGGGGATCAACAGTTATTAATGTGTGCGTTTATGTCCCACTCTATGTTGAGTCCCCGGGGTCTGGAGCAGCCGAGCTCATATATCCAGAAGGTTTCCCTCCTGGATATAGACCTCCTCAGATTGCTCCCCCTCCAGTGTGGTGTATATTTCTCAATAACTATGATTTTTAACCTCTTGGGATTTTTTCTGTGACATTGGGCGAAGTGTTGGGATACACTATGCCCAGGAAAAGCTTTGTGTATGTTGGTCAGATGTTCTCCAATACGTATGGCGGCAGTACGTATGGTTCTTCCAACATACTGGTAATTGCACTCACACTGTAAAAGGTATACAACCCCTTTCGTATGGCAGGAAATAAAATTTCTAATGGGGTACTCTTTACCTGTCACAGTTGAATGAAATTTATTAGTCCTGATAGTTTGAGCTTCTTTACACACTCTGCAACTCCTGCAGGGAAAGAAGCCCTTCATATCAGGAAAAAATTTTGGGATGGTAGGAGGATCAATGGGATTGGGGGCTACCAGATCTCGTAAGTTCTGTGCCTTCCTGTAAATGATAGGTGGAACTTCTGGTAGCATGGGTCCTAAAATTTTATCTTTCTGTAGGACTCCCCAGTGTTTCCGGAATACATGATTTAGCCACTTGTAGTTTTGTGAGAATCTCGTAATGAAAGCAAATTCAAACTTGGAACTAGTTTTTCCTGGGTTCTGAACTTTCTTAGGTTGTATCAAACTTCTTTGCTCAACTAACTCCAGGGTCTGAACTTCTTTCTCTAGCACTTCTGGTTTGTAGCCTTTTTCCAGAAATTTTTCTTTCAGGACCATAGCTTGTTTCCGGAATACTTGGCTGTCGGTACAATTCCTTCTGACTCTTCTGAATTGTGATTTGGGTACAGATCTGAGCCAGGCTGGATGGTGACAGCTGTCCAGGGCTATAAAGCCGTTCCTATCAGTCGGCTTATAATAGGTATGGGTGGAAAAACTGGAACCTACCCTGGATATGACTAGGTCCAAGAAGTTCACTGAGGTCTTGCTAAATTCATAAGAAAACCTGATCCCCCAATTATTACAATTCAGATCTCTCATGAACCTTCTCAGTGAATCTTCTTCTCCCTGCCATATTAACAGCGTGTCATCTATGTACCTTCTCCACATAACCAGTTGCCTGGGTCTGTTGGAATATATGTTTCTATCTTCCCACAGTGCCATAAATAAATTGGCTAAGCTGGGGGCAAACTTGGCCCCCATAGCTACGCCCATTTTCTGTAGGTAGAACTTTTCGCCATAATAGAAATAGTTGTGCTCCATGCCGAAAATGAGTAGATCCAGGATGAACTTCTTCTGGTCCATCGGTATTTCATAATCAGTGTCCAAGAAAGTGCATACCGCTTCATATCCTATCTGGTGGGGTATCACGGTATATAAAGACGTCACGTCTGCCGTGACCAGCAGTACGTCTCCCTCCACCTCTAATTGTGTCACTTCCTGGATACATTGAGCCGTATCTTTAAGATATGAAGGGGTTTCTTGGACCAGGGGTTGCAGAAAGTGGTCCACATACCTTCCAATCCTGGAGGTAACGGAATCGATTCCGCTCACTATGGGCCTCCCAGGTGGTCTAGTGAGGCTTTTATGTACTTTGGGAAGATAATATATGGTCGGAATCCTGGGAGCCAAAGGTACCAAGAATTCCTTCTCTTTTTTGTTTATAATACCTTCCTCGTAACCTTTAGTCACTATTTTCTCCAACTGTTTCTTATATTTGAAGGTGGGGTCTTTTTTCAAAACTTCATAGGTGCCATTATCAGATAACAACCTCTCCATTTCTTCAGTGTATTGTTCCTTATTGAGAAGAACGATACCCCCACCTTTATCCGCCGGTCTTATCACGAGGTTTTTATTCTCGCAAAGGGATTTCACACCTTTTTTCAGATCTCTCTGCGGTTGTGATTTAAATTCCTTCTCTTCCAATTCCTTTAAAACTAGGTCCTTAAAAATGGTCACATGGTGACTCTGTACTCCTTGGGGGTTAAATAAGGAATTATTCCTAAGACCTGTTGGAATGGAAGTGGTGGATGTATAAGAAACATGGTTTCTTTCATAAGCATTGGACAAAAAGTGCTGCTTGACATTCAATTTTCTCACATACTTGTGGATGTCAATAAAGGTTTCGAATTTATTCAATTGTTTTTTTGGAGCGTACTTGAGCCCTTTATTGAGGGTATGCTTTTCGGAGTTCGTCAATGTGATCCCACTGAGATTAAAAATTCCATTGGTTTCTACATTGAGCTTCCGATTGGATCCCCCTCTACAGCCCCTTTTCACTTTTTTCGGTTCCCTTTTTTGGGACCCTGGCCTAAAAAATTTTTCTTTTTGGCACTGATTGGAGTCTTCTGTGGAGGTGTTTCTCTCCGATCGTTTCTCTCCTCGTATCTCTCATGTCTAAGAGGCTCATACCTGTTATGAGAACCAGTAGGATAAGGTCTAGGTGTATGTGGAGTGTCCAAGTAGTTTCCCATGTAATCTACTTGCACTCTTCTTGGAGATCTTGATCTGGAACGTCTCCAAGTCCTTTCAAATGAAGGATGACGATTTCTTTGATCCCTTGATCTTGAACGTCTCCGCGTCCTATCAGATGAGGGATGACGATATTCGTATTCCCTCCTATAATCTTGTACTTTAGGACGTCCTTTTTCATTAACACCTTTCCCTTTATTTTAAAAGGAATGTATAAAAACATACTTTATTATTTGTTAAAAACAAATGTATAAAAACATCGATCTTTAACACAAGGAAAGTTACCCATATTTAAGTAATTTGCCTTAAATTGCTATCAGCCAGAAGTTCCAAAGCATACCTGCTCTGCAGACACTTGCTCTGCAGACAGGAAGTAAAGTGTTTGCTTCCTGTGCAGACAGGAAGTGAAGTGTTTACTTCCTGTGTCACCAGGATCTGCTATGGATCAATGTTTTATACTACCTGCTCTGCAGACACCGGAAGTTAGACAATCTGCTTCCACCTGTATAAATAAAGCGGAAGTGACGATGCGCCAGTACTCCTGTCTCAGTAGAAGTCCTATGGGAAGAAACCGGTCAGATTAGGAGGCGCACACGTCACACACAACTTGCGGTCCGTGCTGCAGCCGGCCGCAAGCCTTTGCAGGAGTTCGTATGCCTATGTTTATGCTGAATACAAGACATCTAATTGTAAGTGCATTATCAACTGTTTTTTGAATAAATCTCAAGGGTAATACACTATTAGCCCTTTTTTTTCCTTTAATACACGGTGGTTTTGTGAGCTTGTAAAGAAGGATGAGGCTGTGTTTCTTGCTGGTACTCGTTGCCATCTAGTGGAGAAAGAAAGGTAGAGCGGTTCTACATCCCACTTCAGGATTTTAAAGAGGAAGCAAGGCGGTGGTTTCACTGAACAAGTGCATACCTATTACCATCTGGTAAGAGGCTAATTCTTGGTGATTTACACGTGGTGTTTGTTCACAAGGAGATTGGATATTTTTTCAGCACAAGAAAATATAGTTGCACCTTATTTATTTCCGTTTGGTAAGGATGAATTTCACTCGGTGGTGGATACACGTATTATTCGGATAGAATACAATTCTACTCACCTGCAAAATATTTATGGACACTTATGAACTTTTATGTTTATGCACCAATTGATTTGCATTATTAATTGGCTTCACAGATTGATATATGTTATATATATTTACTTTTGTTGATTTGGTTCACACATAGATATATGTTATATATTCATTATTTATTTGTTGTTTAGCGCACCCCACACCACATATACATTTATCTATATTCAAAAGCACTGAATACCGGGAGCAGCTTCAACACACTATCAGCGCACCCATCCCCCCTTACAACATTCTTTAATATCTTATTGAGTTGCAGCAGATAGTATAAGATGGATATCTTTGAGTATCATAGCAAGCGCAAACTTGCAATAGAAGAGGTTTTTGATAAAAAACCATCGGAAGTTTCCGATCTAAGAGGTGTATTTATGAGGTTAAAAAATGTGATGGTGGCGGAATTACATGCCTCATGGGATATTGCCTTTTTAGAAAAATACGTGGAAGAAAAAATGGTCCCAAGGAGTCTGAGATGGAATGTCTATCCAGACCAAGGAGACCCGGACCTATTAGAGTGGTCACAATTTTTCAACGGCGCCGGCATGAGCCTCCTAAATTTTTTAATAGACAAGAAGAGAAAAAAAGTACTGAAATTAAATAAGGAGATTTTGGAAATAAAAGAAAAATTATTGCCCTCCATGCAGGAGGAGGCGTATAAAATTTACAATCACGAGTTGAGAGAAATTATGGCGATGGAGGAAGAAGAACAAAAGATCAAGAAGAGGAAAAAGTTCTTTAGAGATCTTGAGGACTATAAAACCTCTAGAGTATTTAAATGGCAAAATGCTCTAGAAGGAGGAGAGATCCTTAATGGTGAACTGGCCCCTATGGAGGAAGGAGCCAGTGAAGCAGAAGCTATAGCCTCTACTTCTAGAGAACCTAGTAGGCCAGTTAAAAGAAGTGAGAATTCTCAAGAAAAGCCGAAAGAGAATATAAAGCTCAAGCCTTTGAAAGAAAATGTATCTAATAACCAGAAAAAAAGTAAAAATAAAGGGAAAGGTGATAATGAAAAAGGACATCCTAAAGTACAAGATTATAGGAGGGAATACGAATATCGTCATCCCTCATCTGATAGGACGCGGAGACGTTCAAGATCAAGGGATCAAAGAAATCGTCATCCTTCATTTGAAAGGACTTGGAGACGTTCCAGATCAAGATCTCCAAGAAGAGTGCAAGTAGATTACATGGGAAACTACTTGGACACTCCACATACACCTAGACCTTATCCTACTGGTTCTCATAACAGGTATGAGCCTCTTAGACATGAGAGATACGAGGAGAGAAACGATCGGAGAGAAACACCTCCACAGAAGACTCCAATCAGTGCCAAAAAGAAAAATTTTTTAGGCCAGGGTCCCAAAAAAGGGAACCGAAAAAAGTGAAAAGGGGCTGTAGAGGGGGATCCAATCGGAAGCTCAATGTAGAAACCAATGGAATTTTTAATCTCAGTGGGATCACATTGACGAACTCCGAAAAGCATACCCTCAATAAAGGGCTCAAGTACGCTCCAAAAAAACAATTGAATAAATTCGAAACCTTTATTGACATCCACAAGTATGTGAGAAAATTGAATGTCAAGCGGCACTTTTTGTCCAATGCTTATGAAAGAAACCATGTTTCTTATACATCCACCACTTCCATTCCAACAGGTCTTAGGAATGCTTCCTTATTTAACCCCCAAGGAGTACAGAGTCACCATGTGACCATTTTTAAGGACCTAGTTTTAAAGGAATTGGAAGAGAAGGAATTTAAATCACAACCGCAGAGAGATCTGAAAAAAGGTGTGAAATCCCTTTGCGAGAATAAAAACCTCGTGATAAGACCGGCGGATAAAGGTGGGGGTATCGTTCTTCTCAATAAGGAACAATACACTGAAGAAATGGAGAGGTTGTTATCTGATAATGGCACCTATGAAGTTTTGAAAAAAGACCCCACCTTCAAATATAAGAAACAGTTGGAGAAAATAGTGACTAAAGGTTACGAGGAAGGTATTATAAACAAAAAAGAGAAGGAATTCTTGGTACCTTTGGCTCCCAGGATTCCGACCATATATTATCTTCCCAAAGTACATAAAAGCCTCACTAGACCACCTAGGAGGCCCATAGTGAGCGGAATCGATTCCGTTACCTCCAGGATTGGAAGGTATGTGGACCACTTTCTGCAACCCCTGGTCCAAGAAACCCCTTCATATCTTAAAGATACGGCTCAATGTATCCAGGAAGTGACACAATTAGAGGTGGAGGGAGACGTACTGCTGGTCACGGCAGACGTGACGTCTTTATATACCGTGATACCCCACCAGATAGGATATGAAGCGGTATGCACTTTCTTGGACACTGATTATGAAATACCGATGGACCAGAAGAAGTTCATCCTGGATCTACTCATTTTCGGCATGGAGCACAACTATTTCTATTATGGCGAAAAGTTCTACCTACAGAAAATGGGCGTAGCTATGGGGGCCAAGTTTGCCCCCAGCTTAGCCAATTTATTTATGGCACTGTGGGAAGATAGAAACATATATTCCAACAGACCCAGGCAACTGGTTATGTGGAGAAGGTACATAGATGACACGCTGTTAATATGGCAGGGAGAAGAAGATTCACTGAGAAGGTTCATGAGAGATCTGAATTGTAATAATTGGGGGATCAGGTTTTCTTATGAATTTAGCAAGACCTCAGTGAACTTCTTGGACCTAGTCATATCCAGGGTAGGTTCCAGTTTTTCCACCCATACCTATTATAAGCCGACTGATAGGAACGGCTTTATAGCCCTGGACAGCTGTCACCATCCAGCCTGGCTCAGATCTGTACCCAAATCACAATTCAGAAGAGTCAGAAGGAATTGTACCGACAGCCAAGTATTCCGGAAACAAGCTATGGTCCTGAAAGAAAAATTTCTGGAAAAAGGCTACAAACCAGAAGTGCTAGAGAAAGAAGTTCAGACCCTGGAGTTAGTTGAGCAAAGAAGTTTGATACAACCTAAGAAAGTTCAGAACCCAGGAAAAACCAGTTCCAAGTTTGAATTTGCTTTCATTACGAGATTCTCACAAAACTACAAGTGGCTAAATCATGTATTCCGGAAACACTGGGGAGTCCTACAGAAAGATAAAATTTTAGGACCCATGCTACCAGAAGTTCCACCTATCATTTACAGGAAGGCACAGAACTTACGAGATCTGGTAGCCCCCAATCCCATTGATCCTCCTACCATCCCAAAATTTTTTCCTGATATGAAGGGCTTCTTTCCCTGCAGGAGTTGCAGAGTGTGTAAAGAAGCTCAAACTATCAGGACTAATAAATTTCATTCAACTGTGACAGGTAAAGAGTACCCCATTAGAAATTTTATTTCCTGCCATACGAAAGGGGTTGTATACCTTTTACAGTGTGAGTGCAATTACCAGTATGTTGGAAGAACCATACGTACTGCCGCCATACGTATTGGAGAACATCTGACCAACATACACAAAGCTTTTCCTGGGCATAGTGTATCCCAACACTTCGCCCAATGTCACAGAAAAAATCCCAAGAGGTTAAAAATCATAGTTATTGAGAAATATACACCACACTGGAGGGGGAGCAATCTGAGGAGGTCTATATCCAGGAGGGAAACCTTCTGGATATATGAGCTCGGCTGCTCCAGACCCCGGGGACTCAACATAGAGTGGGACATAAACGCACACATTAATAACTGTTGATCCCCACATATATTTTGGCAGGTTTTATATTATAGTTATCTTTTAACATTTATTTTAAATTTGTATTGGAGCATATGGTTTAATATAGTTCAATACATTTTATTATACACATATTTCCGGTGTCACCCCTTTCCCACTACGCTCCTAAAGCAGTGTGTTGTAGGACAGGAAGGAAAGTGTTTACTTCCGGTGTCACCAGGATGTGCCATAGATCGATGTTTTTATACATTTGTTTTTAACAAATAATAAAGTATGTTTTTATACATTCCTTTTAACACAAGGAAAGTTACCCATATTTAAGTAATTTGCCTTAAATTGCTATCAGCCAGAAGTTCCAAAGCATACCTGCTCTGCAGACACTTGCTCTGCAGACAGGAAGTAAAGTGTTTGCTTCCTGTGCAGACAGGAAGTGAAGTGTTTACTTCCTGTGTCACCAGGATCTGCTATGGATCAATGTTTTATACTACCTGCTCTGCAGACACCGGAAGTTAGACAATCTGCTTCCACCTGTATAAATAAAGCGGAAGTGACGATGCGCCAGTACTCCTGTCTCAGTAGAAGTCCTATGGGAAGAAACCGGTCAGATTAGGAGGCGCACACGTCACACACAACTTGCGGTCCGTGCTGCAGCCGGCCGCAAGCCTTTGCAGGAATTCGTATGCCTATGTTTATGCTGAATACAAGACATCTAATTGTAAGTGCATTATCAACTGTTTTTTGAATAAATTTCAAGGGTAATACACTATTAGCCCTTTTCTTTCCTTTAATACACGGTGGTTTTGTGAGCTTGTAAAAAAGGATGAGGCTGTGTTTCTTGCTGGTACTCGTTGCCATCTAGTGGAGAAAGAAAGGTAGAGCGGTTCTACATCCCACTTCAGGATTTTAAAGAGGAAGCAAGGCGGTGGTTTCACTGAACAAGTGCATACCTATTACCATCTGGTAAGAGGCTAATTCTTGGTGATTTACACGTGGTGTTTGTTCACAAGGAGATTGGATATTTTTTCAGCACAAGAAAATATAGTTGCACCTTATTTATTTCCGTTTGGTAAGGATGAATTTCACTCGGTGGTGGATACACGTATTATTCGGATAGAATACAATTCTACTCACCTGCAAAATATTTATGGACACTTATGAACTTTTATGTTTATGCACCAATTGATTTGCATTATTAATTGGCTTCACAGATTGATATATGTTATATATATTTACTTTTGTTGATTTGGTTCACACATAGATATATGTTATATATTCATTATTTATTTGTTGTTTAGCGCACCCCACACCACATATACATATATACACATATATATATATATATATATATATATATATATATATATATATATATATATATATATATATATATATATATATATACATATATATATAATATAAAATGTGTTCTGTGTTTTGTGCAACGTTTTTTTTTTTTTTTTTTTTGAATTTCCCTCCCTAGTTCCGCTCCCATGCAGCATTGCTGCTGCAGGGAACGGAACTAGGAAGTCCTCCTACCGACAGACGAGCGGCGGAGATCTCGGCTGGCGGTCACAGCAATGAGAGCTCATCGCTGGATCGCCAGGATAAGGTAAGAGACGCTCCGCTGCGCTGTCTGCATAGCTCTGCCCATTCACCGCGAGCGTGACTCGGGGATACCGATAATAGCAGGAAATTCCTACCCCGAGTCATGCTCGGGTTTACCGCTAGCGAGGTTAAAGTATAACTATAGGCAAAACTTTTCTTTTTCATTTTAGATCAAGCAAATGAGGTTTAAAACCTCTTGATTTTCTATATGGAGACTAGCATGCAAAAAAAGACAAAAGGATAATCATTTGTCAGACAATCTCATTGTGTGTACCAGGCTCCAGGCTCCGTTCACGCCATCACACCATGGCGTTTAATTTTAGCAAATAAGGGTCAAAACCCCTGTCCAATTTTTTTTTTCATCATCTGTATCCCAGTGGGGTGATTTCCCTTCACTTCCAGTCCCATAGCCAAGCAAGAAGTAAGAGGAAATGCCTGCAAATTAGGGGAATTTCTTGCACCCCCCCCCCCCCAGGTCACCAGAACTAATGCCCCATAGAAAGATTTCCTCGCTATTACTTTTCTGGGGACAACTCAAAATTTGGGATTTTCTTTTTCTTTTACTTGCAATGATAATGGTAAACAGGACAAATAGAGAGAGTAAATCTTCCTAACAGGGGCACAGGCAACAATAAAAATTGACAGGTGTTCTAATCCCTCTCCGCGCTATCCAAGACTAAAAAAAGTTTTGCCTTTAGTTATAGTTTAATATATTCAAGCTTTTCAGTCCTTAGATGTGATGATCAGTTTACTTTTTTTTTTTAGGCTTCTTGTGTTTAGTTTTTACCTAGTAATCCTGCAAATAACTTACTTTTCTGTCCCTGGGTGGTTATGCTCCCTCACTCCACTGTATAGATGGAGGGAGACATGGTTGTCACTAGGCTGCTCTTCTGATAAAGGCTTGGTTCATGCTGATGAGAATTGGTTGCGGGTTTTCCCACATTCAATTTGCATGACAGGTGAGTGTGACCGGCTCCCAAAGGAGCTGGTTCACACACTTCTGGGGTGGCTGCGGTCCAAATTGCAGAAGGATCCTGTGCGTCTTCTGGTCTGTTTCAGGTGCAAATTCAGCCTAAAATTTGGACCTGATTCACACCTGAAACAGTAATCAGACACGCACCAGACCTTAGGCTACTAACCACTTTTTATCTGCATTCATTATATTGCAGCCACTTGCATGAGCTGCAAACTACACAGTGCTGATGTCTGGATAGCAGGGCATCACACCGTTTCATTTTTTCCCCCTTTTTTTTTCAGCTTTATTGAAATATCGCAAAATGACATTCCACTCATGTCTATTAACCACAGTGAGCTGCAATGAAATGCAGCACAGTGGTGTGAACTGAACAAATACAACCTAAGAAAAACTGCCTTGTCCATACATTGGGGCAGCCCAAAGCATCTAGTGCCCTAATGTTTCTTAATCAGTAGCCTGGAACAAGCATGCAACAAAAGAGTGTCAGAGAAAAGCAAGAAATGTTATTATCCACACTTGTACCAATTCAGTAATGCAAAGTTTAGAAGAGTATCGGCGCTGGATGGCAGAGGGTTGGCAGCACTGGAAAGGAGAGGAGTATTGCAACTAGAGGTGTTTTTTTTTTTTTAAAGGCTGGAGCACTAATTTATAAAAGAGAAATTTAAAAGTAGAGTTGGGCTTTAAGCAGCTGGTGGGCCCATATGCTACATCCTCATACTTGTTAGAAGTTTGAAGCAGTGTAAATTCTGACAAAAAAATTTCAATTTAGTTTTAGTCATTCAGTCTTTTGACTAAAATTCCAATTTAGTTTTAGTCCTATTTTAGACATCTGAATTGTTTTAGTTTCAGTCGTATTTTAGTCAACAAAAATCTCCAGTACAAATTAGTTGACTCAATTCTCTTTTTCTTTTTCAATAATTTTTATTGAGAATTTTTGACATAAACATCAGAACAATGACAGAGAATATCATTTAGGGGCAAGGCCATTACTGCAACAAGCTGTAACATTCCCCAGGGCAAGCAATAAAAATACAGTAGTTCCCCACATAACAATCAAACAGAAGCACATAGACAGGCTACACAAACGTAATCTCCTGAGTAGGTAAAAGAGCATTTGTATGCAGCAACGTGCCACCATAAGGTAGCCCCGTGATAAGTAGAAAGTACAGAAAAGGCGAAGAAGGAAGGTAGAAAGAAAAGGAAACACGAGAAAAGAAAGGAAGAAGAAGCAATAGAAAGGAGAAAGAATGGACCCAACTCCGCGCCCCGCCCCCCGCCCCATGGACCGCTTTCAAGCCGGCCCTGTCAGATAGTTGAGCCATGGTTCCCACACTCTATCAAATCTGCGCAGCTTGTCGTCCAGGGGCATTGCCACCAAATGTGGAACATAGTACCCTCCTGGCCGCAACCCCGAAAACACAGAGGAGACGCTCCTGGGACGAAAGCTGCAATCCTAGCCGGCACCATGTACCAGCGTAGCAACACTTTATAATTAGCTTCTATGATGGAAGTATTGATCAACGACCTGGAGGCCTCCTGAGCCATGACTTGCCAGTCCACCAATTCAAAGGTGTCCCGGATATCGGTTTCCCAACGGAGCATATAAGGAAGTTTGATAGGCGAGTCAGATAACACGTTATAAACCATGGAAATATAGCTTTGTAGTTTATCATATTTGCGGCATAAATATTCCACAGGCGTCATTGTGGTCAGATCTGAGAGGCGAGATAGTGTACGTACATAGTGGTCAATCTGAGTGTACCTAAAATATTCAGACTGAGGCAAGGCGTATTTGTCAACCAGCTGCTGTCGTTTAAGGATACCCCTATGATCGCAGAGGTCCGCTATGCGGATTAGACCCTTATTCGTCCACCATTGAAAGGATCTGGGGGAGAGACCCGGGGGGAACCCGCTATTATTAAGAATGGGGGCCATGGAGGTGTGGGGAGACCGAAAGGCATGAGTTCTGGACAACCGATCCCAGATGGCTAAAGAGTGGGATAAAGCTGGACATAGAATGGGAGGGCGATCTTTGGGTGATAACCACATAATATGGGAGACCTCCCTATCCGGTATTGAACTAGCTTCCAATCTCATCCAGGCCGTAGGTAGTTGACTCAATTCTCCTACATTTTAGTTGACTAAAATGAAATTGGTTTAGTTAAATTTGTAATGCATTATTCAAGCATTTCTCTAGAATTCCAGAATTCCTGGAGTAAAAATAAAATACCATGCTATTACTTATGGTATTAAGGGTTTTGTACATGCACTACAAGACACACCTTTAGCAGTTCTGATATATAGCATATTTATAATAAAACCAAGTTTCGTTACAAGAATACTGCTTTTTTGACAAACAGAAGTGCAACCTAAATATATTAGGAAAAAAAAGAACACAAAAATCAGTGCTTCATTTGCTAAAAATCAGAGCTGAATCTGTGAAATCAAAACTGAATTGTGTATGGGGGTCTATGTTAACCAACAGAAATAACAAAACAAAGGTAATGCACAACATGCTATGCTCACAAGCTTCAAGAGGAAGTAAAGCTTCCTCTGTAACTTGTACCTATAGGTAAGCCTATGATAAGGCTTACCTATAGGTACTGTAAATATCTCCTAAACATGCATAGTTTAGGAGATATTTACTTTGCATGCAGCCAGTGACATCACTGGCACATGCGCTCTGAAGGAACGGCCGCCGATGCTGTTCCTTCAGAGCCTGCTGTTCCTTCAGAGCCCTGTGCCATAAATGGCGGCTCCTGCGCGCATGCGCGGGAGTGACGTTATTGCGGCTCCGGCCAACCAGATGCCCGGAGGACCTGAACCCAGAAGAAGGATGGCTGAACATGTCTGCCATGTCACTGGTGAGTGGGTGGCGCTGCTGGGACTTCGTTCTAAGGTAAGTATTTCATAATGAGCTAGTATGCGATGCATACTAGCTCATTATGCCTTTGTCTTTCAGGTTTTTTTTTTTTTTTTTTCTGAGGTTTACAACCTTTCAGTGTGAAAACAGGCATAGAATTAGCTCAGTGTGAAGCCATCAGTAGTCGTAATAGTCCCGAATGGAGTCGCTTGTATCATGGAGAGCAGTAGATGTTGCTGATAATATCCAGAGCCTCCACAGGAACCTCGGAAGAACTGTCAGATGGAGCTGTCAAAAGTCTGGGTGCTATAGTAGCCAATCAGGGACCATTTCAGAGGGAAAACCACGCCTCCTTCATCAACTGATGAAGGAAGGAGCTGATGAAGGAGGCATAGTTTTGCCTGTGAAATGGTTCCTGATTGGCTACTAGCCGCTAGGCTTTTGACAGCTCCATCTGACAGTTCTTCTTCTGCGGTTCCTGCAGCGGCTCTCACCAATATTACCATTACTGACAACTTCACATTAGGCTAATTCTATGCCTGTTTCATTGTTTTTATACATTTTATATGAACAAAATCTTGCTGCGCTATTGGCCACCTGGCACCTCTCTCTCCCATTCCTTCACTATAAAAAATTGTTCCTCTTCATGTTAGTTCAGTTTTCATTTCATTGCCATTGGTTTTCATCTAGTTTTCATCTATGATGGAAATATTTGCGTCAACTAAATTAACGCTGGTTTGAAGGTGCATTGAGGTGCCATTCACAATGAATGCATTGAACCAATATACGTAACCTTTATTACTGTAATGCAAGTGGTGTGAATGGGACATTCTGAACTGACAAAATTCAGACTGGTGTTTTCTTTGAATTTGAACCCTGCAGGACTGAGAAAGGGAGGTTGCACAGCATGTAATAATATGGCAGGGGTCTTTCCTAGAAACTTTAGGAGAAATCTGTTTAATCTGGCAGCAGAATAAATACAATATAAAATCTGCATTGGTTTTCAAAGTCTGCCGCAGCTGCAGTGTTACCTGGATAGAATGCACATTACATACAGATATGATTTGTTGCCTGTGACTACTAGGCAAAGTAAGGACATGCATCAAACAAGTTAGCAAAATTAGATGCACATCAGGCTGCTTATTAGTTAGCAACAGTTTTTATATGTACAGTCAGGGCAGCCATCAGAAATTTTGGGGCCCCTTACACAGCTTTAGGCCTGGGCCCCTCTGGGCCTGACCACCAACATTTTGCAGGGCCTGACCTCTGGCTGTCCCACCGAGTCCTTCAGTGCACCCACGTCTATTTGAACACTCTTACAACCTAATATATGAAAATGAATCCAAGCCAGCAAAGAGACATCTCAATCCAGTAAAGGGACAGCCTCATATTTTCAGCAGAGACAGTGCAATCCAGCAAAGAGACGTCCCTTCAGCTGCATCGGCTTATTCTACAGCCGCCCTGCTTTAGCAATTGCTAGTTACTACAACAGCACCAACTTAATCTCATTAGTTGGGGCCTGGGCAGCTGGGCCCCTCAAAATGCCCGGGCCCCCTACATGTGTATGGGCTGTCCCCCCCTGATGGCTGCCCTGTGTACAGTATTTGTGATTTGAAAATCTAGGCAGTCAAGAGTGAGATGTGCAAAGGTCTGGGACAGCTTTACCACTGATAAAACAGATTGTCACTACAAACTGATTTTTATCCTTTTAACTGACAAAGTGATCAGGGCAAGTTTTTCTTTGTTGCAATGCTACTTTATAGAAAAAGGGGATAGAATGTATTATTAAAGCTGCAACATTATAATAAAACTGTCCTGAAATATGTCTCACTGGTCCTGTATGTTTAGCATTGCTTTGCTGTGTAACAGAACTAATAAATGTCAGGAAGTGAGTAATACTGCAGAAAGTGGACTTGGTGCAGCAGACTATATATACACAGTGATGTCACATCGGGTCAAAGTACTGAGATAAAATAGAGCAATATCCATAGTTTACCTCTACTTAACATATCAGTGAACTTTACCTTCAGCAAGCACGTGTTTTCCTTTTGGTATTGCAAAAAAAAAAAAAAAATATATAATAATAATTTATCTGAGCTTGCTGTTCCTAAGGGAAGCACTAGAAATCTAATTTTTCCAAAGAGCAGTCAGCCAGGTTTTTATTTTTATTTTTATATATATATATATATATATATATATATATATATATATATACAGTTTTGTAATGTAGTACACCTCACGTGGGAGCTGAAGTTTAAAGGGACCCCCCCTCCTGCACAGCCAGGCACACCGAATCTTCACCAACACTCCAGAGACAGAGAACAGCCCATAGCTTTGTTTTTGTTTTATTAGGGGATTTCAACGTTGATAGGGATGAGAGATTATGGGATACCCACTTGACTCAACAATCTTCAAGGACAGCTTCCTATATACAGTCTCTATATAAAGCCTCTTTCCTGATGCCAACATGGCAGCATACTAGTGATAGAGCTCCGCCTCTTGACCACTCCCTCAGGACCAGTGAATAGCATAAAAAAAAAGGAGTAGTTAGTCGCCGCCGCTTCTTTTTTTTTTTCTCATAGCTCAAAGCACCAGTGAATAGTAATCAGTACTATGTCCCCATCTCTGCCTAAGTGCAGTATCTGTCTGGGTTCAGCTTCTCCCAAAATGCACCGACAAAAAAGGGTGTCGTTTTTACCCTCTACCTGCGCACTCCAGATAAATTTGACAAATTAACTCACAATGTGTGCAAACTCAAATAGTGTCAGATATTTGTGAAAAATTATATATGCAGAATAATAAACAAAAAAATTAATTAAAAATATTTAAATGTGAAGCAGCTGGTTGTAAGACAATATTAGCCTGAAATGTGAAAATAAACAATGTAAAAAAACGCGCTCCCTTTGTGAATAAAAATTGACAATGGTACAAATTGTCCAAATTACACCAAAGTGCTCAAAATAGTACAAAAACAGAGTTGCAGAGATCTTCTCTGGTTCCTCTACAGAATGATTCATGATGTGTGCTCTCTTCCACCACCATCAGGTAAATTTCCTACTCACCAGATACAAACATGTAAAGCGCATAGGCTTATTAAGATATAGTCTCTCATGTAGATTAAGCTCCCCACTAGCGATCCACTCCAATCAGGTACTTAACTCCAATGAGGTAAGGTATAAGGTACAGGAAAAAACAAAAGGCCCTTCATAGTGTAGTAGTTTGACATTTTTATTTCTTGCGCATAGATAAAAAATACTTACAGGTGTTGCACTTAAACAAGCTTGTCTCACATTGCAGGGATGCTGGTGTGCGTTCCACCTGCGTTCCAAGATGGCGGAAGTGACGTGTCATTCTGATTCTATTCTACACGTTTCGTCAGTAGCATCTGACATCATCAGGGGTCATATGTCTCCTAGAATGCAGTCCCAGCGCTCGGGCTGCTAAATGTGCTAAACAGCCTGGGAACCCCTTCTGTGGGTCTTGATGGGGCCTGCAGTGTTTCCTCATTAGGAACAAAATCTGCCATAATGTAAGTGTCTGCGATATGGAGTATTGGGGGGGCAGCTTTTTCATCCTATCTCTCTTTTGGTCCCTTGTACCACACAGGGTTGCATTTCCCTTTGTTTCTGTCTCCCCATATGTGTATTCCTCTAACCTTTGTCTTTGTTCATTCTTTCTTGCCTCCTTTTGTCTCCATTTTTGGAAAGTTTGTTTTTTTGTTGCCCTCTTGCTTGCCTGGGCAGGATCCATGCAACACTGCTTGGGGTGTCCATAGCATCCCTATAGGGTGACAGCGGCCGCCCAGTGCTGCTTTTCTTTACCGAGGACGCTCTTCATGGTGTAATTTGGCCAAGCCGGCCCACGCATGCACACTGGCCAGCTTGGTTTGGGGCAACAGACGCTTTCTTGCCATCAGTGGATGGGAGAGTCCTGGGGGGGCTCTCTCGCTCTCCCTGGATAAGGCTCAGACTGCCTTTGGTGAGCAATGCACAGCCTCCTTGATTAGGCTCCTGGCTGTGATTATTTCTAGGTCTGAATCAGCAGGCTTCCCTCTGGCGCCCTCTGCTGTTATTTTCAAGTATAGCACCCAAAAAAAGGGAGGAATACTTATATATTTTTTTGTCTAAAACCTACTCTCTGTTACTGTTTTACTTTCAGCTATCCTCATTTCAGCTGGTCATCCGACTTTTCCTCAACCAAGAGTCAGTCAGCGCTTATGCAAAAAAGACTCTCAAATTCAAAGGTAGGGGACCACCATGTTGGTAAATTGTCAGGAAAAAGAGTGCCTCCTTATGCAGATTACTTTGATTTTTTTCAGCCCTGCATGCTCATGCTCTAAAAGAACAAGAGCCAGAGAGGACAGACGTTCTTTAGTGAAGCGTAGCCCTAGATGGGAAAAATTCCAAGGAAGACATCTTATCTCCTTTTCCCCAGAGAAATGTCGGAGCCCCAGTAAAAGCAGTGCTGGCCATGGCTGCATGGGCAAATGCATTTTTCAAGCAAATGCTTGTCTGAATCCCGCATAAGTCCTGCAGGGCCTGTGCCCAACAGATTGGTGTGTAAAGGCTACCTGGAGGAGTTCACAGTCGACATGCGATGCCCAAATATCATTATTAAAGAGGGTAGCACGAGATGCTTTTTTGAGCTCACATCAATAATCCGACCAGGCAGCCCCCTAGTTGCCAGTCAGGCCATTGGAAAAGCAACCTGGCACCTAGGCAGGTAGCACGTATCCACTTAGTTCTGCTACCCTAGCAAGTGGGCATCCTGCAGACAACAGTAGTTCCTCTTCATCAGACAAAGCCCCGGAGCTGCTTGGTTCCATCTGTTCTTTCAGGGAACCATATACCCAGCCATTCAAGCAAGCCATTCATGGGGGAAAAAAATTGCAACCGGTAATAAAGCAGGAGTGGCAAAAGACTGAAAAGGGATTCTTCTTCAATCATCTATTCAAGTCTTATCCTTGTCATGAATCAGATATAGCATCACTTTAATCCCTGCCTACAGTAGATTGGGCAGTAGTCTAGTGAAGAGGTGGCCAGGGGGGCCTGTCATCCAGCAGTGGCCCTTACCTCGGTGGCTAGTGCTTGAGGGTTCTGGACCCAGAATATAGAGGCAGCAATTGAAGAGGGAATCCCTAAAGCTGATATAATTCGGGCCCTAGCCGAAATGAATGTGTCAGCAAACTCTATTGGAGAGGCAGCAATAGACTCAATCAGGTGTTTGGCCAGGGCAATGCTATACTTGGTCATGGCTAAGAGGGCCCTATGATTGAAATCTCGGACTATGTTTGCTTCTTCAAAACAAAATTAGTGTAAGATACGCAATATTACCAAAAGTATTGGGACGCCTTTACACGCAAATTAACTTTTATGGCTTCCTAGTCTTAGTCTGTATCGTTTAATATTGAGTTGGCCCACCCTTTGCAGCTATAACAGCTTCAACTCTTCTGGGAAGGCTGTCCACAAGGTTTATGGGAATGTTTGACCATTCTTCCAGAAGCACATCTGTGGGGTCAGGCACTGGTGGACAAGAAGGCCTGGCTTGCAGTCTCCACTCTAATTCATACCAAATGTGTTCTATTGGGTTGAGGTCAAGACTCTGTGCAGGTCAGTCAAGTTCCTCCACTCCAAACTTACTCATCCATATCTTTATGGACCTTGCTATGTGCACTGGTGAGCAGCCATGTTGGAACAGGACGGGAACATTCCCAAACTGTTCCCATAAAGATGGGATCATGAAATTGACTCTCTGGAGACCTCCAGGGAAAGGCAGAAGACTTGAGCACACCAATGTCTTCAAGGGAGACTGACTACATGTGGCAGTCTCCCCCCTTTGTAGCCCCCACAGTGCTACTCACTCCCTTCTTTCTCCCGCGCCTCCAGGAAGATTTCCTACTCTGTGTTTTAGCAGGAATCCTCCAGCACCGAGCCCTGGCTAAAGGTCACCCCTCCCCCTCCCATACTAGGGGGCACCCTTGAGGGCCACTGACAATCTCCTTAGCAATGTATCTCCATCTTCCACCCATCTGCCAGTGCTGGCAAAACCCATGTCTATTTATGAGGTAAACTCTGCCTCCTGCCAGCCCACTCATGGGGATTGGCTGAGGCCTCATAAATATGCATGGCAGTCCCTCCCTACTCCCACCCTCCAGTTCTGGAAGTTTCTACAAACTTCCAGACAAGGGGGAAGTTCCAGAGAGAACTGCCAGGTGAGTAATCCATCCCTGAATCATTGAACCCTAACCCAGATTCCACAGCTCAGGCTTAGCCCTAAGCTAACTAAGTTTACCTACACTAACAACAACTAGAGGGTGCTACAGCAACATACTTGTAGGCATAACATTTTTCACCCAATCCACCACACTAGATGAAGGTCATCCTCTGTTTATGGGTTCCTTTCAGCTGGACATGAACATTTAAAGCACAGATGTTGCAGTATGCGTTGCAACATGCATTATCATGCATTGCTTTTCATTATTCCATTCTTTAAGAGGGGCTGCCAACACACCACATTAGATAAAAAAATATACATGACCTTTCTGTGGAAACGCAGCACACCACAATGCATGGTATCTATAATGCGGTGCGCTACAGTATGTCATGCTCTATTGCATAATGCATTGGGGCACCAGTTACAATTGGTCCCACCATAATGCAACACACATAGCGCAGGCATTTTGCTATGTGCGTTAATGTGCACATTTTAGCTCACCAGTGTAAATGGGCCCTAAAATGCACTCGTATGTTTAGGTAGAACCCTTTTTTATCAGACAAGTATATACTGTAAATTGCAAATTGCTATTATAGTTTAGGGCGTGTAATATGGTTGCCTTCACCTTCCTCTCCCTTTGGTGGCCTTTTCTGGACTATAGAAAACCTCTCCCTTCCAAATGTCCATAAGATAAGAGGGGGGAGTTCTGTAGTCCAAGGGAGGAGAACTCAGGCAGGGCTGATAAACAGTTATTTTTCTGTACTTGCAGCATTTGTAAAGAAACAAAGCATGCTGGGATGTGCATCTATTTCACAGATGTACTGAATATGTTTGGTTTTTTTTGCCCATACATACACTTTAACCACTTTACCACTAGAGCATTTTGCTGTCTTACCTCCAGGCCACTTTTTGCAATTCGGCGCTGTGCGACTTTAACGGACAATTGCGCGGTTGTGCGACGCCATACCCAAACGTCCTTTTTTTCCCCACAAACAGAGCTTTCTTTTGGTGGTGTTTGATCACCTGTGCGATTTTTACTTTTTGCGCTATAAACAAAAAAAGAGCGTTTATTTTGAAAAAATAACAATATTTTTAACATTTTTTTATATGAAATTCCCCCCAAAAAAGATGTAAAAACCAATTTTTTTTTTAATATTTGGCCAATTTGTTTTCTGCTACCCATGTTTGGTAAAAAAAATCGCAATAAGCGTATTTTGATTGGTTTGCGCAAAAGTTATTGCGTTTACTAACTAAGGGAAAGATGTATGTCATTTTTGGTGGTTTTTTTTAACGAGTAATGGCGGCGATCTGCGATTTTTTTTGCGGGACTGCGACATTGCGGCGGACAGATCGGACCCTTTACCGACATTTTTGACACTTTTGGGGGTACCAGTGACATTACTGCAGTAATCAGTGCTATAAATATGCACTGTTACTGTAAAAATGACACTGGCAGGGAAGGGGTTAATTTTATTGGAGAGGGAGGGGTTAATGTATGCCTGGTGCTTACTAACGTGTGGGGGGGGAGGTGACTGAGTGAGCCAGGGACAGATCGGATGTTCAGCTATGCTGAACACTCCGATCTGTCACTCCCTGTCACTTAGGAGATCCGCCCGCTCTGTTTAAACAGGCGGGCGGATCTCCAAACTGGATTCCCCGACGATCGGGGCAGAGCAGCGGCGATCGCCGCCGCTCCTCCCCTGGCCCGACTCCCGCTGGACACGCCGCCTACAGGGGGAGGAGTCTGGTGACGTAGGTCTACGTCGTCAGACCTACAAGAGCCACTTTACCGCAGTAGTACTACGGTACTCAGCGGTAAAGTGGTTAAGGTGTCTCTTTTGCCTAAAATGTATCTATGGGTGTAAAATCATATATTTTTATTTCCACATTGAATTGCAATTATTTCTAGCCAACTAATCTGAACAATCTTGCAGATTTTAAACTCACTTTGTGAAGATCTCCACACATTTACTTCCTTGAATTTTGTGACACGCATTCACTATTCCATGTGAATAGGCATTGCTGTGTCACAGAATTAACAGAGCCTGCCTTCCAAACTACAGAGGTGCTGAGATCAGGAGAAACACAGAAAGGTACCATGGGATATGTAGTCCTTAGAAATTGAAAGTAAACAGAGGAGAAGCTGAAGAGCATGCAGGGAATCCAGGAAGTCGCAGAAAGAGATGGCTAGCAGACAAGCAGTACTCACAAGGTGAAAAGAGAATTTGCATGTAAGGTTATATTGAATTTTTAAATATAACTATTGTTTGTATTGTTATTACAATGCTGGTGTTATAAAATTAACTTGTATGCTGTCACTATAAGTGCCGGTTCACATTTGTGCGGCTGCGGCGATCACATGTAATGTCGGAGCGCACTGCTCCTTCATTACATGCGATCGGCTGTGCGGTGCGAGTTTAGCCATACACTTTGTATGGCTAAATTCGCACCACACCCACAGCAAACACGCACAGGACGCTTTTTGGCAGCCGCATCAGGATCGGATCGCACAGCGGTTCACACTTGTGCGATCCGATCCTGCGCGAACTGCAAGATCGCACTGCGATATGCGATCAAACTGGGGGTGTCATTAAGATTACATTGACACCCCCAGCATATCGCATATGGCAGTGTGAACTGCCGGGGGTGCGTTTGCGATGCAGGAACAGGCTGCGGATTCGCAGCCTTCCCGCATCGCATAAGTGTGAACCGGGGGTAAATCCCCTTTGAATAAAACTTGTAAAAAAAGATGTCTGTAAAGAAAAAGTAAATATTTACTTCTCCCCTTTTAAATACTGTAATGCATAGAAATTGCTGCCCAAAGCAATTCTATGTTCTGTAGTGATGTGAGGATCAGTGGGTGGGACCACTGACCAGGAGATTGACATTTCCAGAAATGCTGGGTTCTGGAGAGACTTCAGGTGTTGAGTTCTTTTCATCAAAGACACATATGGTGGAAAGGCAGGAGAGAGTTGAATATTTACTTTCTTCTTTGCAGGTTATGATATTAAAGGCAAGTTTAAAAAAAAAATACCAAACATCTCATACTTACCTGCTCTGTGCAGTGGCTTTTGCACAGAGAAGTCCCGATCCTCCTCTTCTCAGGGTCCCGCACATGGCGCTCCTGGCCCCTCCTTCCTGCCAAGTGCCCCCAGAGAAAACAGCTTGCTATGAGGCACCAAAGCAGGCTCACCCTCGAGCCGCTACTCTGCGTGTCCATTCTGCCCCCACTCTCTCCCTTGATAGACTGCAGAGGAAGCCAATTGCTCCCGCTACTATCTCAGCCAAGATCTCTCTCAGGAGAGAGCCCAAAGCTCTCATGCACTTCGCTGAATGGGAAAGGGCTCAGGTAAGTGTTAGGGGGGCTGCTGCACACAGTAGGTTTTTTTTTAACCTTCATAGAATGCATGAAGGTAAAAAAACATTGAGCCTTTGGAACCACTTTATGTGACAGGGACACTATAAACCTTAGAACTTTTAGAGATACATATCCATCAGTCACCAGCAAGTGTCCTCTTGCAATATTCCTTACTAGCTTGTAGTTTCTGGACTACAGGCTTGTTTACACTAGATGCAGTCAAATGCATTTTTAAATGCAGTGCAAATGCATGACCAAGAAAAATTAATGTGTTTCAACTAGGCTAGTTTACACCATTCTGGTACTATAGTGTGCATTTATCTACTTGAAGTCCGCGCTATAGCCGAATGACGGCTACAGCGCGGACCTGAATTGCCGGGAGGGCGTACAATGATGTCCTCTCGGCAATGAGTGGCCTGCGTGCTTCCTGCAGAGCACGCCTAGCTCACTCTGTGATCGTGAGTCCATGAGACTTGCCTGATCACAGATCGGAGATCGGGGGCGATCCCGCCCCCTTTCCACGTGATCAGCTGGCAGCCAATGACAGCTGATCATGTGAAGTAAACAGAAGGCGGCGATCAGCTGTTTTTTTCTCCTCACACTGTCAGTATACAATATACTTTTGGAATTTCATTGGAAAGGGAAATTAGTGCATAAATGGTTTATCGTATCCAGTGGTGAGGAGGATATGTTAACCACTTCCCGACCACCCGCCGCCTTTTTACTGCGGCAGGGTGGCTCTCCTGCGCAAACCTAAGTAGGTCGTGGGAAGCTAGGGGGCGAGCGTGCGCCGCCACCGGCGTGCTCCTGCCCCCACTCGGCAGTGGGGAAGCCAATGCACCGGTCAGGCGGCTCCGATTGCCGCCTGACACCCGCGATCGCTCCCCTCTGAGAGAGAAGGACAGTCGGCTGTTGTAAACAAAGCCGACCGTCCTTCTCCCTGAAATAATCACAGAGCTCATGTGATCCTTCTATATAGGATCACATGTCTCTATGGTCATCTCAGAAGCCATGCCCCCCCACAGTTAGAATCCCTCTCCTAGGGTCACATTTAACCCCTTGATCACCTATACTGTTAACCCCTTTCCTGCCAGTGTCATTATTACAGTAATAGTGCATATTTTTAGCACTGATTACTGTAGTAATGTCACTGGTACCCCAAAAGTGTAAAAAATGTCAGTTAGAGGTCCGATCTGTCTGCCTCAATGTCGCAGTCCCGCAAAAAATCGCAGATCGCCGCCATTACTAGTAAAAAAAGAAAAAAAAACAATACAAATTACATAAACCTTTCCCATAGTTAGTAGACACGATAACTTTTGCGCAAACCAATCAAAATACGCTTATTTACCAAAAATATGTCGCAGAAAACAAATTGGCCTAAAATGTTAAAAAATTTTGATTATTACATTTGTTTTTGTTTTTTGAGAATGTCATATAGCAGAATGTGAAAAAAATTGTCACTCGTTTTATGTTTATAGTGCAAAAAATAAAAATCGCACAGGTGATCAAATACCACCAAAATAAAGCTCTATTTGAGGGAAAAAAGGTACGTCAATTTTATTTGGGTACAGCATCGCAATTGTCCGTTAAAGTAACGCAGTGCCGAATCGCAAAATAGGGCCTGGTCATTAAGGGGGCAAATCCTTCCGGTCTTAAATTCGTTAAGGGCTTCAGTTTTTGAAATGTTAAGTTTGAAGTTACTGAGGTCCCCAAACCTACGGAACTCATGTAATAGTGAAGGAAAAGAGATATGAGGTTGTAGCATATACACCAGTAAGGGATCATTAGTTCTGTATCAGTTTTTGTAGATGCCACAAAATTGCGAACGGCAAAAACTGCACAGCATGAGGCAGATATCTTACAGAATGACCTGAACAAAATAACAGAGTGGGCAACGACATGGCAAATGAGGTTTAATGTGGAGAAGTGTAAGGTTTTGCACTTGGGGACTAAAAACATAAAAGCACAATACACTTTAGGGGGGAACCTTTGGGGGAATCAAAAATGGAGAAAGATCTGGGAGTCTTGGTAGAGGATAGACTAGGCAATAGCATGCAATGTCAAGCGGCAGCTGCCAAAGCCAGCAGAATATTAGCATGCATAAAGAAGGGGATGTATTCCAGAGATAAAACTATAATCCTTCCACTTTATAAAACTCTGGTCCGACCGCATCTGGAGTATTCTGTCCAGTTATGGTCGCCAGTCCTCAGGAGGGATGTGTTGGAGATGGAGAGAGTCCAGAGAAGGGCAACTAAACTAATTAGGGGATTGGGGGACCTTAATTATGAAGAGCATCTACAATTGCTTAATTTATTCTCCCTGGAGAAGAGACGCCTGAGAGGGGACATGATAGCAATTTACAAATACCTCAATGGTGATCTCAGCATAGAAAAAAAAGCTATTCAGTCGCAAGGATTGCATTAGGACGCAAGGACATACAATGAGATTAGAGGAGAAGCTGTTAGGGCTACAAGATTGTGGAATTCTCTACCACAAGAGATAGTTTCTGCGGAAAGTATGGCTACTTTCAAAAGACTCTAGGACATACATCTCAAGGATCAGAACATTAAGGGGTATGAGAGATGATTACGGCCACACACACCTACACAGGTTGAACTGGATGGACTATTGTCTTTATTCAACCTCAACTACTATGTAACTAAGTATGTAACTATATCAGCATATAAAGAAAGTTTGTGGTGGGGGCGTGGCCAGCGCAGGACCTAGATGGACACTTAATCCATCGCTCCGGCTCCAGGCAAAACCCATCCAGCGACATCCGCAGCAATCGGGACAGGATCCAGCTCCCAACATTACTCCGACACCGCACAGACCCTGTCGCTATGTCCAGAAAGCGCAAGGAGGAGAAAGGGCAGAGGAAACTCATGGCTTTCTTCCCGCTGCCACCTCAGGGCGGTCGACAAGATGGCGCCGGCGGCCCGGGCCTTGCCGTCCCGGAGAGGCAGCGAGTCCACTACTCAGACCTCCTGGAGGATTCCCCGCCAGGAGGACACTCAAATGAAGGTACTCTCTCCCCCCACACATCGGAGACCTCCAGCCCATCCTGCATGAGTCCTGCCAAATCCAAAATTAGGCTGGAACACCATGACCAGGCCTCAGCCCCAGGCTGCTCAGCTTCCTCTATAATGCCGGTCTCCTTGGGGACATCTCCCATAGCTGCCTTCCCTACTGTAGGCCAACCTATCCTGGACACTGCTCTTAAAGACATGATGTTCACTCTCCATACCTCCCTGCAATCCGACATCATGACACTTGCTAACAGATTCCCTTCAGAGGTACACTCCCTGGGTGACAGAGTGCATAATGTGGAATCCTCTGTGTCTGACATAGTCACTACTGTTAATGACCTGGTAGAAGCACACAAGGAAAATATTGTGGAACGCCAATGGCTCAAAGCAAAGATTGCAGATCTGGAGGATCGCTCCAGAAGAAATAATCTTAAGATACGGGGCATCCCTAAATCCGTGCCACCTGCTGAGCTACAAATTTGCCCTTGATGTTTTCAGTGCTATACTACCTGGAGCGACCCCCCTAGAGCTTACGATCGAACGCATCCACAGGGTCCCGAAGCCCCCATTTCTCCCCCAGCAAACGCCTCGCGACACCCTACTGCGAGTGCACTTCTACCAAACAAAAGAAACCATTCTTCGCAAATCTAGGCTACTAGGCCAGCTTCCTGACCCATATTCCAATGTTCAAATATTTGCTGATCTATCCAAACACACCTTGGATATGAGGAGGCAATTGACCACTATAACGAAAGCATTATGGAATCACAACCTTCCTTATAAATGGAAGCATCCTTCCAAGATTGTAGTGGAGAGAAATGGAGCATCACATTCCATAACCACTCTGGAAAGAGGCATATCACTGCTCCAATCGTGGGGAATAATCCCTGAACCTGCCCCTCCGGCAGGGGCAAAAAAAATCCCAGAGCAGAGTGCCCCAGCAGTGGCACACCTTGCCCCACCGCAATCCGAGAGACACTTGAAAACATGCAACTGACTGCTCTTTTGAATTTCTCTACACTTCTGGAATCCTGCCTGTCACATCAGAATCCGTCTGGAGCCACCCGGCCCATTTAGCTATAAACTGTCCTTACCCCCAATAGGAGAAGGCTACACATGCCAGCAATCTCCACCATGTTTTTATGTTTCTTGCTGGTTTGTTTGGTTCTCTGTTTCTTCCCCTCCCCTGATGCAGGTACATCCAACGCTTTAACGCTTCATAATGTGCACACGGCCTACCAGAACCTCAGTACAGTCTACAGCACCACGTGGATCCCCCTCATGTACAGCACCTCTGCCACCGAATGCTTCATACCAAGCTAAGATACCCTCAGCGCCACCAGCTGGAATCAGAACATCCTCAAAACTGTGAGTAACCATACACCACATGAGCTCTTACTCTTCAATGTCAGTTAAAGTACTGTCACTGAGCGTTAACGGCTTAAACCACCCAGCCAAACGTGCTTCCCTGTGGTGCACAGCTGCGAGACACAAGGCCAAGATTATTTGTGCCCAGGAGACTTACTTCTTGGATTCACACGCACCTACCTGTACCCACAGAGATTTTCCCACTGTTTTTACTGCATCATACTCAAAAAAACGAAAAGGGGTCCTGATAGCAATTCACAAATCGCTTGACTTTCACCTCATAACCTCCACTGCAGACCCCAATGGACGATACCTTATTCTGATATGTTCTATCGACGGATGCACTATGACTCTGGTATCCATTTATACCCCCAATGTCCGTCAACTTTGGTTTCTGAACCGCACATTCAAAACAATTCGATCTGCCCAGAAAGGGCCCCTGACAATCTGCAGGGACTTTAATCTGCCACTGGACAGACTCATGGACACCTCGACTAAGGCCACCAGACACCAGCAGTCCTCACAAGGTTTTATACATAAAAATGACCTCTATGATGTGTGGAGATGTCACCATCCCTCAGATAGGGAGTTCTCTCATCACTCGGCAGTCCACAATACCTATTCACGGATAGATGTGATTCTTATTAATAAAGTGTTCCTTCAGAGGACCGCGGACTCCGAGATAGCCCCAATAACTTGGTCAGATCACGCTCCTGTGAGCATTTCTATAACCCTAGCACCTATTACTTCTACACGAAAATTGTGGTGGGCGAGGGCTGACATACTTAAAATACCAGAAAATGCCGATCTGCTCCGGCAATCTGTATTGGAATTCTTCCAAAACAATGTGGGGTCGGTATCGGGATCCGCGATTCTCTGGAACACCCATAAGGCGTTCAGTAGGGGAGTATTGATGCAACTGCAACACAGAACGAATAAAAAGCGGTCACAAAATATAGACAGACACACACGGGAAATAGCATCTGTAGAGTCCCAGAACCAAACCAATCCCACTGCGGACCTCAAACAGACACTTCTCACCCTTAGACAGGAACTTAGGTCTCACCTCCTTGACACATACGAGCGAAACCTTCAAAGGTCCAAAGCAAAATACTATGCCACTAGCATCAAGGCGGTAAGTTGTTAGCCGCCAAATTAAAGGGCCAACGCACTAAAAACAAGATCCACTCCATTATACACCCAATCACGGGCGAAACACTACACGATCCTAGAGATATCGCAAACGCCTTCAGTAGCTACTATGATTCCCTATACAACCTTCAAGCTGCCCAATCCACCTCCCTCACGCCGGAAATCATTAATGCCTTTCTTGACTCCATAACTCTTCCTACACTGTCTCCATAACAAATCGTACAACTTAACACCCCCTTCACGGAAGACGAATTATGCTTAGCCATCAAGTCTCTACCAACTGGAAAATCCCCAGGCCCAGACGGCATGATTAATGAATATTATAAGCAACTTAAAGACATCTTAGCGCCACACCTCTGCGCAGTCTTTAACGATGCCACCTCTACAGCCACATTCCCACCAGAAATGCTTAATGTCACCATTATAACTTTGCCTAAACCGGGGAAAGAACCTAACTCTCCACAGAACTTCCGAACGATATCCCTGCTTAACACAGACATTAAAATATATGCCAGAACTGTAGCTACTAGACTGATGACATACTTACCGCAACTTATACACAAAGATTAAGCAGGTTTCACTAAGGGTAGGCAGTCAGCGGACGCCACTAGGAGGCTCATCAACATTATACATGCCGCGGACACCACAAGAACGATACGGTCCACTGGGGCTATCTAATAGATAAAAAAATATATATATGTAGCACAAATCTGCCCTCTACTGGTGATACAATATATCCCCTGCACACAAGTAACCTCAAAACAAGTCTTAAAAAGACAATACCGCAGCTACTAAAAAAGCAAATGTGTAAAAGTATACTCAAATATATCGTCCCTTGGAACAGACAAAATGGTATAAGTAGCGCAGGTATAATTGAGGGGAAATGACGTGGCTCATAAACAAGTCAAATCTTATTAAAGTCCTTAAACGTCCATCAATGCAAAAAATTCAAAACAAGGGGTTAATTTCTCCAGTAATAGTCCAATCCACCAAGTGAGAATCACCACCAAGTGTTGGGGTCACCACAGCTCTACACCTCCACCGATGTGATAATGGGGGGAATGGTAACTCACCAGAAGCTATGGCCTACCTATTTGCATAGGACAGGCAAACAATATAACAAATCCCACTCAGGAGCGAATGCTGCTGCTATTACTGGATCTCAATCTCGGGTAGTCACGTGTCTCCCTTCTCCTCCCGGTAATTGCTCAAATGGTAAACATAGGGGGAAAGAAGGAACCTCACTAGCGTGATATTGTTTCACCCATCAGATTTATTAAGAAAAACCCCAATACAAATGTACTCACAAACGCAATAAAACAATATGCCTTCAGTATCCTAATAGATCACAGTGCTGCGGGTAGCGTGGTAGGCTGTGTCGATCCTGCTCACCCTCTCCACGCTGGTGTCTCGGATCTCCAAAGCCGCCGCTCGTGTCCCCCGTGCACTTCCAGTCGCCGTAAGGTTCATGCTCTGACGCGTTTCGTCATTTCCGCCTTTTTCAAAGGGCGTGAACCTTACGGCACGGCGTCTGGCTATATAGGAGAGTCTGCCGACGGATTTGACATGGATGCAATGACCCGCCCTCATATGCAAATTGGGCTGCTCGGTAACTGCGAGCTCTTCCGCCCAAACCGGACCGCTAAAAAGGTCCTACATACTGCCTGTCTTGCCCATACTTAGGTCCTATTCCCGTAAGGCTAAACTACATGATTTTCTGGTTTCCCATTACTAATACAATATACAGTGGGCGGTCATACCCTATACGATATAGAGCAGCCATTAGCATAAATTACATTATATTAATCTACGGTGTCCCATTGATTAAAATGATGTGCATTAGGTGGTCTTGTGAATGCAAGACATACCCTTATTCCGTCAGCATCCTCCTCCCATATTCATATCTAATAGAGGTGCTTAAGCGCTTCGGAATAGATGGCAGAATGTACTCAGCCATATTTGCTCTGTACGCACATCCTTCGGCTCAGGTCCTAGTAGATAACTTACTGTCCACACCATTTGACATCACGAACGGGATGAGACAGGGATGCCCCCTGTCTCCCCTTATTTTTAATCTGGCTATCGAGCCTCTAGCCTAGAAAATAAGGACTGACCCTCACATTACAGGCATCACAGTGGGCACTCAGGAACATCGCATTAGCCTTTTCGCGGACGATGTCATCCTGATGATCTCCAACCCCACTGCTACCCTACCACGAATTAAAAGTATTCTCACAGAGTTTGGTGACATATCTCTATATAAAGTGAATGAAGCTAAATCCCACATTTTAGACCTAGGAGTAGATGGCACAACGAGAAATCTTCTCATACGCTCATTTCCACACAAATGGACTGATGCCGGTATAACATATTTAGGCATAAAGCTCACTAAATCCACGAAACACCTATTCCAAGCCAACTATGCCCCCTTCAAATCCCAAATGTCTAAAGAACTCCAGTCCCTATCTAAATTTGAACTCACCTGGTCAGGACGATTGGCAGCCTTTAAGATGTGCACACTACCCAAACTACTTTATCTATATAGATCCCTGCCTATTCCCATTCCTAAATCATTTATACAGTCACCTCAGTCTATGCTATCCCCTTATTTATGGCAGGGTAAAAGGGCCAGATGCGCTAGACTCACTTTAATGAAGGTCAAGGATGTGGGAGGTGCCTCCATGCCAAACCTGATGGAATACTATTTGGCAACTTTACTGTCGCAATTGCGCACGTGGTTCCAAACACCCCCTGATAATCTATGGGGACTGATGGAACAGGAGCTGATCCCCCACTCCAACCTCAGCACCTGGTTGTGCAGTAGACAGCGTGAAGAAAGACTTCCCGCTTATACTTCCCTGACTATAAAAGCATTGGTATTGGCATGGATCCACCTGACACACACCAGATGGAAGAGCACGCCGCTCACCACTATTTCTCTACCGCTACTAAGCATACTTCAGCTTGTTCCTGACATCAACCTCCATGCATGGCTTAAACCCACACCTATCTCTCTAGACGCTCTATATTATGTCAACCTACTAAAACCCTTTTCACAACTGTCCTCTGAACTGCACCTAGAATCCGGGGAATGGTACAGATACCTCCAAATAGCTTCCTGCCTGCATCGCAACCCTCAGCTTAGAGCCAAAGTACCCAGTACCATATGGAGGTATCTAACATCTCCCTTGCTGATGGCCAGGGGCATATCGCTTATATACACCCTACTTGGCAAAAAGTACGCATTCACCAAGACCCCCCCTCTCACTAAATGGGAACAGGATTTTGGGGTTACATTCACTCCGTCCCAGTGGAAGACAGCACTGATGTCGGGCTATAAAGCCACTCTTAGCGCATCACTTAGTGAACTGCACTTGAAACTAACCCTCAGGTGGTACCTCACACCGTCCATGATTGCGCGATTTGCCCCCACAGCCCCTTCCACCTGTTGGAGAGGTTGTGGTCACCTGGGCACGCTTTTACACATTATGTGGACATTCCCCCCATATTCACCCTATGGGAAGATGTGTTCGACCTGATCTCTAAGATTGTAGGAATTCCAATCCCTCCTTCCCCTGAACTAGCCCTACTAAACCTATCAATCAAACGCATTCCGTTGCAATCCTGTAAAATGGTAATAAATATACTCCTAGCTACTAGAATTAACATAACCAGAAAATGGAAAGACAAACAACCCCCCTTCCTCCTGGAGATTGTCAACACTACCCAAACTCACAGCACCTTTGAACTGCTTATGACCCCAACTCATGAGCTCTATCAAAGGGAGAAATCCAAATGGCAACAATGGACATATTGGTATAATAAGCGCTTCCCAAACTGATCTCATCTGAGAACATCAGTCCCTGCAATTGCGGGTTTAAACACTAGATGGCCATAGTGTACATCCCGGGGATAATCTGTATTTTATGAAACTCAATGTGGGCAATACCAACTTGTGCCGCTAGAGGGCATTACATGCATTCGACATTCCATACATGTGAAATTAATGTACTGTTTTCTCGGCTTGATCCTGCTGTATATACTGTTCAAATACTGCTGATATTGGTTATGTTTACGTGCTGCACTGTGATTATTATTACCTGCTTGTTTCTATATTCCTGTTTGTTTGAAAATCATGTGAACGAAAAAGTTTGCAGACATCCCAACCTGCAAAAACTCATTTCAGGGAGGTGGCAAAGTCATTTCAGGGAGGTGCCCAAACCCCCCCCCCCCCACGCATGCCGCCGCACCCCCCCCCCCCCCTTTCCAATTTAACACAACCAGAGAATAATAAAATGAAATCAGTATACCTGGTCACTGGTGCTGGTACTGGTCACTGGTGCTGGTACTGGCCTGGTAACTGGTGCTGGTACTGTACTGGCCTAGTCACTGGTGCTGGTACTGGTCACTGGTGCTGGTACTGGTCTGGTCACTGGTACTGTACTGGCCTAGTCACTGGTGCTGCACTGGTGCTGGCCTGGTCACTGGTGTTGGTACTGTACTGGCCTGGTCACTGGTGCTGCCCTGGTAACTGGTGCTGGTACTAGTCACTGGTGCTGGTACTGTACTGGCCTGGTCACTGGTGCTGCCCTGGTAACTGGTGCTGGTACTGGCCTGGTCACTGGTGCTGGTACTGTACTGGCCTGGTCACTGGTGCTGGTACTGGTCACTGGTGCTGGTACTGGCCTGGTCACTGGTGCTGGTACTATACTGGCCTAGTCACTGGTGCTGGTACTGGTCACTGGTGCTGGTACTGGCCTGGTCACTGGTACTGTACTGGCCTAGTCACTGGTGCTGCACTGGTGCTGGCCTGGTCACTGGTGCTGGTGCTGTACTGGCCTGGTCACTGGTGCTGCCCTGGTAACTGGTGCTGGTACTAGTCACTGGTGCTGGTACTGTACTGGCCTGGTCACTGGTGCTACCCTGGTAACTGGTGCTGGTACTGGCCTGGTCACTGGTGCTGGTACTGTACTGGCCTGGTCACTGGTGCTGGTCACTGGTGCTGGTACTGTACTGGCCTGGTCACTGGTGCTGCCCTGGTAACTGGTGCTGGTACTGGCCTGGTCACTGGTGCTGGTACTGTACTGGCCTGGTCACTGGTGCTGCCCTGGTAACTGGTACTGGTCACTGGTGCTGGTACTGGCCTGGTCACTGGTGCTGCCCTGGCCTGGTCACTGGTGCTGCCCTGGTAACTGGCCTGGTCACTGCTGCTGCCCTGGTAACTGGTGCTGGTACTGGCCTGGTCACTGGTGCTGGTACTGTACTGGCCTGATCACTACTGCTGCCCTGGTAACTGGTGCTGGTACTGACCTGGTCACTGGTGCTGCTCTCTTGTCTGTGCTGGCCTCTGGCTTTAGGTTAGGTCAGAGTTGGTCAGTGTTGTGTCCGATGATCCAGCGCACGCCAAACAGCCTCTGGAGTGGAAGATGCGGCTGAAGTAGAGAGCAAAGCTTCTACTTCCTCTCTGCCGCTCCTCCCACAGGCAGAGTGTATGTGATCATATCACTCCGCCTGTGAGCCGGATCTACAGCGGCTCCGTCGGGTGTTCTTACTCTCACTGCACAGGCACTGACACTCTGCATCGATGCTCCTGACTGTGACCGGGATATTGCCCTGAGCTCGCGGGTGTCCGTGAGCTCAGGGCGGAAAGCGGGAGTCTCCCGCGACTTGCGGGAGACTTGAGATGTCTGAGTTTGTGGTATAAAGAAGGAGTTTGATGACACTATGGACTCATTCTGTCTTATGGCACATGCTAAGTGTTCCATGACAATGACAAAAAGGAGAGGGGACACCCTTGCTTCGTCCTATTAGATATAGAAAACGATGCGGATGATGAGCCATTAACCAGTACAGATGCTGAAGGTTGAGAGTAAGAGGACATGATCCTGGTGAGAAATATTTGATCAATGCCAAGTGTGCCAGGGACAGATGAAGGAATTGCCAGTTTACCCGGCCGAATGCCTTTGCGGCATTGAACGAGAGAAGACAAGCTTTCAGTTTGTGTTTATGAGCATATACAATAAGGTGGATGGTTTTGGTGGTGTTGTCCCTGGCTTCCCATCCAGGGACAAACCCCACCTGGTCTTTATGTATAATGGAAGGAAGGAGGGATGAGAGACCGTTGGCCATGACCTTAGCAAAAAGTTTAATGTCTATATTAGTAGAGAAATCAGGCGATAACTGCTACATTGGGAGGGGTCCTTCCCCGGTTTTGGAAGGGTGGAAATGTTGGCTGTCAGTAGGTCTTTGGATGGTACGTGTGTATCATCAATCAAATTAAATGCAGCAATTAGTAGGGGGGTGAGGAAAGGGGCAAAGGTTTTGTAAAACCTAGGCGTGAAGCCATCTGGGCATTTACCTTTGAAGGCACCCAGAAATTCCGGTTCAGAGAAAGGTTTGTCCAGGTCTGCAGAGGCTAGTGCCTCTAAGGGTGGCAAAGCTGTTTCTGAGATGTAGTCTGACGTCGCAGGAGGAACAGGCAGGTTGTAAAATTGGGAATAATATTGTCTAAAAAATTATGCAATGCCATGGGTATTACAAAACTGTTGGTTGCGGGGCCATGAATGAGTTGAATGGGACAGCGGGACGGGCATGGATGTAAAACCCTTGCCAAATGTTGACCACACTTATTGGCAAGAGAATAATAGTGGTTACAAGTTTTATTTCAGGCTACAAGGGAGCATGCGTCCAATAGTTGTAATAAGTCTCGCCTTGCGTTGGATAGATCTATGTAAACAGAAGGAGTTAATTTTTGTTTATGTGTAGCTTCAAGAGTGGCTATGGTGGAGAGAAGTCTGTTAATATCTAGGGTGCAAGCTTTCTTTAGGCTCGAGCCATGGCTGATGAAGATGCCTCGCAGCACACACTTTAAGGCCGATGGTCAGCAACAAAGTTCTGTATGGTGTTTTGAATGTCAGAAACACAGAGCGAATCCTTGAGCAAGTTATCATTTAACCGCCAAGAAAACCCTCTGCGAGGAGTGGGTAGTAGGGCTAAACTTAAGTGAACTGGGGCATGGTTGGACCACAATATGTTGCCTATGGAGGATTGGACAGGAGTATCTAGGAGGGATTGAGATGTAAAAAAAAATAGTCAATGTGACTATTAGAATTGTAACCGAATAGTAACTATAGTCCCTCTCCGTGGGGTGTAAAGTCCGCCAGACATCCATTAATTAGGCCGAATGGAAGAGTGTTTTGATGTTAGTCAGTGTATGGTGTGAGGTAGAAGACTTACCAGACGATGTGTCCATGGATGGATTCAGGGCGACATTAAGGTCTCCTCCCAGGATAAAACAGGGACCGCCAAAAGACGTTAATCTATCAAGAACTGTTCAAAGGAACTTGCCTTGATCTTGATTGAGGCCATAGATGTTTGCCACTGTAAAAATGGAAGATTTGAATTTTAGTTTCAGAAAAATGAAACAACCAGATGGATCAATCAGCTTGACTAGAACTTCTGGGGTAAAGGATTTGTGAAATCCTATAGACACCCCCTGGATTTATCGGTTACGGATGGCAGGGGTATTATCACTGCGAAAGTGAGCTTCTTGGAAGAGTAACATTTTAGTTCGCTGTCTGTGGAAATGATATAATATCTGACTTCTTTTTTCTGGTGTGTTGAAACCCCTGCAATTAAAGGAAGATAAGGTTATATGTTCTGAGATCATCATGACAGTAAAGAGAAATAAGCAATGGTGAGGAAATATCGCTAACCCAGGTGATAAAGCATTTGACAGCAGAAGTACTCAAGTGAATGAGGGGTTGGGATAGAAAGAAAGGAAAGGGAAAAAAGTATAGAAAAGAAGACAAAGAGAAAGTGAACAAGATCATCTCCAATGCATATTGAGGGTCTTACAGGAAATAAACCCAGAGGAGATCATCCACAGTAATGCACAGTTCACCAATAAATACATGAAAAACATTAGGCCACTAGGTAGCAATACTGTAATACAGGATATTAGGTATATGATATCCAAAGGCTACTAAAAGAACTACACAAAATGCAGTGCATAAAAAAAACACTGTAAGGCCTAGTTGGGGTGTCGTAGAAGGCACATAGAGCAGCCCCCAGTCCCGGTCTCCCATGGAAGTACAAAGGAATGGGGATTTCCAAAAAAATGAAGACGCTTCCCAAATAAGGAAAAGTTACCATACTAGCATAAGGGCTGTAAAACAAAAATGAAAACAGATGGATACAGACAACACAGACATTAAAGCTAGCTGATCCCACGCCATGTCCTGCATAAGAAAGGGGTAATGTATAAACCTGAGAACAATTATGAAACCATCAGGTTACAACAGTGGAACAACAACAAAAAAAAAAAAAAACAGTTATAAAGACCCCAGATAAACATGGCATGGGGTACCAATCTCAGGCAGGGATAAGACCACAGCCTGACCCATTGAAGGGTAGCAGTGAGACAAGAGGGAGATGTATTATGTGGCCAGTCATTTGGAGATTTCTGGGAGGGGGACCTGGAGCGCCTCTTCTTGCTTTGACGTTGCCACTGAGTGGGAAGCAGAAGGCCCGGGGGCGTCGGCAAAAAGGGCCAATCAGGCAATGACACTTGGGGTAGCTCCAGCATTCCAAGAAATTTTGGCAGGTCACCAAGGGTGCGGAATATTGCGGTCTTCCCTTTATGATGAACCGGGAGGTGGAAGGGGAACCGCCATTGGTATTTGATGCGTTTTTCCTGCAACGTCGAAGTGAGTGGCCTCAGGGCCCGCCGCATCGTTAGAGGTCTGGCAAAAGCATGACAGGAGTGTCATTAAACATGACTGTGTGAGAATTCAGGATCCCTTCATGTGATTGAATAGCAGGGCAGAGGTTATCAGTAGTATTTTCAATATCTTCCATACGTACGCCTAAATCCTTTTTAAGATCACTGATCTCCGGTTTTTCTAAGCATTTTCCATGCATTTAACATAGTGTTCAAAATCATTTCTTGTGGGCAGGGATTTTATATATGCCTGCAGGGACCGTATGCATGTGTGTCTCCATATCCCATCCAGCTCCTGAACAAAGTGAGGTCTAGGAGAGGCTCTGGGATCTGCGGGTGGCCTGCATTGCACCTTCAGGGGATGAGGAGCGGCTGCGTGTGCTCACCTGCAGCGTGGCCGCCGAGTCAGAGCGGGCTGGAGAGGAGGGTGCCAATGCCATCTTGGGAGTGTGCTGTTGTTGGCCCGATGCCGAAGAGTGGGTGTAGAAGCGGCCCAGGTCTGTGCCAGGGTGATCCTCTCCTGTCTTCTTGACATTCTTAGGCTGATTTCTGCCCATTGCTGTGTCTGGGAAGTCCAGGTGAGCAAAATAAAGCCCCGTGGAAGCTGTGTGGACCGGGAGCTGCAGAGGAACACGTCCTACGTTTCCATGCATCAAGCCACGCCCCACCAGTCTAGAGTTACAGAGGAGGTCTAGTGCTAGAATTATTGCTCTCGCTCTAATGATCGTGGCAATACCTCACATGTGTGGTTTGAATACCATTTACATATGTGGGTGCGACTTGCATATGCGTTTATTCTGCGTGAGAGCTCAGAAAGGACGGGGCGCTTTAATTTTTTTTTTTTCTTATTTATTTTACTTTTTATTTTTTATTTTATTATTTTTACACTGTTCCTTTAAAAAAAATGTTTTTGATCACTTTTATTCCTATTACAAGGAATGTAAACATCGCTTGTAAAAGAAATAAACAGGACAGGTCCTCTTTAATGTAAAATCTGGGGTCAGATCTCACATTTACACTTAAAAGCAATAAAAAAAATGTTGGCCCTTTAAGGCCGTTTAGAGGAAGTGACGTTTGACCTCCAGGGGCATAGAGTCGAGTGGGGGCCATCTTGCCCTTACTCAACTTCCAGTCCACCAGGCGAGCAGATTGGATCGTTTTCCCCACTACCAACGGCTCAGTTAAGTGGAGAAAATGGCGGGAAGCGGCAGGAGGTTAGGACTGTATAATACGTTAAATACAGCTCTGTAAGCAACACCTTATTTTTGACAGTGCCCCTCCCGAGACTAGAATCTGGATCCGCCCCTGACTACAACTCAGTAAAAAAATAAAAAATAAATAAAAAACCTGTTCATGCCAGGCTCTTTTTTTTCTTTTTAAAAACTGACCACATTAAGCATGAGAGCACACCATGGTAAGTTCTCTACCTATGCTGGGGATCTCAGCCTGCTCTCCTCCAATGATCAGACTTGTCCTGACACGCCACACCTGCCCAGCCATTTTCCAAATTTTCTTACTATCTTTATTGTTGATGTTTAAATCATCTAGCAAAACATAAAGGAACAGTTAGCCCCCGTTCACACTAAGGCGACCTGTGAGGCGACCTGGTCGCCTCACAGGTCGCTGTAGGTCGCCTCCCATAGAGAAGCTGTGGACCCATTCTAATAGGAGCGACACAAGTCGCTCCGACTTAGAAAAAGGGTCCGGAGCTTCTTTGGGGTGACCAGGAGGCGACCGCCATAGACTTCAATGTTATGAAGTCCGTGGCGGCCGCTCCGAGGTCGCGGCACGCTGCTCGCACCGCGACCTCCGAGGTCGCGGTGCGAAGTAGCGTCGCCCCTATGTGAACGGGGGCTAAGAAAACCAACATTTACCATAACATATATTCTTTCAGCACTATGCTCTGGTAACAATATGCCTAAAATAAAGTCCTTAATACAATAAACCTGTATATCCATTTCAGGGAAAACAGCACACAGTCTGACAGATAGCTCTTGTTCAGCAGAAATAAGGCAATATCATTTTTTGGGAAAAACTTTTTTAATTGAAATACAGCCACCTTTCATTGAACCCCAAAGTTCCTCCAAAGGTTAATTAGGGTTCCTTAAAGCTGTATTAAACCCAAAAATGTAATATATTGCAGTTTAACCATCATTGGATGTGGTGGCTGCATTAGATCTCTTTTTCAGTTTTTTTCCTTCTGTTTTCCCCTGGTGATCTGGCCATTAATACGCTTCCTGTAATAGAGTGCTCCTACACTGGGTGAAGGACAACAGGGGGCACATCTGGACAGCAGCATTGTCAGTCTGGAGAAGAGGAGTGTTCTAGAGAGAGAGAGATGTACTATCAGATTTAGATACACTTACAAATGTAAACCAAACTCTAGCTAACACTTTATAAGCAGTTACAGCAAACTGTTTTTTCCTTTTGGTATAAAGGTTTTACATAAATAAATATAAGCTGATCATTGATTGCACCCCTGTCGGTGGAATGTTTGTCTCATCCCTGTAACTGATACATCTGTAGGAGAGATTGTTCTTTTGAAAAACAACAATTTATGAATGGAGGATTGGCGGATAAATGAAAGGTCTTCCTCCTCCATTTATACATTGTTTTTTACTGATTGAAGTTATAGTGCAGCTTCTTTAAATGGAGGAGGTGGGCAGAAATGACGGGCATAGTTGCCACACTTGATGAGTGGCTATGACACGTCTCTTGGCTCTCTTAGAAGATTATCACTGCAAGGGAAGGATCAGAGGATGGAAGATTTTAACTAAATCCACAGCCATCTGTTCAAGGGGCATTTAACATTAATTATAAGTACTGTCCTTTGTGCTGATTTATTTTTTTTTGTTTTTTACTAGCCTCGACTTTAATTTTTTCCAACATCAACAACTTACTGATCATACTAATGTTCCATGAGCTGTATATATAATTATTTTAGGAGGGTTTCCCTGAATTTTGGAAATCATTTTATGAGTTCCTCCATAACAAAAAAGGTTGGGAAAAGATGAGAGACACTGTGAGCGTAAATGCTGCAGTAAATCATACTTTAGTCCACCAGATGGTGCTAGAATGACACAATAGTACTACGTTCAACTAAATTTACAGTAATTATTATGAACAGAGATTGTATTTCATTTTACTCAGGATAAAGTTAAAGATTGTTCTTAGAAACGTTGTTTCTTTCTTGTCAAATTTGTTTTATTGAGTTCTAATGTTATACAAGGAGGTTTAGATGCAACAATAAGAAAGTGACATCATAAAGTACAGGTAGGCTGGATTCACGCTTGAGCATAGCATTTTTACCGCGTTTTTGCGCATTTGTATTTGGCGTTGCAGGCGTTTTTTGAGCTTTGACGTTTTTTTATTAGCCAATAGGAAAAATCTTAATCTGTTACATCATTTGTTGTTATGTTTTAATATTTTTTCATCTGCTTCCTGGGTGAATTTAAGTACCGTAGTTTTTCGCCATTCTATTGGTGTGCGCAATTTTAAACCGTAACATGTTAGGTATCTATTTACTCGGCGTGACATCATCTTTCACAATGTACAAAAACATTGGGCTAACTTTACTCTTTAGTATTTTTTAAATGCGGCAAAATGTATTTTTTCCAAAAAAATGGCATTTGAAAGCCTGCTGAGCAAATACCGCGTGACAAAAAATATTCCCACGACCGCCATTACATTCTCCAGAGTCTTTGCTAAAAAAATATATATAATGTTTGGGGGTTCTAAGTAATTTTCTAGCTAAAAATATTGATTTAAACTTATAAACAACAAGTGTCAGAAATGGGCTCGGTCTGGAAGTGGTTAACCACTTGCCGACCGCCGCAAGTACATATACTGCGGCGGTCAGCCCCCCCTGGGCAAAGTGACGTATCGGTACGTCACTCGCCCACGAGCCAATAGGGGGCAAGCGCGCGCCGCAGGAGGCGTGCTCCCGCCCCCCGCTCGCTCACTGCCATCCCTGCGCGAGTGACCGGCGGCTCCGATGTCCGACGGCCACTCGCGATCTCCCGCTGGAGAGGGAGAAAGGCAGGCGGCTGATGTAAACAAAGCCGCCTGTCATTCTCCCTGGTGTAACAACAGAGATCATACGATCCTGCTATGTAGGATCGTATGTCTCTGTGGTTACATCAAAAGCGACGCCCCTTTACAGTTAGAAGCATGCCCTTAGGGACACACTTAACCCCTGGATCTTTAATAAAGTTAACCCCTTCCCTGCCAGTGTCATTTTTACAGTAACAGTGCAAATGCATAGCACTGATTACTGTGGTAATGTAACTGGTACTCCCAAAAGTGTCAAAAATGTCAGTCAAAGGTCCGATCTGTACGCAGCAAAGTCGCAGTCCCGCAAAAATAAATCGCAGATCGCCGCCATTACTAGTTTAAAAAAAAAACAATAAAAATTACATAAATCTTTCCCGTAGTTAGTAAATGCAATAACTTTTGCGCAAACCAACCAAAATACGCTTATTGTGATTTTTTTTCTTGACCAAAAATATGTAGCAGAAAACAAATTGGCCTAAAATGTTGAAAAATTTTGATTTTTACTTTTTTTTGGGGGGGGATAATTGTTATTTTTTCAAAATTGTCGCTCTTTTGTAAAAATCGCACAGGTGATCAAATACCACCAAAAGAAAGCTCTGTTTGTGGGGAAAAAAAGGACGTCAATTTAATTTGGGTACAGCGTCGCACAACTGCGCAATTGTCCATTAAAGTCATGCAGTGCCGAATCGCAAAATAGGCCCTGGTCTTTGAGCAACCAAATCCTCCAGGGCTTAAGTGGTTAAAAGAGAATATTTGCTATATTTACCTATAGGGGCCTGTCAGGGTAAGCTGTATGGGTACAAAGATTAATAAAAGCAGCCTGCATGCTAAACTCAGTTCAAACATGCAATCAGATAAACATATGCAGAATGATTGCTAAACTTATTTTTGTCATCTTTCACATTTGCATCAAAAGCATTCCAGTCTGTGAAACCCTGCTGGCCAATATTGTCCCAGGCCCTGGTCCTGCTTTTGTAATTTGAGTCCTTCTTGTCGTATACGCAAGGGTGCTCCTTGACCATGCGTATGACTGATTCCGGATCAAACAGGGTTAAATCCTCCATTTTTCCAGGTGTGATATGGCTGCTTTGGGACTTCCTGCTAAAAATGTTGTCATTTCCTTTTGGGAGGTAACTTTTCATTTGTGCAAAAAAAGAACCAAGTCGCACGTCAAAACGTGCAAAAACGAGCAAATTGTGCGTTTCAATGTTCTTCTATGGAAGTAAAAATGCTTCAAATATGCCCAAATCTGCCCGATTTGACCTACAAAAAAAGTTCCAGAACTTTTTGGAGCTTCATGCTTCAGCTTCAGGCGACTTGGAGTGGAGATTTGAACCATCTCCATAGAGAATCATTGATTATTTCTCCTCCAGCATTTTGTAGCTTTGAGCTTCAAGCTACAAAACGCTCAGGTGTGAATGGGGCCGTATAAAATGGAAAATTGTTATCAAATACTTACCGTAATTTTCCTTTCCTGATGGACTCCATGGCAGCATACGTTCGGGTAGGCCCCGCCTCCTCTCCTACCTCATAGGACCCCACTCCCATAAATCTTTGCTCCCTGTCAGCATCAGTGTTCTGTAACTAGCCTACTCAGGAATTGGGAGGGGACTCCTGCTGCCATGGAGTCCATCAGGAAAGGAAAATTACGGTAAGTATTTGATAACAATTTTCCATTTTCCTGACAGACTCCATGGCAGCATACGTTCGGGAAATAACTCGCTATACACTCCCGGGTGGGAAGATGCTGAACAAAAAAAAAAAACACATAATTAAGATAGAAAATGGTCCCATAACAGGGCTTACCACCCTGCCCGGAGCAGAGACGGGTCCAGAGACGCACCACCAGCTGAATCTTCGGGCAAAGATGGGCCACCCACCGCAGCAGGGCTCTCTCGGCCAGACCACAGAGCTCCCTGCAAAGGGTCTCTTCTATTGCCCCCTCCATACCCTGCTAATAGCCAGGGCTTAGCGGAGGCTCCAAGACCCAATCCTGCTTCCGTGTATATAGGACCGTATTTAGTAGGAACATCACATGTATGAATGAGGAGGACGAAAAAAGAACACTGATGCTGACAGGGAGCAAAGATTTATGGGAGTGGGGTCCTATGAGGTAGGAGAGGAGGCGGGGCCTACCCGAACGTATGCTGCCATGGAGTCTGTCAGGAAAGATAGTTACAGATACAATGTAATATAAGGAATACCATGTAGTTCAGAAATAGGTATAGCAAATAAGAAAATTCATCCTTGAAAATATCTAGAAAGGATCAAAATCTAGTATATCATAACCGACTAAGATGTGAAGTTTATTAAAGCACATCAATATAATGTTACAAGTATAAAAAGCATAGGTATAAATGTTGCTACCTGAATCACATTGGAACAGTAAAAGAAGGGAAAAAGAGGAGCAAGAAAAGTAAGAAGAATAGGAAAATGAAATAGGAAAAAGAGAAAAAAAAGGATAGGAATAAAGTTAAAGATAATCCCCGGGGTAATGTGCGACCTCAAGCTTTTAACTACTTTAGCCCCAAGCCCATTTTTAACACAGTTTGTTCACAAGTTAAAATCAGTATTTTTTGCTAGAAAACTACTTGGAACCCCCAAACATTTTATATATTTTTTTAGCAAAGACTCTGGAGAATAAAATGGCAGTTATTGCAATATTTTTTGTCACGCGGTATTTGTGCAGCTGTCTTTCAAATGCCATTTTTTTTGGAAAAATTGCGAAAAATTACATTTCACTGCATTTAAAACAAACTAAACAGTAAAGTTAGCCCATTTATTTTGTATATTGTGAAAGATGATGTCACACCGAGTAAATAGATTACCAACATGTTATGGTTTATAATTGCGCACACCCGTGAAATGGCGACAAACTCTGGTCAATAAAAATCTCCATAGGCGATGCTTGAAAAGTTTTTAACGGTTACCAGTTTAGAGTTAGAATGTAGCTCTTTTTTTTTTAATTATTGCTCTCGCTCTGATGATCGTGGCGATACATCACATGTGTGGTTTGAACAGAGATTTCATTTGCGGCGCGACTTCCGTATACGTTTTCTGTCGTGTGCGAGCTCACGGCGAGGTAAGCCTTGGTCCCGGCGTGCGTTCCACCATCCCGGAAGTGACGTGCCAAAGGTCGTAGACCGGAAATTGCGTTGACGCATTTTGCCCTCCCCTTGGGCATTATCAAAGACGTATCTCTTCCGGGACGGTGGAATGCACGCCGGGACCAAGGCTTACCCGAGCGCACACCGCGACCAGGAAGGATTAATAGACCTGCCTTTCATTTCATTGCCTGCCTGATTTTTTTCCACCAAATGTGAGTGATACTCTTATGTTTATTCAATAAAAGATTGTTAACGGAGTTACACTATTGCAAGCTTTCTTTCCCTATATATGCATACCGGGGTATTGAGAACATCAGACCTCCAAGGATTTTTAACCAGGTTCCCTACCGGGACACAAGCCTCTTTGACCCTCTATAGCTGTACAGCCTAGGGGTCATTTAAGTCCGGTAAGTGGATTATCCAAAGAGGGATGATTGGCACATTCCACAGCACTGGATTTATGGCATGATGTTGCACTTTTTTTCCGGGCACCTAAGCACCTTTGTGGATCGTTTTATGGACACTTGCTGATCTCACTATTTATTGGACTATCACAGTATTTATTGTATTTTCACTATATATTATTTTACCAACATGTTCTATTTCTATTTTTATTCAACACCTTATGATATTTATTGTTGGAGTACCATATCTGTCTATATGCACTTGGTTTGCACAGGGCACTTAAAGGCATTTTTGAATACATTCACTTTTTAAATCCAACACCTTCAGCAGCCGAGTAACCCGGAGGTGACGTCATGGACGCCGCCTCTGGGTTACGTCATCGGAAACCCGATCGAAGCCGCATCCAGCTTTGATCGGGACTCCAACCAGCTAGCGGACGCACCGGCTGGTTGCTCAGGTCTCCCGTTGGGACAGGAGACCCGGGCAGAGCCGCGGAAGGCGGCGGGGGCGTCCCCTCCCGCTCACTGGGGTAACGATCGAGCAAGCTCCCGAGTTGCATCAGTCATTACCCCCGGAAAGCCGACCGCCGGCTTTAAAAAATGGTACTGGGGTGATAGAGGCTTCACCCCGGTACAACCACTTAAATCAGCCGCCGTAGGTCTACATGGCTGGTTGTTAAGTGGTTGATATACATACAAGAAGCTTGAATGTAAAAATATGTCACCAAGATATAAATAAGTATTCATCAAAGTTGGACGATAAAAAGTGTGTGACTCAAGGGCGCCAAATTTTTTCAAAGTTGCAAATTTTGTCACGAGTGATGGCTTCTATTTTGGCATGGATCATAGCTTGGTTAACTCTATGTTTGGTTTTAGCCATTATCAGCATTGGGGATTTCCAGGCTTTGGCGATGGTCTGTTTCGCAGCCGTAGTGACTTGCAGAAGGAGTTTAAAGTGGGATTGGGTGAGGTTAGCCCATCATAAATTTAGAAGTGCTAGGGAGGGGTCAGGAGGGATGGGCTCTTCAAACAATGTAAAAAGCATATGGAATATTTCCTTCCAAAATGTAATGCAACTGTATTTTGCGAGGATGATTTTGTTGCATCCCATATCTCATTCCAACCAGTTGTTTCTAACTTAAACCCAAAGTCAAACTCCCATTTAGCTACATAGGTAGGGGGTTCAGCATCAGGTTTGGCAATAAGTTGGGCATAGAGAGTCGAAACAAGTCCTTTTGTGTGAGGATCACGTTTACATATGTCTTCAAAACGGGATAGATTATCGAGTCTAACTCCGTCTTGAATATATGGTATGAAATTATTTTTTTATTTGAAGGTATCGAAAGAGTTCTGATTTCGGAAGTCCGTGATTTTCGCATAAAGTGGGGAATGATTTAAAGGTGGGAGAGGTTAATTCGCAGAATCTAGTTAAATTAGAAGCAGATGATGCTCGAAAAGAATTTAGGGGAGTACACAAGAAAGGGTTTTTAAGAAATGATTGAAGTGGGATATGTGGGGGTTGTAAGCCGTACGTTTATTTGAATTTGTCCCAAAGAGCAAGAAGATGCTTGGTGATTAGATTAGTGAGTTTCTTGCGATCTGACAGTCGCAACCATAAAAGGTTAGCCAGAGACAATGGATCGTAATCCAAAGATTCTAACATTACCCAAAGTGGGACTTTAGAGGTTGCGTGATATTTGGGTAGTTGTGCTAATTGGGCTGCATGGTAATATGTAGTAAAATTGGGAAATCTGAAATCGGAAGGTATAGGGTGTCTTTCGGCAGTCAGGGTTTTGAAGAGCCCCAGACAAAAAGGTGTTGCTTTGCGCTGTATTATCCGTAAAAAAAATATGCTGGGACTGGAATAGGTAGGATTCGAAAGTGATAAAGGATTTTGGGTAAAATCGCCATGTTAATAACATTAATTTTTCCCATCCAAGACAGTGGCCGCTGGTGCTCAAAATTTGTGGGGGGGGGGGGGGGGGCGCAAACAGAAAAATGTAATAGGCATTGCTTTGCTGCAAAAAACGCTGTAAAAAATTGCGTGACTTTGAGGTCGCAAAAGTGTGAAAGGGGCCTTCAGTAATTAAGGTATAGTGTGCCCCCTTTCAATGCAGAGAGACCAGCGTGCCCCCTTTCAATGCAGAGAGACCAGCGTGCCCCCTTTCAATGCACAGTGACCCCCCTTTCAATGCACAGTGACCAGCGTGCCCCCTTTCAATGCACAGTGACCAGTGTGCCCCCTTCAAAACAGTGACCAGCGTACATGCCCCCTTTCAATGCAGTGACCAGCGTACATGCCCCTTTCAATGCAGTGACCAGCGTACATGCCCCCCTTTCAATGCAGTGACCAGCGTACATGCCCCCTTTCAATGCAGTGACCAGCGTACATGCCCCCTTCAATGCAGTGACTAGCATACATGCCCCTTTCAATGTAGTGACCAGCGTACATGCCCCTTTCAATGTCGTGACCAGCATACATGCCCCTTTCAATGCAGTGACCAGCGTACATGCCCCTTTCAATGTAGTGACCAGCGTACCTGCCCCCTTTCAATGTAGTGACCAGCGTACATGCCCCCTTTCAATGTAGTGACCAGCGTACATGCCCCTTTCAATGTAGTGACCAGCGTGCATGCCCCTTTCAATGCAGAGACCAGCATGCGTGCGTGCCCCCTTCAATGCAGTGTGCCCCCCCAGACCAGTGCACTTACCTGGAGCCCTGGAGCAGTCCCGGCGGTGGCGTCTCCTCGAGTCCTCCCGCTCCCGCCTCCTCCTTGGCCAATGGCATGGGGTTTGCCTTGTGGCCAATCAGGAAGCGCGTATCGGGCGCGCTCCCTGATTGGCCAGGAGGAGGATCCATGTGACAATAGGGAATTTTCATTCGCTATTGTCCCACAATGGGTGGGCTCGGGACGCACTGCTCTGCGCCCCGAGTCCACCCGTTGCATCGCCCTATCAGAGCCTCTTGCTCTAATCGGGTGACGCCAAAAAAAAAAAAGCTCCATTGAACTCAATGCGTCCGGCGCCCCCAACGCACCAGCTGCCACTGATCTAAGATAAGGGAAGAGAAAACCATTGGGATAATAGTTTATTCATTTGGCATAATACCGGTTGAAAATTAGCCACATCAAGTTCAGAGAGGTTAGTTGTAAGTGTAACACCTAGGTAAGGCAGGTGAGAGGAGGACCATGAAAAAGGGAGGGATGCTTGTGCTTGTAAATCAGAAGAGGATAGGGATATGTTTATTGCAGTAGATTTATGAGATGAGGGTTGATGGTGAGACCTGAAATATGGGCAAAACATTCAAGTTTTCGAATGAGGTTAGGAGCTGAAATATATGGGGAAGGCATGAAAATTAGGATATCATCTGCGAATAAACAAAGTTTATGTTGATGATCAGCAAGTTCAAGACCCTTAATTGAAGGATCAGAACTAATCGATTGGACAAGGGGTTCTATAAGTAAAGCGAACAAAAGTGGGGATAAAGGGCATGCATGGCGTGTGCCTCTGCATATTTCAAATGGATTCGATTTATACCCTGCATATTTGACATAGGCTCTCAGCTTATTGTATAATGATGAGATCCAGCCAAGGAAGTGGGGACCAAATCCCCAATGCTGCAGAACTTAACCTAGAAACAGTATCTAAAGCTTTTTTGATATCCAGGGACAGGAATCAGAGGGGAAAGCCACTAATACCCCCGTTGCTTGGTCTTAGCCAAAGCTGTGAAAAGGGTATAGAAAGCCAAAGTATTTAGAAGTTGATGTTGTAGTAAAATGGGTTTTCTGGAGACATATTATGTATGCCAAGGAACGGAAAGTTTAGTACATTTTTGTGGAATGCTAAGACCTTGTACATTTAACCACTTAAGCCCCGGATGACTTGGCTGCTCAAAGACCAGGCCCTATTTTGCGATTCGGCACTGTGTGACTTTAACAGACAATTGCGCGGTCGTGCGATGCTGTACCCAAACGAAATTGACGTCCTTTTTTTCCCACAAACAGAGCTTTCTTTTAGTGGTATTTGATTACCTGTGCGATTTTGATTTTTGGCGCTATAAACAAAAAAAGAGCGACAATTTTGAAAAAATAACAATATTTTCAATTTTTTTTATATGAAATTCTCAAAAAAAAAATGTAAAAATCAACATTTTTTAACATTTTAGGCCAATTTGTTTTCTGCAACATATTTTTGGTAAATAAGCGTATTTTGATTGGTTTGCGCAAAAGTTATTACGTTTACTAACTACGGGAAAGATTTATGTAATTTTTATTGTTTTTTTTTTTAACTAGTAATGGCTGCGATTTTTTTTGCGGGACTGCGACATTGTGGCAGACAGATCGGACCCCTGACTGACATTTTTGACACTTTTGGGAGTACCAGTGACATTACTACAGTAATCAGTGCTATAAATATGCACTGTTACTGTAAAAATGACACTGGAAGGGAAGGGGTTAACTTTATTGGTGATCAGTGGGTTAAATGTATCCCTAGGGGCGTGGCGTGATTCTAACTGTGGGGGGCGTGGCTTGTGATGCAACCACAGAGACATACGATCCTACATAGCAGGATCGTATAGCCTCTGTACTTACATCAGGGAGAATGACAGACGGCTGTGTTTACATCAGCCGTCTGCCTTTCTCCCTCTCCTGCGGGAGATCGCGAGTGGCCAGCGGACATCAGAGCCGCCGGTCACACGCGCGGGGATGCCTGTGGATGAGCGGGGGCGGAAGCGCGCCTCCGGCGGCGCGTGAACGCCCCCTACACGCTCCTGGGCGAGCGACGTAGTACTACATCGCTTTGCCCAGGAGCGGCTGACTGCCGCAGTAAATGTACTTGCGGCGGTCGGCAAGTGGATAAAGTAAGCACATTCAAAGGAGCCAAAGGAGAATCAAAAAATAAATATGCGCACTAAATGCACATAGGAGCTATAAAGTCACACATAGCCCAGGGAGAGGTTAAGGTACACAAGAAAAAGAGGAGGGGGTATTGAAAGAATGGGGGGAAAAGCATCTTTAGAAACGGCGTGCTGGTTGCGTGATAATCACGAGCCCACTATCCGAGGAGGCCCTCCAAATAACAAAAGAAGGAGGTATATCCAAGGATAGAAAAAAAGGGGGTAGCAGTGACAAGTTCTCAAAGCAACAACAGCCATTAGTCATATACTGTACATATAGAAGATAACAAAACACCCGCTATTGGCTGGCAACCTGTGTCAAATAAGCACCGTGAAGAGGAAGATGGGGTGGGGGGGGAAGGGAAAAAGGACAGAGAATGAGTGATAGGGAGGAAAAAAGGAAGATGGGATCAAGAAAAATTTAACTTATGAGTCGTGTTCCATAGTCATAAGCCAAACTAGCGATTTCAATATTTAACGTGTAAACTACAAGTAGAATAACTATTTAAATCCTAAAGGCTGTTTTAATGAAATACGTTACTATCAGAGGAGTCATCTTCCCCAAATAACATTGGTAACAAATACATGTAAGTTTCTGAAAGAAACAACAAAAATAAAATAAAAACAAATGAAAAGGCTCGAAACCAAATAGGTCTGAGAGACTAACAAGTCAGGTCAGCCATACTTGGTTTTGTAGATAGCGTAATAAAAAATAATCATTCTTTTGCACAAATAACATATTTAGTCAAGTGTCATTAATCCCTTAACACTGCATTCAGAGTATCTGGTCTCCCACAGTGCATACAGTATGGAAGTATGAACCATCTAAGTGGATATAAACTAGTGGATTAATTATCCTATCAGCAGCCAGAGTAGTCCCATAACTATCAATAACTTCCAACCAAACACTAGTTAAAGTTTAGGTGTACTCTAACTAACCCATAATACTGAAAGATCCCTGACCTACTGTCCTCTCAGTGCTAATTGGTCTCACACTGATCATATGTGTATATATAAAAAAAAGTATGTATATATATACTGTACATATACACACACACACACACACACACATATATTGCATACACATAAACATATACACACAGATATACATATACACATACATTGATACAGTAATTTATAAAAAAGGAGCCCTACAAAGTATTGATGCATACCAGTGGCGGCCGGTTCATAGGGGGCGCAGGGGCGCCGCCCCCCCCAGAAAGTGCCAAAAGAAAAAAAAGAAATAGAAAAAAATTAACATTTGCAGCCCACTAGGGGCGCCAGACCTACTACGGTCTATGGGGGGGGGGGTTTGCACCCCACGTGCTGCCATGCAGAGGCGCCGATTGGCGGCCTTCTGGGTGTCATTGGGGCGCAGAGCAGGGCGCCCCGACACTCCCCACTGTAGTGCTGTCCTGGCTGTGATTGGTCCAGACTCCAGCCTGGACCAATCATAGAGGACATCCCGGGTGACGTCGCGTGGGGGCGGTGCGTGCGTTAGTCACGCACCGTCCCGACGTCACCTTCCCGCCCGCCGTCAGAGAGGAGGGCAGCGGCGTGCTTGATCGAGGTCGAGGAAGAAGAAGACGTCCAGAGTCCCGAGTCTCCCGAGTTCCGTCAGCAGCAGAGAGCAGCCACCAGCACGCCAGGCAGTGACAGAGTCGGTCCGGTCCGGTCGTCGTGAGAGAGAGAGCCAGCCCAAGAGCAGGAGGTAAGTGATTCTGCAGCCGCTGCCTCAGACTCAGTGCTTCCCTCCTGCTGTGTGCGGGACTGCGGCCAGGCCAGCAGCCTGCTTAGCAGTGTACACAATATAAGACAGTGCAGGCCAGGCCAATTACATTGTACATCAGGTAAAGTGCTATGCTAACTTAGCATAGCACTTTA